>NC_061508.1:320262950-320581194 GCF_022539505.1 Lolium rigidum | reverse complement strand
ACAACTTCCAAGACACAAAATAAAAACAAAGTACTGTAGGTAAAAACCATGGGTTGTCTCCCATAAGTGCTTTTCTTTAACGCCTTTAAGCTAGGCGCAGAAAGTGTGTATCAAGTATTGTCGAAGGGTGGTACTTCTACAGCGGGGTGTGGATTTTTCTCAACCAAGCATAGTATATTGGATACATAAGTTTTAGCGTCTCCCTTTTCATTAGTCTTGGGCTTGCTACTCTCATCAAACAAATTTTCGGAACAAGCCAAGCATAGTTATTTTCTAGTGCATCATTCATAGCTAGGAGTTTACATGGTATTGGTGCTTTGATCTCCCCACCATCATCAATATTATTAGTGTATCTTATTCTATCCATGTCCATCTTTTCAAGGAGACTAACAAAATTGGTATAAGAACCAAGCATATCAAATTTAGCAAAGACCTTTCTAGCCTCCCTTGCTATACCACCAAATTCTCTAAGAAGGGTTTCTAAAACAAAATCTTTCTTTTCCCCTTCTTCCATATCACCAAGTGTGAGAAACATGTGTTGGATTATAGGATTGAGATTAACAAATTTAGTTTCCAACATGCGAACTAAAGCAGCAGCAGCAATTTCATAAGTAGGAGCAAGGTCTACCAAGTGTCTATCTTCAAAATCTTCAATGGTACTGACATGATTGAAAAATTCTTCGATATTATTTCTCCCAACTATAGACCCACGTCCTACCGGTATGTCTTTTGTGGTAAAATTAAAAGGAAACATGATGAATCAAATAAAGTAAATGCGAGTAACTAATTTTTTTGTGTTTTTGATATAGAGTGCAAGACAGTAAATAAAGTAAAGCTAGCAACTAATTTTTTTGTGTTTTGATATAATGCAGCAAACAAAGTAGTAAATAAAACTAAGCAAGACAAAAACAAAGTAAAGAGATTGGGAAGTGGAGACTCCCCTTGCAGCGTGTCTTGATCTCTCTGCAACAGCGCCCGAAATTTGCTTCGGCGCAGAGTTGACGTGGGAGTTAGAGATCTCTCGTGGTGTAACTTTTCTTCAGGTCCCCGCAACGGCGCCGGAAATTTGCTTGATGCGTGTAGTTGACACGTCCGTTGGGAACCCCAAGAGGAAGGTGTGATGCGCACAGCGGCAAGTTTCCTCGGTAAGAAACCAAGGTTTAATCGAACCAGTAGGGAGTCAAGAAGCACGTTGAAGGTTGATGGCGGCGGAATGTAGTGCGGCGCAACACCAGAGATTCCGGCGCCAACGTGGAACCTGCACAACACAAACCAAGTACTTTGCCCCAACGAAACAGCGAGGTTGTCAATCTCACCGGCTTGCTGTAACAAAGGATTAGATGTATAGTGTGGATGATGATTGTTTGCGTAAAAACAGTAGAACAAGTATTGCAAGTAGATTGTATTTCAAGTATAGAGAATTGGACCGGGGTCCACAGTTCACTAGAGGTCTCTCTCCCATAAGATAAACAGACATGTTGGGTGAACAAATTACAGCTTGGGCAATTGACAAATAAAGAGGGCATGACCATGCACATACATATTATGATGAGTATAGTGAGATTTAATTGGGCATTACGACAAAGTACATAGACCGCTATCCAAGCATGCATCTATGCCTAAAAAGTCCACCTTCAGAGTTATCATCCGAACCCCTCCAGTATTAAGTTGCTAACAACAGACAATTGCATTAAGTATTGCGCGTAATGTAATCAGTGACTACATCCTTGAACATAGCACCAATGTTTTATCCCTAGTGGCAACAAGCACATCCATAACCTTAGAGGTTCTTGTCACCCCTCCAGATTCACGGAGACATGAACCCACTATCGAGCATAAATACTCCCTCTTGGAGTTACTAGCATCAACTTGGCCGGAGCATCTACTAATAACGGAGAGCATGCAAGATCATAAACAACACATAGACATAACTTTGATAATCAACATAACAAGTATTCTCTATTCATCGGATCCCAACAAACGCAACATATAGAATTACGGATAGATGATCTTGATCATGTTAGGCAGCTCACAAGATCCGACAATTAAGCACAATGGGGAGAAGACAACCATCTAGCTACTGCTATGGACCCATAGTCCAGGGGTAGACTACTCACACATCACTCCGGAGGCGACCATGGCGGCGTAGAGTCCTCCGGGAGATGATTCCCCTCTCCGGCAGGGTGCCGGAGGCGATCTCCGAATCCCCCGAGATGGGATTGGCGGCGGCGGCGTCTCCGGAAGGTTTTCCGTATCGTGGCTCTCGGCATCGGGGGTTTCGCGACGGAGGCTTTAAGTAGGCGGAAGGGCAGGTCAGGAGGCGGCACGAGGGGCCCACACCACGGGGCCGCGCGGCCGGGCGGGGGCCGCGCCGCCCTAGGGTGTGGCCACCTCGTGGCCCCACTTCGTCTCCTCTTCGGTCTTCCGGAAGCTTCGTGGCAAAATAGGACCCTGGGCGTTGATTTCGTCCAATTCCGAGAATATTTCGTTACTAGGATTTCTGAAACCAAAAACAACAGAAAACAACAACTGGCACTTCGGCATCTTGTTAATAGGTTAGTTCCAGAAAAGGCACGAATATGACATAAAGTGTGCATAAAACATGTAGATAACATCAATAATGTGGCATGGAACATAAGAAATTATCGATACGTTGGAGACGTATCATTGCACCACCAGACCCGGCGGTACACCCTTCTTCTTCTTCCGCTTATTCCTTGGCCCAACCTGACCCGCTGCCGGTGCATTTGGAGGATATTGTCCAAAGGCGGCATAGGGTAAGGCTATTGCTGCTATTGGTAGCTCGGCCGGGCAAAAGGTCGGTGCTGCATAAACTGATGATGTGATTGTGGCATGTACGCCGGCGGCCCGAGCTGCCTCGAGGGGGGATGCAACAGACGAAATTGCTGCGGCACAAACGGCTGAAACGACGTCACCGGTGGCTGAAAGAGGCCACCCAACTATTGTTGCTGAACCTGTCCCAAACCCCCTCCCGAAGCCTCGGTGCTGCTGCATTTGACCAAGAACCGCACCCGAGCACTGTTCGTCGTTGAAGAAAAACATGAGCCTTGACCGCCCCACCCGACGGCTGGGAGAGAGGAGGTTGCGGCGGCCGGGCAGCAGCCAGCCTAGGAACCACCATCGTGCATCCACCTTGCGAAGCAGGCCATGGGCAGCCTCGATGCCACGTTGATGTAAGAACGACAGCCCTGGGACCAAGGCGAGGCCGACGCAGTCCGCGGCGGAAGAGGAGGAACGCCCTGGGGTCGCGGTGGAGGGCGAAGACGGCGCACGAGGAGAAGACCTTGATGCCGGCGCGGTTGGAGACGAAGGTGAGGGCGACGTGCGTGATGCGGGGCTCGAGGACGACGTAGCTGGGAGATACGCCCGACCATAGGGTTTGCGATGAACTCTTCGACGCCTCCTCCTCGGGTGGGCCCGTCCGACGTGCACGTCCACGCCCCCAACGCCCCGGGACGGCCCAAGATCCGCATGCAATAACGTCCTCACGGAAGACCCGACCTCGATCCCGCCCTCGTTCGCGATCCCGGCGGCCGTTGCCGCTGCAGGTTCGGAGTTGTCGTCGTGCTTGTCGAAGAAGATGCCGCTCCCGACGAGGCGGAGGCATGCGCCGCCAACGCCTCCCTAGGAAAAACCCTAGGATCGGCAGCGGTGAAACTCGCCGCCGGGGGAGAGGTCCTCTCCAGCTGTCGACCCGCAGAGGACGTGCAAGGCACAATCCCATAGGAGAAGCCGACGACGAGCTTGCTCCGCCATGAGCCGCCCTCTGCGCCACGACCGGGGAAGACGAAGGCGCCGACCTGCACACAGAAGCACCATTAGAGACCTTACTTGGCGCCGCCGAGTCGGGAGAGGAGCGACGCTCCCAAAAACGTGACGACGGCGACGGAAACCCCGTGTCAGCCTAGAATTCAGCGAGAAGCTCCTCGCCAGACTTCCTTGGCCGCCGCACCACCGGCGAACTCGGCCTAGAGAGGTAGTCTTCAATGGCTTCCTCCGCCACTCGAACCGCGACGTGGTCTTCCTCGCCGATGTCGTCCGCATCATGCTCCTCCGGCGTCGCTTGCAGCAGGGAGAAGCGGTTCTCCGCCGCCGGCGCCAAGGTCGAGATGCCGTCTTCGCCGATGAAGGGCCACGCCGGCCGCCACAACGCGCGACATCTCCCTGGTCGCCCGGATCGCCTTGGCCGCTCATTCCCTCTAATTATGTTTGTATGCTATACCCTTTTTAAATGGGGAGAATTTCACTTCCCGACCTCTGCACCAACCAGAAATGCACACATCCATTTGGCATGAGTACTAAGATTTTTAATCTTTGTTAAGAACTTAAGATTAAAGCATAGTTCTCAAGATAAATTGCATGAGTACCGGGACCAGCCTGGACCTTAAGTATAAATAGGAACCTTAATTCGCGTCCGTGAGGATTTGAACTCATGTGTTGGGTATGTACATCCACTCCCCCAACCAGTTGAGCTAGACTCGCTTCCTTAAAAATGAGGAGAATTTCACTTGCCGACCTCTGCACCAACCAGGGATGCACACAACGATTTAAACTCAGGTGTTGGATTTGTACATCCACTCTCCTAACCAGTTGAGCTAGACTCGCTTCCTAAGCCATGGACGACTAGTGAGATTGTTTCATCATTTTGGGGTGTACATGTTTATTCCTCGAGGTCTCGAGATGATTTGTTGTAATGAATGATTTTTTTATTGTTCCGTTGTATTGAACTTCCCTATACATTTCACTCCAAATTCCAGTTTTTTTCTTTAGTTTTGAACACCAATTCGGCAATTCCAGTTTGTACATCGAATTGTTACAATGATACACTACCATGATGAACTTAGTGTCGGTGAAACACCTGTAATATGGGTACAAGCATGCTTAAAGGTTTGCAAATTTGTCTATTGTAAGGGAATTACAAGTAGAGCTTTTTTTGCAAGGGATGACACCAGCAGGGTATGGGTACGGGTAGAGCCGTCCCATACCCGTACCCGTCACATTTAATCTTACCCACCCGTACACATACCCGTCAATGGGTACAAGGTTTTTCCATACCCGTCACCCGGCAGGATAAATGGCTACCCGCGGGTAAAAATACCCGCACGTAAAAGCGTGATTAGGAAAAAAATTAAGTATTTTAGAATATTACAACGGCTTACTTATCAAATTTAGATGGGTACATGGTACGTGAGTATAGGTTCTACGATCCCATACCTGTACCAGTCCTACCCGATGGGTATGATATTTTCTCATTTATGAATTCATAGGTAATATTTTGTTTCATACCCATACTTTTTTGGGTTTTTACCCGGCGGGTACATGAGTCATGGGTACCCGTTGCCATCAAGTACTCCCTCCATCCATAAAAGGATGTTGGAGACTTATCTAAATTCGAATGTATCTATATTCTGTACACATCTAAATTTTGACAAACTTTGCAACATCTTTTTATGGAAAGAGGTAGTACAATTTTCTGCTATAAAAAGTACTTTAGTTCTGCAGAAAGTTACGATCTGCCTTTCTGCAACCCAATGAGGTAACTGTAACACACCTGTTAGTGTGCTGTCAATATTGAAGTACCTCAATCTCAAGAGTAGCAAAATATCACGTAACAGTACCCGTCGAGGAATAGCCTGTAGCAGCGAGAAGATCACGAAGACCATAAATAATGTCCTGATCAGATAGCGCAACAACAGAAGATCCTGAAGAACTAGCCTGTCGACGAGTATAGTGCCGCTGACGTAAACTGGGATCCCTCTGCCAGCAACTAGAGAGAGTGTGGCCAGACCTGCCACAGTAGGTGCAGGGAGGTGCTGTCATATCACGAGGCTGCTGAGGCTTACTCTGGCCTTGGACTGGGGGAGTAGAGAGTATCGGCGGTGCTGGAGACCGCAACGAAGCAGGCGGCATAGGAGGTCCACGAGCAGACGGTACAGGAGGACCACGAGCAGCAAGCACATAGGGAACCTCGAGAAGACCAGCACCACGAAGACGAGTCTCCTCAGCACGAAGCTCAGCCAGTACCTCGGAGAGCGGAACACGACCACGGGCAAGCAGCTGTGCACGGCGCGGCTCAAACTCCTTACGGAGCCGCGACAAGAACTAAAAACGCGCTGAAACTCCAGATCCGCGCGCACGGTCGAGCAGCAGAGACATGTGGCACACACAGCTGTACAAAGAGAATCAAGCTGACGCCAAATAGCAGCACTTTGAGTGTAGAACTCATCAATAGTAGAGTCACCCTGCTGAAGGGCATGCTCCTTGCGGACCACAGACAGGTAAAGAGCATCCCCAGACGACTGATAGCGCTGACGAAGAAAATCCCACTGAGCAGCAACAGTGGGAAGACCCATGAACTCAGCAACATACTAAGGTAGAACAATGGAGGTGAGAACATCAGCAGCACGAGCATCCTCATCTATCCACCGAGTGTAGTCGATCAGATCCAGTCGGTAAGTCGCAACGGCAGTAGAGTGGTCCTGGACCTTCCGGTCATAATCAGCCAGAGCAGTATCATCAGCACTCGTGGCTGCATCCTTATCCGCCTGAGTAGCATCATGGGCAAGGGCAACGGGGGTCGGTGCAGTAGGCGCCGTAGGAGCAACGGGCCGCGGCGTACAAGAGACCTCGCCAGAAAGCACACCCCAAAGACGAAGACCGTGCATGTGGACGCGCATAAAGGCAGCGAAATCAGGATAATTCGCCCCATAAAAAATCACCGGGCAACGAGGAATCGCAACATAGCCCGACGAGGAAGACATATAACTTTTTTTTAACACACGATCTGGTCAACAGAGAAACAGCAGCCGCCGGCGAAAACTAGGCCCCGGCAAGACGGGCCAATTCCCGGCGATGGAAGGCCGATTGCCGGCCCTGGCGGCCTTCTCCCGGCGATTCCCGGCGATTCCCGGCGGATCCCGGCGATTCCCGAAGATGAACTGGCCGATTGCCGGTCCTGGCAGGGGCGAGCAGACCTGGCGGGGGATCCTGGCGGGGGCGAGCGGACCTGGCGGGCGGGCCTGGCGGGGGCGACCAGGGAGCAGAGCGGTGAGCAGATCGAGCAGGAGACCTAGATCGTGAGCCGGGGTCGGGTCAGGCGCGCGGATCGTGGGGCGCGTGCTGGCCGGCGTGACGAGGCAAAGCAGATCGAGATCAGATCGAAGACATGCCGGCGTGACGAGGCAAAACAGCGGCCAGATCGGGAACCGGCAACGGAGACCGGGGCGAGGTGGCGGCTGTGACGAGGAGAAAAGAGGAGCGGCCAGAGGACGGCGACCGGACAAGCGGCAACGACGGACAAGCAACGTCGGCCGGGAAACTAGAGGACCAAATTTTGCTCTGATACCATGTTAGGACAATATGCTTGTTGTATTACCAGGGGACCAAAGGCCACAATATATAGTACATGTACAGGTGCCAATATGCAGGAAACCCCTAACATATGTGGAAACTACAATATACAGATATATACATCTAACAAACATGTCAATTTAAACATTGTTAGACACGCACAAAGCTGTACAAAAGGAGAAAAAGTTGACACACGTGTAACTAAACTCACCTTAGAGAAACTTGCTACAGCCTGTTACATGTCTGACGAAAAAGAGTATTGACCAAACATCTTACACATCTTAGCACTATCACAAAATACAAAAGAAAATTCTTCTGTACAACATAGTCCTTCGTTTTCCCTAATACTCGTAGTGTTGATGTCAGCATCGTCCGAGAATACATAAAACTGATACTCATTCCATATAAGTAGCTTATGAATTAATTATACTTATCTGGTAAAGGACCAAAACAAACAACAGGAGAAAAAACATATAACTACCCATCAGCTACATAAAGCGAGCAACCCCGATTGCACAGGTTTAATCTTACTTGAGGTCCAGTTATCTGCTTCAAGCAAATATAAGCAACTTTGCGCCAAAACATTCCGTATCACAGTTTGCTCATTCGGTGCTCAGGCCCTAGCGCCATTTAAAGACCTCTGGACCTCAAACTGAGTTACTAGCTTAGAGAGAGCTCGTGTACTTCAGTGAGCATCCACTCTTCTCCAGTTTGTCCTCCCAGCACTATCGCTTTTTTTTTTTTTTTTTGAAATGGAGGCAAAAGCTTTACCCCATCTATTAATTAAGAAGAGTGTGCTCAGTTTTTAGGAGAAAACCGAGCGAAAACCTACAGCAACAGGGCCAAGCCCACACAAACAACACACCCACAACTAAGGCACTCCAACATCGCGACACTAACAAACACTCAAACACGACACTCCAACATCGAGCCGCAAAGGACAAGCTACGACATATGGGGCACCCGTCAGCCAACTGCAGGTCCAGGGTAGGCAATAGCCAAGGTAGCGAGAAAATCGCAAACTTCTCTGGCGACGACCGCTCCAGGCACCGCTGACAACAGTCCAGACTCCGAAACCTCATCACCGATAGAAACCACCTGCCTGTCAAACTCAGGAGAGAGAGAGACTGCATCGCCAACAATATCACACTTCACAACACCAAGACACGGCGGAGAAGCAACATCCGAGGACTCGAGTGAGCCGGGCCTCACTTCCTCGACGGAAGGAGGCGTAAGCACACCACCACACAACTCCATTAGCTCGGGCAAGATATGCATGACCGGAGCCGTAATTACCGAGCTCACCCTAGCTCGAGGGGAGAAACAACCATGAAGGCCCGCTCCGCTCGTGCCCACTTTGCCAACAACAGGAGGAACCAATGGATCAATAGGCGTCTGGGAGAGCCTACCCAACACAGCTTCCGCCCGCTCCAGAAAACCCCCAACCGCAAGCATCCAACCGTGCAAGGAGTCAACAGCCTCTTGAAGAGGGCGGACGGCCTCCTGAAGCAACTTAGCTTGCACCTCCAAAGCAGATTTTGTATCCGCCGAGGCCAAAGAGCTAACAGGAGCAGCAACAACTGATGCCCAGGATCGACGACAAGGCACAACGGACGGGAGCGAGACCCCACTCTGGACCCGGCGAGGAGCATTCGCCTGGCGGGGCGACAATGCGACATGGCCAGCCAACCAACTGAGAGGACGCCAAGCGTTGCGACAAACACGTGCCCGATGATCATTGTCGAGGCATCGAGAGCACCTGAAGGGTTCACAGCAAACCGTAGCGCGGTGACCAGGAGCAAGACACCTGCAACATCTACCCTTGAGCCAAGCAGGGACAGGGGGCGAGCAAAAGTCGGGGCCGGCGGAGCCGGGCAACGCAGGCCGCGCCGCGGCAGCACCTCCTGCCAACCATCACGCTCGTCCGCCACACCATCCACCTCCACGCCATCAACCGTGACAACAGCAGCAGTGTTGAAGGTCTTTGTGGCCGGTGGCGTCCGGGGACCAGTTCCTCTTCGCCGTCCTCGTCGACGTTGTCCGCAGCGGACACCCAAGATGGAGGCCACAGCATGGCAGCGAGGGCGGTGCCCCATTTCCCGCCACACCATCGACAACAGCAGAACACGGTACATCAGCCCCGCAGCAGGTCTTGATGACATCCGGCGGCGTCTTGGGGGCCAGAACTTCAACATCGTCCGCATCGCTGTCCTCATCGACATCTGCAAAGGATACCCACAACGCAGGCAGCGGTGAGGCGGAGGGGCCTCTTGGAGACGGAGCAGACGGCGACGCGAGTAGGCGGAGTGGAGAGGGCAGGCGCAGCAGTGCCGGAAAGCTGTGCGGAAGAGGGCGCAGCCGTCAGGGCCTCCAACTGCTGCCCGGCTTCTCCAACACTCGGAGCAGCACAAGCCAGCGCTGCTGAAGGCGAAGCCCCAAGAGGCAGCGAGGCCGATGACGGGAGCAGACCGGAGATGGCATCGGCAGAGGCACTGAGCAGCTGACCATGAGCGGGCGCTGCAGGGACGGGGACGTCCGCTGACGACACCAACGCGCCGCAATTCTCCATGCGAAACCGTCCAGCCGGGGGCAGCCGCGATGACCTGCGAGAGGCAGCAGCAGGCGGGGGCAACCGGGGTCGAGGATGGAGTGGTGGGGAGTCCCGGCGACGAGCTTGCGCGGGAGGAGGAACCGGCGACATGGCGGCGCAACAGAGCAGGGTGACTGCTGCGACTCGGCGGCGGCCGCGGCGAACTTTGGGCCGGATGGGGAGAGGACGCTGAGGAGGAACCGGATCTGGCCGCGGCGGCGGCGGAGCTGGACGGAGGCCGGAGATCAAGGCGGCGGCGGCCGGGGCGGCTCCGTCACGGACATGGTCGCGAGACCTGCTGGTCAGCACTATCGCTTTCGTTCCTCCAACAACACAGGTGCTGTGGCCCCAGGCAAACCGTTGAGGTCGCCCAAGAACATTGAGTATCCCCCAGCTAGTAATGGAGAAGATCTTGATCATGGAGCTGCCCCATCTCTCTCGGCTCCTCACCCTCATGATTGGCTGCATCTTCCTCTGCAGCATCTCTGGCGACTCCATGACTTGATCTTGTGTCGCCACTTGGCCTCCTCTGCTTGCTTCTCATCAGTACCCTTGAACTTGCGTTTTGCGGAGAATTGACATTCTAACATGCTTGGTATCTATCGTGCGTGGATCCACCGTGTGCCATGTGTGGAGATTAATGTTATTTTTCTGAAACATGATGAAACCTACCGAAATATTCTAGCACGAATCTTAAAGCATGCGACGAACGGTTGAGTTGCACAATATCTACCGTGCGCGCTAGAAAATCCAGTCTCACGCTTTGTGGCCTCAATCTATACCTAATAATAAAGGAGCTAAGGTTTCTGCCAAAATTTTCGTTCAACTTTTTATTGGACCGTTTTGCCCTCCCACCAAATCACATATAACAAGTTGTGGCATTGTACCGGTTCGTTGTTTATTTTTGTTTTTGGTATATTTTCGTCCACACGGAACTCTCGCGCGAGCTGGGCCGGCCGAACAACCCAATACACTTGCCAGAATCAATAGTGATTCACGAGCGTCTCGGTTCTTTTCGTAAATCATATGTCTCGGGTCTTCTTATGTTCCTGTTATTAGTCCCACCTCGGTTTCTCATAGGAATTTTCACCAATTCATATACCACGAAAATTTGCGTATTATCAGCAAGGTGTGTCTCCTTGATTAACAGATATATTTGGATGTGAGCTAAGAGCGAGACTGACAGCGGATGCCGCCGGGATGGAACGAAATTCGCAAACGCTGACGGCCCGATTAAAATCTCAGAGAGGGAATGAAAAAACGGAAACGAAATTCGCAATTCGCAGACGTAGACGACCCGATTAAAATCTCAGAGAGGGAATGGAAAAAGGAAGCTCCAATGTTGTAATCAATGGCGCCGATAGAAATCTCAGAGAGAGGGAATGGAAAAAAGAAGCTCCAATGTTGTAATCAATGGCGCCGATCTAGGCCGCCAAGCTCGAACCCCTAATGAATCGGACTACTCTGCCGTAGAGCGTGAAGCGTGGCGTCAAAGGGGCGAAGGGGATTTGGGGGCGTGCTCGCACGGAGGCGGCGCTTCTGGGATAGAGTCGACCCAGAGGAGGATTAGCAAATAGGGTTTCGCTCGGGGACTACGTACCTGGGCCAAGCCATGGTGGGCCAGTCTGGCCTGGGTGGGCGAGGGAGGCACGATTTTGACAGTCCACCCACGCGAGGCTCGTCAATTCTGGACGCAAGCCAGGGGCAGGAGGCGCCCTTATCTGTTCTGACTACTTGGGGTTTTAAATCATGCATGTGCTGGTTTTCAGGTGACGGCCAAAGAATTCTTGTCACAGGTTTTATGTTGTTGTCGGCAGCTGGTACCTAGGTGTAAATTAGGATGTTAGTGGATGAAATTGATGGACATGCTTTCACGTGGTTCCAAGGATCAGATTCATTTCTTACTCATCCATTTAGAATTATGCAATACATAAGAGTGTGGTATTTGTGACGATGTTGAAAATGTTGCATAGCTAAAGGTTCGTGCTAGATACTTCCGTAGTTTTGAAACTTTTGCTTGCACATATTCATTTATATAGATATTATTTACATATAGCCGGAACACAATTCATGGAGACTGACGTGGCGAAGACCCCTTGCAGTCAATATTTCTAAACGATATACTTCGGATGATGACGCCGTAGCAACGCACGGGCAATTTTCCTAGTCTTCTCCTAAGAGTAGAGCCCTTCTTCCTGGTGATCTCAACCGCCTTCTCGAGCAGCGGTGGCCCTACCGCAATCTTTGTCGTCTTGACCCGATTTGTAGACGTCCTCTTGGCTAACTTAAATTGGTGGATGAGATATCAAGAATTTTATTGACATGATAGATTACTTCACAATTACAGAACATGCTACATACATGATAGATTACTTCACAATTACAGAACATATACAACAGGGGAGCTAATGTTGCACTCGTATTACATGTTTGAGCAGCGAGACATTTGGAATAATCGAAACTCTCCTGGCTAGAAAGCTAGATCACTAAATCCTATGAAGCCATCCTGGTGATGGTGACGGTCTTCTTGATCATGGAGCTGCCGCATCTCGCCTGGCTCCTCTCCCTCATGATTGGGTGCTTCTTCTTCAGCGTTTGCTTGATCATCTCCGGCGCCACCACCTTTATTGGCAGACGTCGTCGCTTGGCGTCCTCCACCTCTCGGTACCGTTCGTTGAACTTGCGCTTTGCAGCTTGTATCTTCTCCTCGGGGATGGGCCCGACACGGTCGCCGCGGAAGATGATGCCCGGGGCGACGGGAGCGGACGCCCTGTTTGTTGTGATCCCCACCGACCCGCAGATTGTGCTTATAAAATGGGGCGCAGTTGATATCATAGCCGTTGTTTATAGTTGTGTTCCTCGAGATTCGGTCCAGCATGACCCCACGTGAAAAAGGAATCTACAGCTGTCATGTGTGTAAAATCAACAGTACTTTTGACATTACTACATGTACCATATGAAAAATTGACAAGGACTTTATAAATTCAGCAGTACTTTTTGCAGGACTACATGAACATGGCATATGGACTACATGCGCAAACAATAGAGGACTTTATAGATACAGTTCACGAAATCAATTTTAAAAAATTAAATATTAGACTCATTTTGAAGAGTTCGTCGGGAGGAAGTCAAATATGCAAACAAAATCTCATTTACATTTATTACGCGAAAGTTATACTCATTTTAGAATTAGTAGTGTATTTCAAAAAGAGAATCTTTTGCAATGAGTGGATAAGCTAGCGGACCCCACAGATGAGCATTCATATGCATGTGAATGGCTGTGATTTCACTTGCGCCCCAATTCATAAGTGCCAATGCATTTTCGGATCCCCACTGTCTTCTTCTTTGTGGATGTCTCCGGGATCTTGGCAGGTTGCGTCGGATGGTCGATGATCGTCTTGGGCTGGGGCGGCAGGTGGTTCAGGAGCTTGGGCATGGCATCTCTGACCTTGGCGTCGTCGTTCCGGGCGGAAGCCCTCCACGCGGCGACGATGCCGCCGGCGAGCACGCGGACGCGCTCCGAGCCGTGATCCTTGTGCAGCGCGCGGACGCACTTGGCGAGGTCGGTCTTGGCGAGCACGGTGGGCATGAGCGGGAGCAGGCGGAGCGTCTCGAGGGACTCCGCCATGACGTCGTCGAGCAGGAGGCAGAGCCGCTCCGCCTGGTCGTCGTCGGCGGCGTCGCAGAGTCGTTCGACGATGTCGCCCCTGGCTGTCCGGAACTCGCGGCGGGAGAACTCCACAGGGTCGTAGGCCTCCATGGCGGCGTCGATGGAGTCGAAGGCGCGGAAGAAGGGCTTCCAGCGGCGGAGCGGGCTGGTCTGCGCGAGCGCGGGCGTGGCCATGGCGCGCGGCGGATCGCGATGGAGCTTGCAATCCAGGGCTGTCAACTCTCAAGTCTCGAGCCGGTGGATATGTGTGCAGAGGAGCAGAACTGCACAGCTTATATTGATCATCACGGAGTAATGTCGGAGTCGGTGCTGATTACGGAAGCGCGTCCGTTCAGAAGAATTCCCGTCCGTGTCCGAGTTCGACTCAGCAGTGGCATCCCGCATCCATGATCCATGAGTAGGTTGCGCGCGCGCCACGAAAACTTGGACAGGTGCAACCTCTTGTATTGTAGACACATATGCGCGGCCACCTCTCCTAGTTCGCTGCCGAAGACGCCATACATTTGGTGCTCGTCGCTCGCAAAAACACAATAGGGTGTGCAGCATGTACGTCGACGTCCCTCGAGAAAACAGAGCTAAGAGCAACTCTCACTACGGGAAAAAATGCCATTGCCGTGCGCCGCTGTACGGCAAAGATTTCTTTGCCGTGCGTAGCAAGCAGCACGCACGACAAAGACACTTCACACGACAAGGTCTGAGAGCAGCGCACGGCAATGAATCCATGCACGGCAAAGTCAGCAGTGGCGCACGACAACGAATCTTTGCACGGCAAAGTCCAAAGAAATCGCACGGCAAAGAAACATCGACGGCAAAGTCCCTACAGGCCGCACGGCAAAGAAATACTGCACGACAAAGGCCCTGGACGTTCCCGTGGCTCGCCCTTTGCCGTGCGGACACACAAGTTGCACGGCAAAGGGGCCTTTGCCGTGCGTTCCTCTCTTTGCCGTGCGCCAATATACATTTTATTTGTTTTTCTTTCTATTTTATTTCATCTAATACTTATATTTATTTTTAATTAGTTTTACTTTTTAATGATTATTTATTAGTGTTACTTAATACAATGTGCAATACAAAATTACTCTCCATGTTCACCCCACATATATCAGGGTTTCGGAGCAATCCGCGCTTCGAAAAATTTGCTAAGTATTATCGCCCAAATGTGAGGAAGGTCACACCGGGGAGCTACTTTTGCACCATTACACCTTTCACCACACTTTCACACATATCATAGGTCCACATGCAAGATTTGGTGGGGTTCCGGTGCTCCGGCGGTCGTTCTCCCCCACCTCCCCCAAAAAATAGCAGTATGTCTGCCCCGGCGGGTCTACTCCCCCTAGATTTCTCCGCGCGAGGGTGCACCAATGTACTTTTTCATCGTTTTAGGTTTGTTTAGGACATATACACATGGAAAACCAATCATGGGACCGTTTGGTACATATACCCGCAGCTAGAGCCATTATCACACGATCGAGGGTGTGCCTGATCTACTGGTTAGGGTTAGCTTTAGGGTTAGAGCTAGGGTTTAGGGGTAGTGCTAGGGTTTAGGGGTAGGGCTAGGGTTTAGGGTCAATGTAAGTATTTATGGTTAGGCATAGGTTTAGGGTTTAGGGTTAGGGTTAGGGTTTTGCAGCTCCCGTGTCAGCACGTGTAGTTAATGGTTTAGGGTCTGATACGTCTCCGACGTATCGATAATTTCTTATGTTCCATGCCACATTATTGATGATATCTACATGTTTTATGCATACTTTATGTCATTATTATGCGTTTTCCGGAACTAACCTATTGACGAGATGCCGAAGGGCCAGTTCCTGTTTTCTGCTGTTTTTGGTTTCAGAAATCCTAGTAAGGAAATATTCTCGGAATTGGACGAAATCAACGCCCAGGGTCCTATTTTTGCACGAAGCTTCCAGAAGACCGGAGGGGATAAGAAGTGGGGCCACGAGGCGGCCACACGCTAGGGCGGCGCGGCCTGGGCCTTGGCCGCGCCGGCCTGTTGTGTGGGGCCCTCGTGTGGCCCCCTGACCTGCCCTTCCGCCTACTTAAGGTCTCCGTCGCGAAAACCCTACCACGTTCGACGAAACCAGAGAAAACCTTCTAGAGCCTCCGCCATCGCGAAGCCAAGATATGGGGGACAGGAGTCTCTGTTCCGGCACGCCGCCGGGACGGGGAAGTGCCCCCGGAAGGCTTCTCCATCGACACCACCGCCATCTTCATCAACGCTGCTGTCTCCCATGAGGAGGGAGTAGTTCTCCATCGAGGCTCGGGGCTGTACCGGTAGCTATGTGGTTCATCTCTCTCCTATGTACTTCAATATAATAATCTCATGAGCTGCCTTACATGATTGAGATTCATATGATGATGCTTGTAATCTAGATGTCATTATGCTAGTCAAGTGGATTTTACTTATGTGATCTCCGGAGACTCCTTGTCCCACGTGTGTAAAGGTGACAGTGTGTGCACCGTGTGGGTCTCTTAGGCTATATTTCACGAGAATACTTATTCGCTGTTATGAATGGCATAGTGAAGTGCTTATTTATATCTCTTTATGATTGCAATGTGTTTTGTATCACAATTTATCTGTGTGCTACTCTAGTGATGTTATTAAAGTAGTCTATTCCTCCCGCACGGTGTAATGGTGACAGTGTGTGCATCGTGTAGTACTTGGCGTAGGTTATGATTGTGATCTCTTGTAGATTATGAAGTTAACTATTGCTATGATAGTATTGATGTGATCTATTCCTCCTTTCGTAGTGTGAATGTGACAGTGTGCATGCTATGTTAGTACTTGGTTTGGTTATGTTGATCTGTTATGCACTCTAAGGTTATTTAAATATGAACATTGAATATTGTGGAGCTTGTTAACTCCGGCATTGAGGGTTCGTGTAATCCTACACAGTTAGTGGTGTTCATCATCCAACAAGAGGGTGTAGAGTCTAGCATCTATTTATTTATTCTGTTATGTGATCAATGTTGAGAGTGTCCACTAGTGAAAGTATGATCCCTAGGCCTTGTTCCTAAATATCGCTATCGCTGCTTGTTTACCTGTTTCTATCGCATCTTTACTTCCTGCAATATTACTACCATCAACTGCACGCCAGCAAGCACTTTTCTGGCGCCATTACTACTGCTCATATTCATTCATACCACTTGTATTTCACTATCTCTTCGCCAAACTAGTGCACCTATACATCTGACAAGTGTATTAGGTGTGTTGGGGACACAAGAGACTTCTTGCTTTGTGGTTGCAGGGTTGCATGAGAGGGATATCTTTGACCTCTTCCTCCCTGAGTTCGATAAACCTTGGGTGATCCACTTAAGGGAAACTTGTTGCTGTTCTACAAACCTCTGCTCTTGGAGGCCCAACACTGTCTACAAGAATAGAAGCACCCGTAGACATCAGGGTCGACTAGGGGTTTAGGGCTCGAAGCCTCCCCAGTTTAGGGTTTAGGGTTTAGTGGAGCTACTTTTGCACCATTGCACCTTCCACCACACTTTCACACATATTATAGGTCCAGATGCAAGATTTGGTGGGGTTCCGGTGCTCTGGCGGTCGTTCTCCCCCTCCTCCCCAAAAAAACAGCGGTATGTGTGCCCCGGTGGGTCTACCCCCTAGATTTTTCCGCGCGAGGGTGCACCAATGTACTTTTTCATTGTTTTAGGTTTGTTTAGGACATATACACATGGAAAACCAATCTTGGGACACTTTGGTACATATACCCGCAGCTAGAGCCATTATCACACGATCGAGGGTGTGCCTGATCTACTGGTTAGGGTTAGCTTTAGGGTTAGGGCTAGGGTTTAGGGGTAGGGCTAGGGTTTAGGGTCAAGGTAAGGATTTAAGGTTAGGTATAGCTTTAGGGTTTATGATGCAGGGTTTTGCAGCTCCCGTGTCAGCACATGTAGTTAATGGTTTAGGGTCGACTAGGGGTTTTGGGCTTGAAGCCTCCCCAGTTTAGGGTTTAGGGTTTAGGGGAGCTAGTTTCGCACCATTGCACCTCCACCACACTTTCACACATATCATAGGTCCACATGCAAGATTTGGTGGGTTTCCGGTGCTCTGGCGGTTGTTCTCCCCCTCCCCCCCCAAAAACAGCGGTATGTGTGCCCCGGCGGGTCCTAGATTTCTCCGCGCGAGGGTGCACAAATGTACTTTTCATTGTTTTAGGTTTGTTTAGGACATAAAAACATGGAAAACCAATCTTGGGACCCTTTGGCACATATACCCGCAGCTAGAGCCATTATCACACGATCGAGGGTGTGCCTGATCTACTGGTTAGGGTTAGCTTTAGGGTTAGGGTTTAGGGGTAGGGCTAGGGTTTAGGGTCAAGGTAAGGTTTTATGGTTAGGTATATGTTTAGGGTTTAGGGTTAGGGTTTATGATGTAGGGTTTTGCAGCTCCGGTGTCAGCACGTGTAGTTAATGGTTTAGGGTCTAGAGGTTTAGGGCTCGAAGCGTCCCCAGTTTAGGATTTAGGGTTTAGGGTTTAGGGGATCTACTTTTTCTCCATTACACCTTCCACCACACTTTCACACATATAATACGTCCACATGCAAGATTTGGTGGGATTCCGGTACTCCGGCGGTCGTTCTCCCCCTCCTTCCCCAAAAACAGCGGTATGTGTGCCCCGGCGGGTCTACCCCCAAGATTTCTCCGCGCGAGGGTGCACCAATGTACCTTTTCATTCTTTTAGGTTTTTTTAGGAAATGTACACATTGAGAACCAAGACTGGGACCTTTTGGCTCATATACCCGTAGCTAGAGCCATTATCACACGATCGAGGGTGTGCCTGATCTACTGGTTAGGGTTAGGTTTAGGGTTAGGGCTAGGGTTTAGGGGTAGGGCTAGTGTTTAGGGTCAAGGTAAGGATTAATGGTTAGGTATAGGTTTAGGGTTTAGGGTTAGGGTTAGGATTTATGATGCATGGTTTTGCAGCTCCCACGTCAGCACGTGTAGTTAATGGTTTAGGGTCGACTAGATGCATGGCAGCGGTTATGGCATCTCTTTTTATTTTAAGTGAAACTCAATTTTATTTTACGTGAACCTCGTCACGTACACTCGTACACACGTACACACGCAAAAGACGCTTTGAAGGAAGCCTTACCGTCAAGCGCCGATGAATACTCTGGCTCTTTAGATGCTCGACGAAGAGAAAATGCCACCTGTGTTCTCTTCATCTTCTCTCACACCACACCTATATAATGGAACCATCTCGTCCCCAATCTCGTCACAACTCCTCTGAAGCCACCACAACATCTTCTTCTCGACCAAAAGCCACCAACAACCAACCCAAGCCACCATGCAGTATATCGGCCCCACCTACCGTCGCCCAGCCACCGAGCCGGAGCGGGAGTTCCCGTCGGGTACAATCGTGCAGAATGAGCTGCGCATGTGGGTGATCTCAAGGTGGAGGGCCCAAGGAGCCTAGCACATTTCTTCCTCTCAGACGGCTACCGCAACCTCCTTCCGGGCTTGCCGTGGATGTTCACACTCGAGAGGCACTTCGACGGCGACAGGAACATGGAGATCAGTCTCTATGTCCACTTCACCAACCCCTTTGACGCTTTCGAGCGCCTCGGGCGTGTGTTCTAGTGTGGGAGCGAGTTCATCGCATTCACGACCTACAACGTCTTCATCGACTTCCACACCATCTTCCCCTGGCCTGGCAAATGCACACCCTCCCCTACCGCATGCCGGAGGACGACGACGAGTCCCCCCCCCCGCGCAGAGGAGCCAAGAGAGCCAAGGAGGGAAGACGGCGGGGTTGTCTCCCTGGTTTATGTGTCTTTTTCTAGTTTGCATGAGCGTTTTTATTGTCTATGTCTAGTTACCCGTCTAGTTGTGTGCTTTTGTATCATGTCAGTGGGTTTATGTAATGCTACTATAGTGCTATATTTATATATGTGGTTATAGTTCTTGGAAAAAACCTATTTTGTCTAATTAAAGTTTGCATATTGTTATTCGTAGAAGTTTCCATTTTATTTTGCCTAAAATGGATGAATAGCTCGTGAAAACTAAGGCTCAATATCAACGTCAAATTTCATCAATAATAAACCACACAAATCCATAAAGCAAAAGATAAAAATAAATGGGTACCTAAAGAGAAAAATGAAACTACTCCATCTGTTAACTTTTATAAGCACTACACAAGAAACTAAACAATCTAAAAATGAGTTGTCAAATAAGCAATAATCCCATAATGGGTGAAATGAGATAACCTCACAAGGTGAAAACTAACTTTGCTACTTGGTGCTACTTGAGTGAAATAATAACTAAGCTACCATTCAGTATATAAAATATGCTACTTTAAGTTATAGGACAATGTCAATTGACTTAAAATATGCTTCTTGTTTCTTGGAATGGAGATAAAGTAGTACCAACACAAAATTAGTTGTCATATTTTTGAACCATAAAAGGTGCAAATTCCTTTCATAACTTTATTGCACGACCAAAATATCAAAAAAAAAACTTTAGCCAAAGTTGAGAGGGATCTGTTTCATTTCTTGAGGCTAAACGACCGAAACTTTATTGATCACTAGATAAAATGTTTACAAAAATTCCCAAATCACTTGGGGGAATACAAAACCACACATGCCTATGGCCCGATCTTTTGTCACAACCTAAATGGGTCCACCCTATTAGGTGGGCTTCCTTTCTCAATGGGCCAAGGGCAACAATTACTTTTTTTTTGGAACCCAACACTTCGTTAACTGACGAAACTAAAAATACGTAGAACCTTTTGGTCGAATTGTTGCCACATTTGATTCATTACTGCCAGCGCCCAAATTATGCATCTCATTGAGCATACAATTTAAACACAAACTAACATAACCAGTTGATCTAAAATAGGAACCACAATAATAGGCACGTCTAACGACTGATCAACTGAAGGTAAATTATTCGTAGAGAAATTATACAGAAATAAAATGTTGCAGTGATCATATTTGCCTGCTTCTTCAAAGCAACCATCTGCCTTAGGTGCGTGTTCAGTTTGTTCACTTCCCCAATCAGTTCCCCATCACCCGTGGCAAATTTCTCCATCGCCAGCGCTTGATTGATCTCCCGGGTTGCGCCCCTCCTAAAGTCAATGATGCCCTCCACTTCAAGCCTCTCAACATACTCACATCAATTCACTCAAAATGGTAGATTCTGAAATAGAAACACATGAACCCTAATTCCCAAATAGGTGGAAAAATCAAAAAATCTGCACAAATTACCGAAAAAGGGCAATAGATAACTCAGATCTAACCTTTCCCGGCTCGGACTTGCTCTTGCACTTCACAAATTATCACCTAAAGTTACCGTTCTCCTCCTTGATTGTGACCTATCGCTTCAATGGTGCGGCGTGTGTGCAGTCAGGACATTTTGTCATCGGCACTACACTATACTTAGGCCATGAGGGGCGGGAGGCTTAACTAGATGTCGATATAAATCGTCAGCCATAGTCGCACGACATCGCCGGAGAAGAAGAAGAATAAGCGGCTCCGAAATGGGGGCGGTAGGCAAGCGGCGGCAGGCAGACACGAGCAAGCGGAGAGATCTGAAGTAGAGGAAGATGAGCTGGGAAAGTTGTGGGTCCTACATGCAGTGAGATGGGTCCTAGGTTCACTGGACAGTGTGTGTGTGGGTCAGCGCTGACGTGGATAAGTTGTGGGTCCCGCTCAGTTCACATAATCCAAACTTATAACAACCTCTACTCAGCTTAAGGCCCGTGTCGCGTGAGAGCTACTTGGGCTGCGTGAAGTGTCGTTCTGCAGCTATTCAGATGAAGGACATTGCTTTTCAGCCAATTCCGCTCAAAGATGTCGCAGGAGCAATTTACCCGCGAAAATTGGGAAGCTCCAGACCATCATTTACACCCGTGGCATCCCATTCATCAAAGATAGGTCTACCAGAGTCGATGCTGTTGAGCTGCCACCACTATCCGAACTTGATCCTCAAAATCCTTCCTCCCGAGATAATATCTGAAATGAATGTCATGTACAAGGGAGAATTGCGTGGTTTTCTGGACATGATAAGCGGCAACGAAGGCAAGGAAAGCAATTCAAAATTTCTCGTTTCACCTGCCGTTGATCAGAACTCTGCGCCAGATCGTAATGCTAAGTTGTATGGATATGGAGAGCGCAGAGACTCCGTCCATTTAGGAAAGCAGAATGATATTAAGGTGATCTAATTAGTCAACTTTAAACTGGAAACATAGTGGAAGTACACAGTTCAAAGCCACCACTTTGTTATCTTGATATTTCAAACCATTCCTTTAGTATTCTAAATGTTGTTATTTACTGCCACAGGTGACAATAGACCAGGAAGTTCAAGCTGCCAGTGCGTCGTGCTCAAGAGCCTGTGAATTGGGTGATACAAACAGTGTCACACGGCTTGATTTCATGCCTAATTCTCTAAGCCAGGCAGACTTCACAGTTCTGCAGGAATTACCTGAGGATGTCAAGGTTGATTTGTTTAATGTGCTTCCATTACCTAGGTCAAAAGATCCTACATGCAGCACTTCCAATGTTACTCAGAGTAAATCTCCGAATGGGGAAGGAACTGATGATCCAACTTGTCATCTCCCAGGAAGTTCTATAAATTGGGTTGAACAGTTGAAAGTTAGCAGTTCTGTAATATTGAATGCTATTGCAGAGCAACATACATATTCTATCTTCAGTAAGCCTATATCTTCTATCTTAGAGTCTATCGTTTCCCTCCCCCCTCTGTGCCCGAATTCGGGTAGCGAAGAATGGAACAACACACTCTCCTGCCTCTCTGGGCTTCTTATAGAGTATATACACATGAAAGTCGATTCTGATATTGAAGAGCTGCACAAATGTTTCCTTCTTTTGAAAAGGTGAAGCATACAACCGTTCAACCATTATTAGATATGAAGGTGTAATATGGGCGCAATTAGTCTCTCTTGAAGAGGAATGTGCCACATTATCATTAATTACTGAACTTTCTCATTGTTGGTTCTCATCAGCATATGAGTTTTTTCCGGAGTTACACAATAGCCTTCTTCCTTTGCTACAGGTAAAATTTACATGTTTAGTTATTATATGTTTTTCAAGACTTTATATTAAGATTTATCTATGTATTTGTTATGGCTGTCCTTCATGTCCTTTGCTTTAGGAATCATCATGGACCCAACAAGGCTGAACCGGCTTTAGGCTCTCGCCCCCGCGTCGCCCCTCCCCCCCCCCCCACCCCGCGCTGGGTGACTCGGGCGGATCCCTAGCGCCGCCACCACCCCCCTCCTCCGATCTCCCTCCTCCCTGCCGCCGCCGACGCGCGCGTGCGGGAAAATCTCGTGAAGCTCTCGGCGGCGGCAGGGCCCCCTCTTGCGTCGCGCGTGCGGAGGCGGCGCTGGATCGGCGGTGGTGACGACTGACCGGCGGCGGGGCTGGTCGGTGGTTAGCGTGGTGGGATCCAGGGTAGGATCCGGGGCGGTGGTCTCGTGCGGCTATTTCTCGCGCCGACTACCTTGGCAAGGGCTGCGGTGGCCAGTTGATGGTTCGGCGATGCGGCCGGCGGCGGGGTGATCCCGAAGGCTGCGGATCCGGCTTCCTCGATGGCGTGGCCGTGCCTGGTTGTTGCCGGTGAGTCCTTTGCGCCCCCTCCTTCCGATGGCTCACGTTGGTGGCCTTCTTCGGTTTTGGGGGTGGCGGCGGATGACTTGTCGACGGGCTTGTGGTCGGTGGCGGCCTCCTCTTCCGCCGTTGAGGTCGGCGGGCGGCGGCGAGGGGGCCTGCCGTTCTGCCTAATAAAGGTGGCAGTCCTAGGGTTTCTCTCGCTCCAAGTGAAGATCGTCGGAAGCTTCTTCCCACCAAGCTGGCTAGATTGTCGTGTTCCGGAAGGTCCTGCCGGCGAAATTCATTGTGCGATCAATACGTGAAGATTGCTGGATTGGGCGTTTTCGATCGGGCGCACCCATGTTTTTTATCTGACCGTTTGGTTTCAGAGGGAGCGCTTCGAAGCTCTGCTAGCTGTTAATATCATGGAGCTCGTTTTCTTTCCATGGTGCTGACGGAGAAGGTCATGAAAGCTAAGATCGGTGGAAGAGAAATGGTGGTCGGATCGTGGTGGTGAGATGGAATTGGCTTGGAGATTTGTGACTTCAAACAACAGCTTGTATGTGGGGGCGACTGCACAGGAGAAGTTCAGAGTTCTATATTTCAGGGTGAAAATCCAAGGTCTAGCCTTAATTGGTTGTGCCTGGCAATGTTCTTGTTGAAGACATTGTTTTGAGAGGGAGGACTTTATTCAGGGTGAAAACCTAAGATCTATGATCGGGCGACGATAGCGTTTGTGCACTGTTTCCTTCCTGGAGGCGTCGCTTATGGAGATGCTAATCTTCTGGTGTTGTCTTGGTGGTGTCAGTGTTGCTGTTTCAAGTTTATCGATCTCTGTAGCGTGACTTTTCTTTTCTGTAATTTTTTCTCTTTTTTTGGTTGTGTGCATCCTTTATGTCATTAGGGCATGATGTTGTTGCAGAGGCTGGGTGTAATTGGTATCTCCACGATATTAATATATGCTCTTTATCGAAAAATGTCCTTTGCTTTATCACTTTTGGCTTTCACAAACTTTATGGCCGGAGTACCTTCTTAGCTTTTAGATGGATGCAATCAGCTGTCCAGTTTTTTCTTCTTCTGATTCTAAAATTACAGCTGTTTCTGTTAGGTTTTAAGAAAATTGTACCACACATGCATAATTTTGATTGGTCATTTTGTAGGATTCCATCAGTCAACATTATGGTGGGGTATTGCGTCTCTAGTTCGAAATTCCGCTATCAGGGACCATTTAGTGATAGGAGATGGAGATTGGCGCTGCCCCGCTGGAGTAGAGGGGCGAATCTAACACCATCATGCTGTATACCCAAGGAGTGTAAATGGCTCTTCTGGTCTGCGGCTACAAACTGAATCAGTGTTTTGAATGCCAGCGCTGGTCGGTTCGTCATGGATAAAAGGAAATTGTGCACACCTGTAAATGTTACTACTTCTACGCGAGTGACTCCATGAGCCCTCATTTTGTTCTTTGTAATATAGCTGTTTCTCCTTCGAAATAGCTTGTTGTTACCGAAGAAGGCAAAAGTTGATATGGTGAGCTCATTTTTTGTGCTATGCAATTTTAAGTCAAGTACGCTTAATTTTGTCAAGAATAGCAAATTGGTAGGCGCAACATCTTCAATATGACCAATCACCAATTACCTTTCTCCAAGGCGTTAGTGCGTATTCCAAGATTCTGAAACACCAAGTCACGCTCTCAATTTGATCACATGTACATGTACAGAACAGTCAAACAAGAAACTGTGTTGCCCTATTCGTGCTAGTTACAATTGCAGTAGCACATTTCATGTTCGAGATCGATAGACTGACACACGGCGAACAAGCCTCGATTGAGTTGTGGATCAACCTTTCTAGAAAGCTATAACACTTAGAGCCCTAAACCCTGTGAAGCTGGCTAATAATGGAGAAGGTCTTCTTGACCATGAAGCTGCCGCACCTCGCTTGGCTACTCTCCCTCAAGATTCTGTGCTTATGTTGAGGGATGAAATATAAAGAATTTTGTTGACATCATCATAGATTACTTCACAATTACAGAACATGCTACAGGGAAGTTAATGTTGCACTCGTATTACAATTTTGAGCGGAGACATTTGGAATCGAAACTCTCCTAGCTAGAAGGCTAGATCAGTAAACCCTATGAAGCCATCCTGGTCACGCTGACGGTCTTCTTGATCATGGAGCTGCCGCACCTCGCCTGGCTCCTCTCCCTCATGATTGGGTGCTTCTTCTTCAGCGTTTGCTTGATCATCTCTGGCGCCACCACCTTTATTGGCAGACGTCGTCGCTTGGCTTCCTCCGCCTCTCGGTACCGTTCGTTGAACTTGCGCTTTGCAGCTTGTATCTTCTCCTCGGGAATGGGCCCGACACGGTCGCCGCGGAAGATGATGCCCGGGGCGACGGGAGCGGACGCCCTGTTTGTTGTGATCCCCACTGTCTTCTTCTTTGTGGATGTCTCCGGGATCTTGGCAGGTTGCGTCGGATGGTCGATGATCGTCTTGGGCTGGGACGGCAGGTGGTTCAGGAGCTTGGGCATGGCGTCTCTGACCTTGGCGTCGTCGTTCCGGGCGGAAGCCCTCCACGCGGCGACGATGCCGCCGGCGAGCACGCGGACGCGCTCCGAGCCGTGATCCTTGTGCAGCGCGCGGACGCACTTGGCGAGGTCGGTCTTGGCGAGGACCGTGGGCATGAGCGGGAGCAGCCGGAGCGTCTCGAGGGACTCCGCCATGACGTCGTCGAGCAGGAGGCAGAGCCGCTCCGCTTGGTCGTCGTCGTCTGCGGCGTTGCAGAGGCGCTCGACGATGTCGCCCCTGGCTGTCCGGAACTCGCGGCGGGAGAATTCTACAGGGTCGTAGGCCTCCATGGCGGCGTCGATGGAGTCGAAGGCGCAGAAGAAGGGCTTCCAGCGGCGGAGCGGGCTCTGTGCGGGTGCGGCCATGGCGGCGAATTCACGATCGAGCTTGCAATCTAGGGCTCCTCTCAGGCCGGTGGATGTGTGTATGCAGAAGAGCTGAACTGCACAGCTTATATTGATCACGGAGTAAGATGGGAGTCGGTGTTGAAAGCGCGTTCTCTCTCCCGTCCGAGTCCGACTCAACACTGGCATGATCATTGATCAATGAGTTGCGCGCGCGCCACGAAAACTTGGACAGGTACGGTGGTGGTGCCACCTCTCCGTCCTAGCTCGGAAAAACATCCCATGGCCACCACGGGAGCTGCCGCTGCCGAGGACACCATACGCGCCATGATCAAGGACCACGCCGCCGGCTCCTGCAAGAAACGGCGCATTGGGAACACCGACGACTACGAGGCACGACTCACGAGCTAACGCGCGTGCTCAGGAAGGGCGGCTTCGGCTTCGGCGTCGTCGTCAAGGCGCGCCACCGAGGCACAGGCATTGACGTTGCGCTCAAGTTCCACCTACGCCGCTCGCCGGCGCGCGCCGGCTGCAAGTAGAGGAGCCGCCATTCCCACGTCGTTCTTCACCGCGAGCTGCTACGAGAAGCGTGATACCTGGCGGCGTGCCGCGGCCACCCCTCCGTCGTGGGCTTCCACGGCATCGCGTGGGAGTGCGGGACCCGCGCACGGGCGAGTGTGCAGCCTCGTCCTGGAGCACGTCGGCCCGAGCCTCGCCCACGTCCTGCGCCGACGAGGCAAACCGTTCACGAAGGAGGATACGCGGCTCGTGATGCGGCAGCTGCTGAGAGGCGCCAGGAGGAATCCACGAGCGCCGCATCGTCCACCGGGACATCAAGCCCGGGAACATCCTCGTCGGCATCGGCGAGGGTCGCGCGCGGCGACGTGGTGGTGAAGATGTGCGACCTCGGGCTGGCCGTGTCCATGAACGAGACGCCGTCGCGCGGCCAGCCCGGCACGCTCTGGTACATGGCTCCGGAGGTGCTCCTGGGCAAGCCGGAGTGCGACCCTAGGCAGAAATGCTCGCCGGCGAGCCGCTGTACAGGGGGGAGAGAACGCGACCGACCAGCTCCTGGGGATCTTCCATGTGCTCGGCGCCGCTCACGGCCGGCAACCCGCGGCTGTTCCCCGAGAAGCGCCTGTCACGGGACGGATTGGAGGTTTTGGTTTTGAACGGGCTCCTCAGCTGCGACCCTGCCAAGTGTTTGCCGGCGGCCGCGGCACTCCCATAGTGCAATGCAGGCTGCCGCGTTGCTTACTAGTGAGATTGTTTCATCATTTTTCATTTTTGGGGCGTATTTGTTTTGTTTAGTCCTCCAGGTCACGAGATGATTTGCTCTAATGAATGGTTCTTTATTGTTCTGCTGTATTGAACTTCCCTGCACATTTCGCTCTCAATTCCAGTTTTATTTTTATTTTTTGAACACCAATTCCAGTTTATACATTGTATCGCGACAATAATACCCTACCATGACGAACTAGGCAGTGAAACACCTGTAAGATGGAAAGTACAAGCATGATTATAGGTGTGCAAATTTGGCTGCTGTAACGGAATTGCAGGTAGAGCATTTCTTCCAAATACTCCCTTCATCCATAAAAGGGTGTCAAAGATTTATCTAAATCGAATTTATCTATATATACTAAATAGTGTTTACATACATCTAAATTTAGACAAGCATGCAACATCTTTTTATAAACAGAGGTAGTAAAAAAGCACCTCAGTTTACGATCTGCCTTTCTGCAACCCAATGAGGTAAAGTACCTCAATCTCAAGAGTAGCAAAATGTCATATAAACATGCCAGTTTAAACATTGTTAGAGCATCCCCACTCGTTGGCGCTCCCCACGCCCAAATCCGGCGAATTTTTCGTCCGGATTGGAGGAAGATTTAGCGTGGGGAGGAGTAGTTTCCCAGTCGTGTGCTCCCCAAGCGGCGTTTCTCGGGGAAAAAGAGGATGGCTCGGGGATCCGGACGAAAGAGGAGACACGTGGGCGTGGGCGGTTGGTTTAGCTTCGTCCGGAGTCCCCGAGCGCGCCCGGGGGCCGGGGATGGCGTGGGCTCGCCGGATGGATGAAGGGTCAAATCCGGACGAAAACGAGGAACCGGGGGCGCGACTGGGCCGAATTTCGCCGTCCGGATGGAAAAAACGTCGCTCGGGGGCCTCGTCGGGGGGACGAGTGGAGATGCTCTTACACACGCACACAGCTGTACATTGTACTAAATTATTTGTCCATAACACGAAAAAAGGAGAAGTTGACATACATATAACTAAGCTCACCCGAGAGAAACTTGCTACAGCCTGTTACATGTCTGACGAAAAAAGAGTATTGACCAAAGATCATCCTAGCACTATCACAGTACCACAAAATACAAAAGAAAATTCATCTGTACAGCGTAGTCCTTTGTTTTCCCTAATAGTAGAGTTGATGTCAGGATCGTCTGAGAATACATAAACTGATACTCAGTCCTTATAAGTAGCTTATGAATTATACTTATCTGGTAAAGGACCAAAACAAACAACAGGAAAAAAACATATAACTACCCATCAGCTACATAAAGCGAGCAACCCTGACTGCAGAGGTTTAATCTTACTTGAGGTCTAATCATCTGTTTCAAGCAAATACAAGCAAAAGATTCAGTATCACAGTTTGCACATTCACTGCTCCGGCCCTGGCGCCATTTGTTTTCAAGGAGGTTTGCTGAAAAGACCTCTGGACCTCAAACTGAGTTACTAGCTAGAGAGAGCTCATGTACTTCAGTGAGCATCCACTCTTCACCTGTTTGTCCTCCAAGCACTATCGCCTTTGTTCCTCCAACAACACAGGTGCTGTGGCCCCAGGCGAACCGTGGAGGTCGGCCAGGAACATTGAGTATCCTCCAGGTAGGTTTTTCTTCAGTCGGATCCAAAAGATACAGCTGTGATGCCGAGTGGAGGCCTGCCACTGATCCACCAAATATTAACACTCTTCCCCCTGGCAAGCTCACAGCAACATGATCAAGACGAGGAGGTGGACCAGCTCCAGCTGGATTTCCTGCCCCAGGCATTCCACTCCCAGTGAGGCACCGCCAGCAGGGCTCTTCTTCACTTAAGTCCATTGTGAACACATCACTAGACCGCAGTCGGAGAGGACCACTCTTAGCAAGACCGCCAAACATCAGAATTTTCCTACCATCATAGACAGACATTGAGTGACCCAATCTAGAAGGTGGTGCCCAAGATGCAGGTACTTCCCTCCACACAGGTCTGTCCATGCTTACATCAAGAAGATATGTATCACTGAGTAGTACACCTGAGTCGGCGCAGCCACCAGAAACCACCAACTTCGTCCCATCCAAAGTGCAGGAGCTGTGCCACGAACGTGGTACCGGTGGTGCAACACCAGGAACCTCACGCCAAGTTGGGTGCTTTGCATCCAAATCCAATATGAATACATCATTTAGCAGGCCCTGCCTTCCACATCCACCGAAGACAACTAACCAAGATCCATTTAGGCAAGATAGTGTATGGCCCCAGCGACCTGGAGGAGCTGCACTTACATTGATATGTCTCCATTCCGGATTGCTGGCATTCAAATCCAACACAAAAGTATCATTCATTGGTTGCATGTTAACACCTTCCCCACCAAACAAAACGACACGATTCCCTACAGCACAAGCACTGAAGTTGCATCTGGATGGCTCCACCGCACCTCCAACTGTCAATTTCTTCCAGGCAACAGATTCCAGGGTGGTCAGTTCTCTTGCCAGCCGGCCCCAGCCCAATCTTCTTGCGGCAGGCACTGTCTCAATAGCTCGAGTAGTCTCACTACCCCATGCATTACGGCAAACCATTTTCCAAAGATCTTCATTCTTTGTCAAGTCATACAACCGTCTACACACAGAGCTCACAGATGCTATATCTCTTGGTGATAACCTTGACAGGATACTCTGGCAAAGTACTTCATCAGTCAACTGGAAGAGACTAGAATACTCCCGGCAGAAGTTGCTCTGTCCTGGTCCCGTGGATATGGGTCGGAAAGAGTTATCTGGAGCAAACCGTGTGGATCTCACAGGTTCCCTTGTAACTGAGCCAGGTAATGGTCCCAAATCAACATTAGCATTGGTGAAGAACTGAATGCCCATATAGTGAGTTATGATATCATCATCTCCATATATAGGGGTCATATGCAACCTGTTCATCAATGGAAAGCCATCTTTTCTGAAATTTAGCAAATCACCGCGGAACTGGGTACCGTTGTCGATGCATAATCGAATACCAGAAACTACAGCAGCATCAACTAAGGGGTGCCTTCTTTGAGCAAATGGGCCTCTACATTGCAGGAACCGGCTGAAAGAGGAGAAACAGCAGTGTGTAAGAACATCAAGTATAGTAAGTTCAATAATAAACAACCTGCACAAAAATGTGTCAAGAAAAGAATCACACTTGCAAAAGAGAATAAAAGATACGGAGTATCATATTTTCAGTTGCAAGGAAATTTGGTAAACGCTACTTCCACATTTATTTAGCACACAAGAATCTTGGTATCCTATCAACCCGCATGGCAGTAACAGTCTTGTTTGCTCAGAACTTTTTGTCAACAACCCCTTAATTTTCATGTTTGTTTTGATCTGAAAAATGACACGAAATGTGAACCAAAAATAGCAAATGACAGCTCCTGGCATTCTTGCTAATGCATCCAGAATCTAAACCTCATGATTTGAAAATGCAAGACAATTTGATTACCATCAGAGCCTAATAATATCTTAAATGAGTTTCTAAATTCACACAAGACAGAAACAGCAGAACATCTTAAACCACGTTTTCACAAATCCATGTCACGATTCCAAGTCACATCTTCATATTTACATTGAACAAATCATCTCTTGGCAAATTATCTGTAAATACTAAATAAAGACTAGTGTTTCCTAGGCAAAGAAAATCAGGCTCAGGTAATTTTGATAGTAATAATAGTAACTGCTAGATCCTTAGATTTAATATAACATACGATAACTGAGTAAAGTGCACCATAGGTCCACAAACTTGCATGGGTTATCACATGGGCCATTGAAATTGGAATTTCCCAGATTTAGCACCCTAAATTTGTACACAAAAGATAGCAAGTTTTCTGATTACGAGATAATAGGTATATGAACATTACTCTTCAAAAAGAGGGAGGGGGGCATTCTGCACAATGTTGCCATGTGGCCAGCAAGGTACACGCTTTGATATAAATAGCAAATTATTTAGATTATGTGGTTGGAAATGCAAGATTAATTGAGCAGATGCTTTGTCCTACTCCCTTTGTGTAAAAAAAAGGTCTATGAATAAAATCTACAAACTTCAACCAACATTTTATTCATTATTTTTTCCATCAGATAATACCACTAGAACTAAGTTTTTTTTTTTAAGTACTTCCACTGTCCTGAACTATTAATAACGTCTACCATATGCCCAACAATAATAACAGAGCAGATAGCACCTAAGAGTTAAGAGAACTTAAGGATCTGACTCTGAAATGTCAATAAGAAACACACTTCTACAATATCAGAACACATCACAGTTTACTATTTCGCTATCTAAATGTGTGCCCTAAAATTTGAGCTCCAGTAATTTCACAGTAACTTCTTTTATTCTAACTTTTCATGTAATGGATTAATGGCCATCTTTCATTTAATATAACTTGCATGAAAATTTTCAACAGTTTGATCACTGGAAACTCAGGGGTCCGGAATACTGGGCATGATACAGAAAATTTGATCGAGGACATGACACTACTTTCTTTGCGAGGAACGATTACAATAGATAGTTTGTTGATTTCAATTTGAAGGTGCTAAGCAGCTAAGGTTCAACAAATATGTTTTGTCAAAGGATACTAATATGTAAGACCCGTTAACTGAAAAAAAAAGAATGACACCAGTTGATTCACACCTGTTACAAATATGCCTTTGTTTGCTATCTATCTATTATATATTATATAAAAGCAATAGAGTTTTTTCGAGGAACCAGGTTACTCCACATCATCATTATTATATTGACGGTTGGATCTTTAATTTAATGCTAGGATTTAATAGTCTCCCATGTTACAAGATATGCCTACCAGTCGTTGGATCTGCAACTTATGCGCCACGATTTATTTGAAAATCAGGCACCATACGATTTTCATGGGTTGTGCACCCATATAAAGTCCATGTGAAGCACGGACGTTGAAACAAAATCCAAAGTTGAACGCTATGTAGTCCTATAAATGCATGGGACTGGCCTACCAAGCAGTAGATACTTTGCTTTGGACGAAGCTCATATTATCTGCATGTGCAATCAAAGTTGAAGGCAAGAAGAAGACGCCATGAACCATGTTTGCACCCATTGCTGATCGTGCAATATTAATGCATGTGCATGCAAAACCATAGAGAAAACAATTGTAAAATATGCCGATGTGGAACTGTCAAAGGTCCAAATTACTACTCCCCACCGATCCATAATAAGTGTCAGGGATTTAGTACTAAGTTAGTACAACTTCTATACTATGCTCCCGACACCTATTATGGATAGGAGAGAGTATTAGAGTTGCATCTGGTTTAGAGTAGTTTTTAGAACCATGGATTAGCAAGCACTACAAAGTACCGGTTTTGCTAATGCCCCCCGTTCCAAGAATGTCATAGTTCTCAACTGACGCAGACAACCGTCGATAGGACACTAAGATCCAAGTAAGATTCCGTTTTAAAAAACTGCATATTTTTACGCTAGATTAGCAAATTACTCCAACACAAGTAATTTTCTTTAGATTTATATGTGAACAAATTTGTAAAGTTGACCTCAGTCAGCGAACCGTCGATATGACACTGAGATCCATGTAAGATTCATTTTTTTTATTCTATGAAAAATACTGCATGTTTTCCCCAGGTAAGCAAAATATCACAACACTACTTTTTTAGATTTGTACGACCAAACTTGTAAAATCGACTAATGATAAGTTAACTTTGAGTCGATTAAGAATAGTTTGTCCTCTAGATGAACAAATTAATACAACACAGTGGACTGAGATATTGTTACAAACCATAAGACGGGTTAAAGAAACACAACACAGTGGACGACATTGAGAACCACTAGCACTATGACGTAGATAACGATTGCTAGGACGAGATGGGGATAACACTAGGAGACCTTCATTTTGTATGGTGGAACATGCACCACCCACATGATGTTCCAATGAACACTCAAACCAAATAATAATGTACTAACTACACAATAGAAGTTAATAAATTATTCCCTTGCCTACTGTGGGCCTGGCCGTTGCTTAAGGCGAGGGAGCCGGCTATGGTTTGGAACGAAGGACGACATGTATCTTACTTTTCGCTGATGAAAGAACTTGAGTAGTCCAAACTAACGTAAGAAAAAATAACTGCTTAAAATCCAGGTATTAATAAAAAGGAAATATCCACTATAATTAAGATTACAGGTCCGGTCAACGTGGTCACATACTATACACATAGATTATTCCTAGAGAAAACAGATAGAAGCTACGTAATATGCTATATGTTAAACAAATATGGCCAAAGAAAGGATGTATATTAGATAATCTCAATAAAAAAATACACCCAAGCATCAATATAATGGATGTTGTTCTTATTAGTAGACTACAACCAATAGATTTCCTCAAGTGTCCAAACAGATCCTTCTTGTTGAAATGTATAAGTAGATTGCCTAACCCTTTCCATCAGTTCAGACTTTTGGTTGTGTTGGCTAGTGCATGAAGCTTAACATGGTATCAGAGCCCAAGGTCTCGAGTTCAAGTCCTGGCTTTCGCAATTTATCCTAAAATTGTTGTTACCCCCTCGGAGTCCTCGTATATGCACGTGTAGGCATGTTGAGCCTGCCTCTGACTCTACACGTGTTGACTCATCTTCCTATCTTCCCGTCACATGTGAGGGGGGGTGTGGAAGTGTATAAGTAGATTGCCTAGCACTTTCCATCAGTTTCTTTTTTTTAACAAGTCCATCAGTTCGGACTTTTGGTTGTGTTAGCTAGTGCATGAAGCTTAACACTTCTAACAGTTCATCATAACTTCAACCGGACATAAATAAATTAGACTCTATTTGGCAAGCACGATGTGTAAAAAAAAAAAAATGCTGGAAATTCTTATATCAAAGAAAAACATCCGATCAAGCTAAAGAATTTGTAATTAATATACTACAAGCAATAGATTTGATAACTGTATGACCAAGAACAAAACAAACTGAGCATCAAAAAAGTAACCAAAAGATCAAATATTGTAGATCTACATAGTTCTAATAATACATTAACTAGAACAATACTACTGGAGAAGGCAGCTCTCACAGGTACAGGCTAATATAACCACAAGCAATCACAAGGAATCTTCAGCATAACAGATGCACGACACTATTCGATATTTTGCGGCCAAAGCATGCATCCTCTAACAAACAAACTGAGCAATTATACTAATTCAAGAATGGAACTGAAGAAAAGCATATGTTGATCGATGGGGACCAACCAGTTCCCATCGATTACAGTCACAGGCTAATAACCATAAACAATCACAATGAATCTTTAGCATAACAGACACGTGTCACTGTTCGATATTTTTGCGGCCAAAGCATGCGTCCTCCAAAAAGTAACCTAACCAATTCGCCAATATAGACACAAAAAGTAACCTGACCAATTCCCCAATATAGACACACTTCTAGTGCTACAAATCATTGCTACAGAGGCTCGTGACGGAACTAACTGTAGCAAGCCAAGGAACTAACTGTAGCAAGACAAACTAACGATTTAGGTTTTCATTCGATTCCAATTGTAAGTGGTGGCAGAAATTCTACTAATTCAGGAACCGAACTGAAGAAAAGCATATGATGATTGATGGGGACCAACCAGTTCCCATGGAATTACAGTCACATGCTAATAACAACAAACAATCACAAGGAATCTTGAGCATAACAGACAAGTGTCACTGTTGGATATTTTGCTGCCAAAGCATGCGTCCTCCAAAAAGTAACCTAACCAATTCGCCAATATAGACAGAAAAAGTAACCTGACCAATTCCCCAATATAGACACACTTCTAGTGCTACAAACAAATCACTGCTACAGAGGCTCGTGACGGAACTAACTGTAGCAAGCCAAACTAACGATTTAGGTTTTCATTCGATTCCAATTGTAAGTTGTGGCAGCAATTCTACTAATTTAGGAACCGAACTGAAGAAAATCATATGGTGATCGATGGGGACAAACCATTCCCATGGAATTACAGTCACATGCTAATAACAACAAACAATCACAAGGAATCTTGAGCATAACAAACAAGCGTCACCGTTGGATATTTTGCTGCCAAAGCATGCGTCCACCAAAAAGTAACCTAACCAATTCGCCAATATAGACAGAAAAAGTAACCTGACCAATTCCCCAATATAGACAGACTTCTAGTGCTACAAACAAAGCACTTCTACAGAGGCTCGTGACAGAACTAACTGTAGCAAGCCAAACTAACGATTTAGGTTTTCATTCGATTCCAATTATAAGTGGTGGCAGCAATTCTACTAATTCAGGAACTGAACTGAAGAAAAGCATATCGTGATCGATGGGGACCAACCAGTTCCCATGGAATTACAGTCACATGCTAATAACAACAAACAATCACAAGGAATCTTGAGCATAACAGACAAGCTGTCACTGTTGGATATTTTGCGGCCAAAGCATGCGTCCTCCAAAAAGTAACCTAACCAATTCGCCAATATAGACACAAAAAGCAACCTGGCCAATTCCCCAATATACACACTTCTAGTGCAACAAACAAATCACTGTTACAGAGGCTCGTGATGGAACAAACTGTAGCAAGCCAAACTAACGAATTAGGTTTTCATTCGATTCCAACTTGTAAGTGGTGGCAGCAATTCTACTAAGTCAGGAACCGAACTGAAGAAAAGCATATGGTGATCGATGGGGACCAACCAGTTCCCATCGATTACAGTCACAGGCTAATAACCACAAACAATCATAAGGAATCTTGAGCATAACAGACAAGCATCACTGTTCGATATTTTGCTGCCAAAGCATGCGTCCTCCAAAAAGTAACCTAACCAATTCCCCAATATAGACACAAAAAGTAACCTGACCAATTCCCCAATATAGACACACTTCTAGTGCTACAAACAAATCACTGCTACAGAGGCTCGTGATGGAACAAACTGTAGCAAGCCAAACTAACGAATTAGGTTTTCATCTGATTCCAACATGTAATTGGTGGCAGCAATTCTACTAATTCAGGAACCAAACTGAAGAAAAGCATATGGTGATCGATGGGGAACGAACCAGTTCCCATAGAATTACAGTCACATGCTAATAACCGCAAACAATCACAAGGAATCTTCAGCATAACAGACAAGTGTCACTGCTCGATATTGCGTCCTCCAAAAAGTAACCTAACCAAATTCACCAATATAGACACAAAAAGTAACCTGACCAATTCCCCAATATAGACACACTTCTAGTGCTACAAACAAATCACTGCGGCAGAGGTTCGTGATGGAACAAACTGTAGCAAGCCAAAGTAACGAATTAGGTTTTCATTCGATTTCAATTTGTAAGTGGTGGCAGCAATTCTACTAATTCAAGAACCGAACTGAAGAAAAGCATATGGTGATCGATGGGGAACGAACCAGTTCCCATAGAATTACAGTCACATGCTAATAACCGCAAACAATCACAAGGAATCTTCAGCATAACAGACAAGTGTCACTGCTCGATATTGCGTCCTCCAAAAAGTAACCTAACCAAATTCACCAATATAGACACAAAAAGTAACCTGACCAATTCCCCAATATAGACACACTTCTAGTGCTACAAACAAATCACTGCGACAGAGGTTCGTGATGGAACAAACTGTAGCAAGCCAAAGTAACGAATTAGGTTTTCATTCGATTTCAATTTGTAAGTGGTGGCAGCAATTCTACTAATTCAAGAACCGAACTGAAGAAAAGCATATGGTGATCGATGGGGAACGAACCAGTTCCCATAGAATTACAGTCACATGCTAATAACCGCAAACAATCACAATGAATCTTCAGCGTAGCAGACAAGCGTCACTGTTGGATATTGCGTCCTCCAAAAAGTAACCTAACCAAATTCACCAATATAGACACAAAAAGTAACCTGACCAATTCCCCAATATAGACACACTTCTAGTGCTACAAACAAATCACTGCTACAGAGGCTCGTGATGGAACAAGCCAAACCAACAAATTAAGTTTGCATTCGATTCTAATTCCTAAGTGATGCGGTAGCGATTGTACTAATTCAGGAATCGAAGTGTAGGAAAAAAGCATATGGTGATGGATGGGGAAGGGACGAACCAGTTCCTGCCGAGCACCTCCTCGGCGCGGTACCCGGTGGCCTCCTCGAAGCCGCGGTTGACGTAGATGATGGGGCAGTCGGGCTCGAGCGCGTCGGTGACCACGAGCCCGTAGGGCCCGGCCCCGCGGAGCATGCCCTCGATGGCGAACGTGAACATCCCGCCGACCCCGTCGCCTCCTCCGCTGCCGCCCTCGCTGCCGCCAGCGCCCCCGACGACCACCTCCCCTCCCGTTTCCTGCTCCTCCATCTCGTCCCCGCTCCCCGCGCTGGCGGCGCCGTCGGACTCGCTGTCCCACTCCATGGCGCGCGCGCGCGGGCGGGCGGGCGGGCGGCCGAAAACCCTAGGTCCGGATCCGGGCTCCCCCGCCGCCGCGGCTCAGCTCATGGCGGCGCGCGCGCGTGCGGATTGAGGTCGGGATTGGGTGGGAGGTTTTGTGGGAATGGTGGGCTGGGGCTGGGTTGCTGCCTCGCTGTCGGGGGAGGAGGAAGACGAACGAGTGGACGGGGAAAGCGGCGGCACGCGCGGTGGCCTCGTCGACGTCGTCGCCCACTGGAGCCGTCCTCTGCGATGGATCTGGGCCGTCGGATCGGATCTGCGGGGCACGCGGACGGCTCCGATGGGCGGTTCCAGAAGTGACCAGGCGCGGCGAGGCACACGGACCAGGCCACCAGCTGCACGGGCGCCCCCGGAGTAGCCTACTGGCGTGGTTGGTTTGGTTTCCCCTCCACTTCTCTCAAAGCATCTCCCGCGCTATATAGGCCGCGCGAAGACGGAATCGCTCTGGACGCGCGGTCAGCGCAGTGGCTTGGCTTGGCAGTGGCCAGCCAGCCCGCCTGGGTTCGTTCCCCGCAGGGGACGATTTTCAGGTGTCTCACCGGGGCTTTGCTCCAGAATAAAATCCCCTCCACACATATGTGCCACAACTACTAGCTCCTAGGGACACTCAAATTATGTGTGCTGTGTGTATAGTTCTAGGGTCTAACTTGTGCACTAGTGGTGTGCGTGTGTGTGGTGTGAGTGTGGTGTTGAGTTAGTGCATAAGTTCAGATACTACAACTGTAACACAGATCGAGGGGTCTCAAAAAAAAAAAAGACGGAATCGCTCCTCCGGCAGACGCGCCATACGGGTGGCGCTGTAAAAGAATTGGGGTGTGCGGCTTTTTGCACAATCCCGAGCGCTAAATGTGACGCGTCGGCTACAGCGTGTGGCATCGCTTCGGATACGCGCGAATACCCCAACGGCTGGAACCCCCCCCCCCCTCCTGCGCCCTCCATTTCCCACTACGCCGCCTCCGGTCGATTCCGCCGCCGTCCCCGCTATTGCTCGCCGCCACGCCGTAGATTCACCTCGCCCGCGTCTCCTGCCAGCAGTACCGGCCGTAGATCCAGGAATGGAACACTGGACAGCGGTCAAGAATATCCTGAAGTACTTGAAAAGAACTAAGGATATGTTTCTTTGTTATGGAGGTGACCAAGAGCTCGTTGTAACTAGTTACACCGATGCAAGTTGGAACACGGATCCTGATGACTCTAAGTCACGAGTCCGGGTACGTGTTTATATTGAATGGTGCTTGCAAGTAAGTCGGGCAAGCTCGAAGCGAGTGCACGGTGGCGAAATCCTCAACGGAATCGGAGTACATAGCGGCTTCGGAGGCTTCATCGAAGCGGTATGGATGAAGAGGTTCATTGTAGAGCTCGGTGTGGTTCCTAGTGCATTGGACCCACTAGTCATCTATTGTGACAACATGGGTGCCATCGCCAATGCACAAGAACCAAGGTCACACAAGAGGTCGAAGCATATCAAGCTACGTTATCATTCGATTCGCGAGTACATCGAAGATGGAGAAGTAAAGATTTGCAAAGTACACACTCGATCCGAATGTAGCAGATCCGTTGACTAAAGCTCTCCCTAGGGCAAAGCATGACCAACACCAGAATGCCATGGGTGTTAGGTACCTTACAATGTAATCTAGATTATTGACTCTAGTGCAAGTGGGAGACTGTTGGAGATATGCCCAAGAGGCAATAATAAAAGTAGTTATTATATATCTTTATGTTTATGATAAAAGTTTATATATCATGCTATAATTGTATTAACCGAAACATTAGTACATGTGTGATATATAGACAAACAAGAAGTCCCTAGTATGCCTCTTAAACTAGCTTGTTGATTAATGGATGATTAGTTTCATAATCATGAACATTGGATGTTATTAATAACAAGGTTATGTCATTGTATGAATGATGTAATGGACACACCCAATTAAGCGTAGCATAAGATCTCGTCATTAAGTTATTTGCTATAAGCTTTCGATACATAGTTACCTAGTCCTTATGACCATGAGATCATGTAAATCACTTATACCGGAAAGGTACTTTGATTACACCAAACACCACCGCGTAAATGGGTGGCTATAAAGGTGGGATTAAGTATCCGGAAAGTATGAGTTGAGGCATATGGATCAACAATGGGATTTGTCCATCCCGATGACTGGATAGATATACTCTGGGCCCTCTCGGTGGAATGTCGTCTAATGTCTTGCAAGCATATGAATGAGTTCATAAGAGACCACATACCACGGTACGAGTAAAGAGTACTTGTCGGAGACGAGGTTGAACAAGGTATAGAGTGATACCGAAGATCAAACCTCGGACAAGTAAAATATCGCGAGACAAAGGGAATTGGTATTGTATGTGAATGGTTCATTCGATCACTAAAGTCATCGTTGAATATGTGGGAGCCATTATGGATCTCCGGATCCCGCTATTGGTTATTGGTCGGAGTGAGTACTCAACCATGTCCGCATAGTTCACGAACCGTAGGGTGACACACTTAAAGTTGGATGTTGAAATGGTAGTACTTGAATATGGAATGGAGTTCGAATATTTGTTCGGAGTCCCGGATGAGATCCCGGACATCACGAGGAGTTCCGAATGGTCCGGAGAATAAGATTCATATATAGGATGTCATTTTATGTGAAATAAAATGTCGCGGAAGGTTCTATGGAAGGTTCTAGAAGGTTCTAGAAAAGTCCGGAAGAAACCACCAAGGAAGGTGGAGTCCACATGGGACTCCACCTCCATGGCCGACCAACCCTAGTGGGGGAGGAGTCCCAAGTGGACTCCCCTTAGGGGCCGGCCACCCCCATATGGGAGGTGGAAACCCCACCTTTGGTGGGAGTCCTAGCTTGGCTAGGTTTCCCCCTCTTATGGAAGGTTTTTGGTTCGGGTCTTATTCGAAGACTTGGACACCAACACTTGGGGATCCACCTATATAATGAGGGGCCAAGGGGAGGGGGCCGGCCACCCAAGAACCACCAAGGTGTCCGCACCCCTTAGTGGCCGGCGCCCCCTCTCCCCAAACCCTAGCGGCCTCTCTCCTCCACCACATCCCGCACGCTTAGCGAAGCTCCGCCGGATTTCTCCACCACCACCGACACCACGCCGTCGTGCCTGTCGGATTCAAGAGGAGCTACTACTTCCGCTGCCCGCCGGAACGGGGAGGTGGACGTCGTCTTCATCAACAACCGAACGTGTGACCGAGTACGGAGGTGCTGCCCGTTCGTGGCGCCGGAACCGATCGTGATCAAGATCTTCTACGCGCTTTTGCAAGCGGCAAGTGAACGTCTACCGCAGCAACAAGAGCCTCATCTTGTAGGCTTTGGAATCTCTTCAAGGGTGAGACTCGATAATCCCCTCGTTGCTACCGTCTTCTAGATTGCATCTTGGCTTGGATTTCGTGTTTGCGGTAGGAAAATTTTTGTTTTCTATGCAACGTTATCCTACAAGTGGTATCGAGCCGTGTCTATGCATAGATGGTTGCACGAGTAGAACACAATGGTTTGTGGGCGTTGATGCTTTTGTTATCTTTAGTTTGAGTACTTTGCATCTTTGTGGCATAGTGGGATGAAGCGGCTCAGGCTAACTTTACATGACCGCGTTCATGAGATTTGCTCCACGCTCGACATGCAACTTGTATTGCATAAGTGGCTTTGCGGGTGTCTGTCTCTCCTACTATAGTAAAGATTCAATTTACTCTTCTATTGACAACACTAGTATCACCGTTGTGGTTCATGTTCGTAGGTAGATTGGATCTTACTCGAAAACCCTAAACCACGTAAAATATGCAAACCAAATTAGAGAACGTCTAACTTGTTTTTGCAGGGTTTGGTGATGTGATATGGCCATAATGTGATGATGAATATGTATGAGATGATCATTATTGTATTGTGGCAACCGGCAGGAGCCTTATGGTTGTCTTTAAATTTCATGTTGAGTAGTATTTCAAAGTAGTTGTAATAGTTGCTACATGGAGGACAATCATGAAGACGGTGCCATTGACCTTGGTGCTTCGCCGATGATGATGGAGATCATGCCCGTTGATGATGGAGATCATGTCCGTGCTTTGGAGATGAAGATCAAAGGCGCAAAGACAAAAGGGCCATATCATATCACATATGAACTGCATGTGATGTTAATCCTTTTATGCATCTTATTTTGCTTAGATCGCGACGGTAGCATTATAAGATGATCCCTCTCACTAAAATCTCAAGATAATAAAGTGTTCATCCTTAGTAGCACCGTTGCCAAGACTTGTCGTTTCGAAGCATCTCGTGATGATCGGGTGTGATAGAATCAACAAGTGCATACAACGGGTGCAAGCCAGTTTTGCACATGCGGATACTAAGGTGGCCTTGACGAGCCTAGCATGTACAGACATGGTCTCGTAACACGTGATACCGAAAGGTAGAGCATGAATCATATAATTGATATGATGAACACTTTGAGTGTTCGCCATTGAAGTTACATCTTGTCTCGTGATGATCGGACTTGGTGTGGTGGATTTGGTTCGTGTAATCACTAAGACAATGCGAGGGATATTGTTTTGAGTGGGAGTTCACCTAGTTTTTTAATTATATTGAATTAAAATTTGAACTCAATTTATCATAAACATTAGTCTAAACTATTGCAAATATGTTGTAGATATGGCGTCCTCAATCAATTTTAACCAGTTCCTAGAGAAAGAAAAAGCTTAAGAGCAACGGTAGCAACTTCACCGACCGGTTCCGTCATGTGAGGATTTTCCTCGCCGGCGTGAAATCCGCAATATGTGCTTGATGCACCGCTAGGTGACCCTCCTGCGTAAACCGAAACCGATGAAGTAAAAGCTGTTTACGCAACTCGGAAAACTCGGTATTCTCAAGTTCAGTGTGCCATCTTATGCAGTCTGGAAGCCGATCTTCAAAAACGTTTTGAGCACCACGATCCACATGAGTTAATCAATGAGTTGAAGACTATATTTGAGACTCATGCGGCCGTGGAATGCTATGAAGCATCGAAACACTTCTTTAGTTGCATGATGGAAGAAGGTAGCTCCGTTAGTGAGCACATGCTCGTTATGACCGGGCATGCGAAGAAACTCAGTGACTTGGAAATAGTTATTCCTAACAGAATGGGGATTAATCGTATCCTTCAATCACTGCCACCTAGTTACAAGAACTTTGTGATGAACTACAATATGCAGAACATGAACAAAGAGTTACCTGAACTCTTCTCCATGCTTAAAGCTGCTGAGATTGAGATCAAGAAAGAGCATCAAGTGTTGATGGTCAACAAAACCACCAGTTTCAAGAAACAGGGCAAGTCTAAAGGCAAATTCAAGAAGGGTGGCAAGAAAGTTGCTACGCCTCCTGTGAAACCTAAGACTGGCCCTAAACCTGATGCTGAGTGCTATTACTGCAAGGAGAAGGGACACTGGAAGCGTAATTGCTCCAAGTATTTGGCGGATCTGAAGAGCGGCCTTGTCAAGAAGAAGAAAGAAGGTATATCCGATATACATGTTATAGATGTTTATCTTATCGGTTCTCGTACTAGTACACGGGTATTTGATACTCGGTTCGGTTGCTCATATTTGTAACTCGAAACAGAACTAAAAAATAAACGAAGACTACTAAAGGATGAAGTGACCATGCGCGTTGGAAATGGATCCAAAGTCGATGTGATCGTCGTCGGCACACTTCCTCTACATCTACCTTCGGGATTAGTTTTAAGCCTCAATAATTGTTATTTTGTACCAGCGTTGAGCATGAACATTATATCTGGATCTTGTTTAATGCAAGACGGTTATTCATTCAAGTCCGAGAATAATGGTTGTTCTATTTTTATGAATAATATCTTTTATGGTCGAGCACCACAAAAGAATGGCTTATTTCTCGTTAGATCTCGATAGTAGTGATACACATATACATAACATTGATGCTAAGCGAATTAAATTGAATGATAATTCTACTTATATGTGGCAATCGTCGTCTTGGTCATATTGGAGTGAAACGCATGAAGAAACTCCATACCGATGGATTACTTGAATCACTTGATTTTGAGTCACTTGATAGATGCGAAGCATGTCCGATGGGAAAAATGACTAAGACTCCATTTTCTCGGTATGATGGAGCGAGCTACCGACTTATTGGAAATCATACATACCGATGTGTGCGGACCAATGAGTGTAGCATCGCGCGGTGGTTATCGTTATGTTCTAACCTTCACGAGATGATCCGAGTAGATATGGGTATATCTATTTCATGAAACATAAATCCGAGACTTTTGAGAAGTTTAAGGAATTCCAAAGTGAAGTAGAAAATCAACGTAACAAGAAGATTAAATTTCTACGATCCGATCGTGGAGGTGAATATCCGAGTTATGAGTTTGGCATGCATTTAAAGAAATGCGGAATACTTTCACAATTGACACCGCCGGGAACACCACAACGAAACGGTGTGTCCGAACGTCGTAATCGAACTCTCTTAGATATGGTTCGTTCTATGATGTCTCTTACTGATTTGCCGTTATCATTTTGGAGTTATGCATTAGAGACAACCGCATTCACTTTAAATAGAGCACCATCAAAATCCGTAGAAACGACACCGTATGAATTATGGTTTAATAAGAAACCTAAGCTGTCGTTCCTGAAAGTTTGGGGTTGCGAAGCCTATGTAAAGAAGTTACAACCAGACAAGCTAGAACCCAAAGCGGAGAAATGCGTCTTCATAGGATACCCTAAGGAAACTATAGGGTACACTTTCTATCACAGATCCGAAGGCAAAATCTTTGTTGCTAAGAACGGAACCTTTCTTGAGAAAGAATTTCTCACTAAAGAAGTGACTCGGAAGAAAAGTAGAACTCGATGAGATTGATGAATCTATACTCGTTGATCGAGTAGCGCAAGCACGGAAGTTGTACCGGCACCGCCTACACCGGCAACGAGAGGAAGCTAATGATAATGATCATGAAACTTCAAACGAGATAGCTACTGAACCTCGCAGATCGACAAGGGAACGTGCCACTCCGCATCGGTATGATCCTTGTCTAAATGTCATGATTGTGGACAACAATGATGAGGACCCTGCGACGTATGAAGAAGCGATGATGAGCCCAGATTCCAATAAATGGCAAGAAGCCATGAAATCCGAAATGGGATCCATGTATGATAACAAAGTATGGACTTTGGTAGACTTACCTGATAGCCGAAAGGCTGTCGAAAATAAATGGATCTTCAAGAGAAAAACAGATGCTGATGGTAATATTACTGTCTATAAAACTCGACTTGTCGCAAAGGGTTTCCGACAAATTCAAGGAGTTGACTACGATGAGACTTTCTCACCTGTAGCGAAGCTAAAATCTGTGAGGATTTTGTTAGCAATAGCTGCATTTTTCGATTATGAGATTTGGCAGATGGATGTCAAAACGGCGTTCCTTAATGGAGACATTGAGGAATAGTTGTATATGGTACAACCCAAAGGTTTTGTAGATCCTAAAAATGCTGACAAAGTATGCAAACTTCAGCGTTCAATCTATGGACTGAAGCAAGCATCGAGAAGTTGGAACCGACGCTTTGATAAGGTGATCAAAGACTTCGGGTTTATACAGTGTCATGGAGAGGCCTATATTTACAAGAAAGTGAGTGGGAGCTCTGTAGCATTCCTGATATTATATGTAGATGACATATTATTGATCGGGAATGATATAGAACTATTAAGCAAGATAAAAGGTTATTTGAATAATAGTTTTTCAATGAAAGACCTTGGTGAAGCATCGTATATATTAGGCATCAAGATTTATAGAGATAGATCAAGACGTCTAATAGGGCTATCACAGAGTACATACCTGGACAAGATTCTAAAGAAATTTAGAATAGACGAAAGTAAGAAAGGATTCTTACCTATGTTACCAGGCAAGGTCTTGAGTAAGACTCAAGGTCCGGCTACGGCAGAAGAAAGAGAAAGGATGAGTCAGATCCCCTATGCCTCGGCGAGTAGGCTCTATCATGTATGCCATGCTATGTACAAGACCGGATATAGCACATGCTCGTTAGTTTGACTAGCGGATATCAAAGTGATCCAGGAATGGAACACTGGACAGCGGTCAAGAATATCCTGAAGTACTTGAAAAGAACTAAGGATATGTTTCTTTGTTATGGAGGTGACCAAGAGCTCGTTGTAACTAGTTACACCGATGCAAGTTGGAACACTGATCCTGATGACTCTAAGTCACAGTCTGGGTACGTGTTTATATTGAATGGTGCTGCAGTAAGCTGGGCAAGCTCGAAGCAGTGCACGGTGGCGAAATCCTCAACAGAATCGGAGTACATAGCGGCTTCAGAGGCTTCATCAGAAGCGGTATGGATGAAGAGGTTCATTGTAGAGCTCGGTGTGGTTCCTAGTGCATTGGACCCACTAGTCATCTATTGTGACAACATGGGTGCCATCGCCAATGCACAAGAACCAAGGTCACACAAGAGGCTGAAGCATATCAAGCTACGTTATCATTCGATTCGCGAGTACATCGAAGATGGAGAAGTAAAGATTTGCAAAGTACACACCGATCCGAATGTAGCAGATCCGTTGACTAAAGCTCTCCCTAGGGCAAAGCATGACCAACACCAGAATGCCATGGGTGTTAGGTACCTTACAATGTAATCTAGATTATTGACTCTAGTGCAAGTGGGAGACTGTTGGAGATATGCCCAAGAGGCAATAATAAAAGTAGTTATTATATATCTTTATGTTTATGATAAAAGTTTATATATCATGCTATAATTGTATTAACCGAAACATTAGTACATGTGTGATATATAGACAAACAAGAAGTCCCTAGTATGCCTCTTAAACTAGCTTGTTGATTAATGGATGATTAGTTTCATAATCATGAACATTGGATGTTATTAATAACAAGGTTATGTCATTGTATGAATGATGTAATGGACACACCCAATTAAGCGTAGCATAAGATCTCGTCATTAAGTTATTTGCTATAAGCTTTCGATACATAGTTACCTAGTCCTTATGACCATGAGATCATGTAAATCACTTATACCGGAAAGGTACTTTGATTACACCAAACACCACCTGCGTAAATGGGTGGCTATAAAGGTGGGATTAAGTATCCGGAAAGTATGAGTTGAGGCATATGGATCAACGAGTGGGATTTGTCCATCCCGATGACGGATAGATATACTCGGGCCCTCTCGGTGGAATGTCGTCTAATGTCTTGCAAGCATATGAATGAGTTCATAAGAGACCACATACCACGGTACGAGTAAAGAGTACTTGTCGGAGACGAGGTTGAACAAGGTATAGAGTGATACCGAAGATCAAACCTCGGACAAGTAAAATATCGCGAGACAAAGGGAATTGGTATTGTATGTGAATGGTTCATTCGATCACTAAAGTCATCGTTGAATATGTGGGAGCCATTATGGATCTCCGGATCCCGCTATTGGTTATTGGTCGGAGTGAGTACTCAACCATGTCCGCATAGTTCACGAACCGTAGGGTGACACACTTAAAGTTGGATGTTGAAATGGTAGTACTTGAATATGGAATGGAGTTCGAATATTTGTTCGGAGTCCCGGATGAGATCCCGGACATCACGAGGAGTTCCGGAATGGTCCGGAGAATAAGATTCATATATAGGATGTCATTTTATGTGAAATAAAATGTCGCGGAAGGTTCTATGGAAGGTTCTAGAAGGTTCTAGAAAAGTCCGGAAGAAACCACCAAGGAAGGTGGAGTCCACATGGGACTCCACCTCCATGGCCGGCCAACCCTAGTGGGGGAGGAGTCCCAAGTGGACTCCCCCTTAGGGGGCCGGCCACCCCCCATATGGGAGGTGGAAATCCCACCTTTGGTGGGAGTCCTAGCTTGGCTAGGTTTCCCCCTCTTATGGAAGGTTTTTTGGTTCGGGTCTTATTCGAAGACTTGGACACCAACACTTGGGGATCCACCTATATAATGAGGGGCCAAGGGGAGGGGGCCGGCCACCCAAGAACCACCAAGGTGGCCGCACCCCTTAGTGGCCGGCGCCCCCTCTCCCCAAACCCTAGCGGCCTCTCTCCTCCACCACATCCCGCACGCTTAGCGAAGCTCCGCCGGATTTCTCCACCACCACCGACACCACGCCGTCGTGCTGTCGGATTCAAGAGGAGCTACTACTTCCGCTGCCCGCTGGAACGGGGAGGTGGACGTCGTCTTCATCAACAACCGAACGTGTGACCGAGTACGGAGGTGCTGCCCGTTCGTGGCGCCGGAACCGATCGTGATCAAGATCTTCTACGCGCTTTTGCAAGCGGCAAGTGAACGTCTACCGCAGCAACAAGAGCCTCATCTTGTAGGCTTTGGAATCTCTTCAAGGGTGAGACTCGATAATCCCCTCGTTGCTACCGTCTTCTAGATTGCATCTTGGCTTGGATTTCGTGTTTGCGGTAGGAAAATTTTTGTTTTCTATGCAACGTTATCCTACAGGCACAGCCAAGATGCTCGTCGATTTGCTCGCAAGGTATGCGCCTCCGTCGGGCGGCCGCCATGATTTTGTCGATTTCTTTTGCCACTAGTTAGTTGTAGTTAAGTCATTTCATATGTATGTTTGTAGAGTTCATCATACGGTTCATCGGATGACGAGTACGACCAAGAGGAAGAGGAGAACATATCCTTACTATTAGCATACCGCACCGTCAAGAAGCCAAAAATTGGTGGATCGGTGTTCGGTAGACAGAAGTTGTGAAGAGAAAGGATTAAAGGGCATGAGAAGTTGATGCGCGTATTTCAGTGAGAATCCGATATTTCCCGAAAGCTATTTTCGGCGGCGTTTTCGGATGAGCATCGACTTGTTCAAGCACATCGCAACGGAGGTGACCAAGCATGATCGATTCTTTGAGCAAAGGAGAAATGCCGCCGGAGAACTTGGTCATAGCACATATCAGAAGGTGACCGCTGCCTTGCGTATGTTGGCATATGGTATACCGGCAGATCTAATTGATGATCATTTGGCCATGGGAGAGAACACTTCTATATTTGTGTGTGAAGCGCTTTGTCGTGGCAATTGTGAATGTTTTCGGATCCACATACTTGAGAGCCCCCAATGCTCAAGACACGGCAAGACTTTTTGAGTTCAACGCCGACCGAGGATTTCCAGGTATACTTGGTTCCATTGATTGTATGCATTGGAGTTGGAAGAATTGTCCAGTGTCATGGCATGGACAACTCAAAGGGAAGGATGCCACTATAGTCCTTGAAGCGGTCGCGATCATGAGACTTGGATATGGCATGCATTTTTTTGGAATGCCCGGTCTTGCAATTACATAAATGTTCTTCAACGATCACCACCAATGACAAGACTTGCAATGCAGGAAGGTCCATTGGTGGAGTTTGAAGCAAATGGCCACAAGTACAATTATGGCTACTTCCTGGCCGACGGCATATATCCAAGGTGGCAAACATTTGTGAAGCCGGTTATTCAACCACGAGGTAAGAAGCAAACCCAATTCCACAATGCACAAGCGACAGCTAGGAAAGATGTAGAGAGAGCATTTGGGATTTTGCAAGCTCAATTTGCCATTGTGAGAGGGTCGACTAAATTTTGGGACCAAGAGTGCCTTTGGTATATCATGACCGCTTGTGTCATCATGCATAACATGATTATAGAGGATGATCGTGGAAAAGATGTGGATCATACCCACTACGAGTTGATGGGGTTCCCGTGCAAGTGAGGAGGTCCGCACATAGGATTGCCCGGTCCATTGCCTCGTACCATGCCATTCGCTCCAACGACACACATGATGAGCTCCAAATCTCATGGAAGAATAGTGGAATTGGCATGGACGACAATTGCATACTTTTTGTATTTGTTTGATAACTATATGTTGTATTGTCTCAAAACTATATTATATTGTTGTATGTTGATCCTTAAACTTGTTGTATTTGGTGTGAACAATTTGATGTACTTATTTATTTGTTGTGAAAAAATTATTGTATTTGTATGGTACAGTTTATTTGTGAATTTATGATGCTTCTTTGATCTTCTTTGATGCATACTTGTGTGTGTTTGTTATTTGCGCCGCGCTGCTTGCTGCATAATGGAGTACCCGGCGGAGGAGCTTTTTTACCGCTTCAACACGCGTTGCAAAATAGAGCATCCGTCAGGGGAAATTTCAGCGCAGCGTGCTATACGTTTACAACGCGGTGGAACCGACGTTTAGTGCGCCGAAATTTAGTGCGCATGTGGAGATGCGCTCAGAGCACCTCTAGCAGCTACCTTAAAACATGAGCTGTAAATGGAGGAGTTCAGTTCACCGAATTCCGTATTTTTAGTTTGAGAAACTCGCGAGCAGATCACTGAATTTTAAACTGAGATTTTAAAAATTGGGTGTGCCTATATCTCAGTTGACTGAGATTTTTCTTAAGTCTCAGTCACCTCAGAAAAGTGCAACTGCAGTTCAAAAAAAATGTGCAACTCGTATCAGTTGCACTTTTCTAGTAAAGTGCAATTGCACTTTTTGCAACTCAAGTTCATTTTTGTGGGTGACTGAGACTTAAGAAATTCTCAGTTGACTGAGACATAGCAAAACCGTTAAAAATTTCGTGTTCATTGCATTCCCGAGAAAAAATCCAGATAAAATTCAGTAAGATCACACACACAGTTCAAGATCATAGTTCAAACGTCGCTAGGAACAGAGCGATCATACAGGGCAAAAGAAGCTAGCACGCATCTACCTACATTGGCTAGGTAACTACGGCAGCGACGGCGATGATTCATTCGATGACGATAATGTCCGCCGCACCCCTCCACCTTCTGGCGCTGCTGAAGCTGATGCACCGCCTCCTCCTCCGCCTTTTGGCGCTCGATGAGGCAGAGGACCTCCTCCAGCTTGGCGTCGTTGACGGCAACCTCGCAGAGGCGGGTGCGCTCGGAGCGCCGCTTGATCAGCACGAGGACGCGCGCCTCGGCCTTGTTCGTCGCCGTCGACGTCTTCTTCGGATTCCTCAGAGCTAAACCCCAAGGAGAGGGAGGGCGGCGGAGAGGGAGTATGGCGGCAACGGCAGCGGCTACTGCTGCTCCCCGCACCCAAAGAGGAGGAATCGCCGTAGGCATACGGTGTGCGAGGGAGGGAGGCACCAGCGCTCCCCATTTGGTTCAGCGCCGCGCTGCCCACTTCTTGCTGCTAACCAAGCGACTTGCTCGGAGCTCGGCGCTAGTCTTGAGGCGCTGGCCGCGGGCACCGAAGCGCGGCGGGAGGGCGGTGGGACAGCTCCATGTCAACACGGCGGAGCGATTTGCGTCGACGGAGGTGTGGATTAAGTGGTTGGGGTGGAGTATTTGGGCGTTGGAGGTTCGGCGGCGGCGGCGGATTTGGCAAGGGAGTGCAGTGGAGTAGATAGGGTTTCTGCTCGGGTCCGGCTAGCCGAGCGGCGTATGTACCATCCGAAGCGGGATTTTCTCGGGCCACTGAACAGCGCTGCACGAAGCGCAAAACAGAGAGCGGCCTGTATGTCGCCGAAGTTTTCGGTTTTGAGCCTATTTACGGTAGCTGTTAGAGCGCCGTAGCAGCTGTTTACAACAATTGGAGGTCAACTCGTAGCAAGAGACACACCAGTTCAGATTGACTCGAGTTAAGGGGAAGAGTTAAAAGGGTCTCAGCACAAAAAGGTCAAACAACAACTAGCTTCCAAACTCATGCTGGGTTGTGAGTTGTGACGATTTCGAGCTACTTTCAGGAGGATAAATAATTGAGAAAATTCCATGATCACATGTTCCCAAGTAACTATCAAAGTCTCAAAAACCTGTCTGCTCTCCCTCTCCCCTATCTCTTGCTACAGTAGAAGACGCGAAAAGGGAGGAGCCCCATTTCCCTTCGTCCACCGCCGCCGGCGAGGGCGCTGGCTCCCTCTCTCTTCTCTCGTCGCTCCGGCGGTGAGGGGAGAGTGGGGGAGCTCCAGCTCCTTTGGCCCGACGTGTAGATAGGTTAGGGTTAGGCTTTGGGGGCGGCGTTGCCATGATGGCGGCGGCGACGACGCTTACCATAAATAAGATCCACCACCTCCGGCCCCATCTCGATTTCTTCGAGGGGAGTGGTGGCGTAGTCTCCAGCCGTTCCTGCTGGACGGTGTGGCTAGGGTTTCCCAGGATGCGTCGGCGAGGCGGCGGCGGCGCCGCATCCAGGGGATTTTGTTCTCAAGCTTCGGCCCCATTTCGATGGCGTTTCCTCCGGCATTGTCGCGAAGCTTGGAGATCCTGCCCATGAGTGAAGATGACGGCTGGCGTCCGTTGCTTTTGGCGGCGGCGGCGTTGGCCTTCAGGAGAGGATGGCGGCTCGGGAGCAGGATGGTGGCTTGATGGTGGCAGGTTCGCCGGGTTTCCCCGACGTAGTCGGCGTGTTACGGTGGATCTGGGGTCTGATCTGCAGCATGGGGAAGATCCCCGGTCGACGCTCCCCAACGCTCATGGCTCCTCCGTCTGCGAGGAGCTTCTCCTTCGATCCGTAAAGCCAGCAACGGCGATGGTGCTCGCTCGGATCCGGCGACGATTGGAGAAGACGATGGATGCAGGGTCCTCAAGGAGCTTTTCTTTATTTTCCTTTGTTGGGGGGTCTTTCTGCAATTGTTCCTCGACGTGTATCCTTTCCAGTCTCTTCCTGAGGTTTCCGCGTGTGTGTGCTTGTTCTGTGTGTTTTAATATATGAACGTGGTTACTTTCTCAAAAAAAACTATCAAAGTCTCATTCTATCATTTCATATGTCAAATAGGAGTACAAGTCTTCGTGGAATGTTAGCAACAAATCTTTTCTAACTTTAGCCATCTTTTCATAAAAAGAATGGGTGAGCTAAGCCGTTGCTCATACGTACAAGGCGCATTTTTCAAGTCTATCCAGAGTCGAACGAGTCGGAACAACAGCACTATCTACAGTGATACGTTATGTAAAAAAGATAGATAAAAAAAAGTACTGCACATTTTAATGCGAAGCCATGCACCTACTGGAGAAGGGGGTGCTAAGATAGGAAATGTAGGAATATCTCAAAATGTTAGAACCAATGCAAAGTTGGATATAACTGACGAATGAATTCAGACCAAAATTTTCTATCGATTGTAATCCTACAAATCAAAGAGTCCACACCGGAAAAATTACTGAGGATTACAATCCTTAGAAAGTCCTCCCAAGAGAACATAATGAGAATATCCACAAGGTTATTTGTTATAGCTAAACTAAAATACGTCCTGGCTGTTGCCCTGTTTTTAATATGTCAAAAACATACTGACAACGACAGAGGTGATAAATAGGGCACTACGCATCAGGGTAATAATGCTAACGACAACCTTACACGACCTGTATCAACTGACATCTGTTTGCATATATGAAGTCTGTCTCATAGGAGCAATTTGTAGCCTTACAAAAGAGGAAATCGTGATAATTTGGTGAATATAATGAACCTCTAGAAATCAGCTAAAACATGACAACTTATGATCAGGATAGCACCTGAGCTGTTCACAGGCTTGCGAAGTTGTGATGGTAAATACCTTGATGTGGACCAGTAGCCAAATGTTAGGATCTCATGCCCCACGCGTTCATCTTCATTCACTCCTCTCCTCTACACCACTCAAACCCAGTCCAGAACAAGACCAGGTTACATCGTTGCCCTTCTGTGATTCCGTGGATGCGACGCAGTTGATCATATAACCACTACTAGCATAAATGTCAATTCAAATAGTCTGTGCTGTTTTAATTGACTGTTGACTCCACCATGTGCTTATTTACTGCAATGGCCAGACTTTCGAGCACCCATCCTATATTTGCAGCCTCCTCATCCGCACGCTTGCCTCCTCTTCAGTTCATCATGCCTCTCCTCATTCTTTTCACCTTGCTCTTGTACCTACGCATCCCAGCAAGTTCTGCCGCGACGGACACCATCTTGGCAGGCCAAGCACTTGGCATCAACAACAAGCTCATCTCCAAAAATGGCAGGTATGCTCTTGGCTTCTTCGAAACAAATGGCAAATCCTCTGGAAACACGAACAACTGGTACCTCGGCATATGGTTCAATACAGTCCCAAAATTTACTTCTGCATGGGTTGCAAATAGAGACAAGCCAATCAAGAACACCACCTCATTGGAGCTCACAATATCCCAGGATGGCAACCTTGTCATCTTAAACCGGTCTACCAAGTTCATCATCTGGTCAACACAAGCAAACATCAAAAGAAATAGCACCACTGCTGTGCTGTTAAATAGTGGAAATCTCATTCTGTCTAACTCTTCAAATTCATCAGAATTTTTGTGGCAGAGTTTTGATCAGCCAACAGATACATTTTTCCCAGAGGCAGAGCTTGGATGGGACAAGGTCACTGGCCTGAACCGCCGTATTGTTTCTTGGAAGAACTTGGTCGACCCAGCTACCGGTGTGTATTGCTATGAGTTAGACCCTAGTGGTGTTGACCAGTTATTGCTTGCACGACTGGGCCACTCTGTACCATATTGGTCCAGTGGTGCATGGGATGGCAAATCCTTTGCCTTGGTTCCAGAGATGGCACGAAATGTTAGATGGATTTCAAAATTTGTCAATAATATCCATGAGAGGTACTACACATATAGCTTACTAAATGAAAAAGCGGTTACTCGTCATGTAATTGATGTCTCCGGTCAATTAAAGGTGTTCGTTTGGTTCGAGGGCTCAAAGGATTGGCAAATGGTCTTCGCCAAACCAAGAACTCCATGTGACGTCTATGCGGTTTGTGGACCTTTCACAATTTGCAGTGATAATTCACTTCTAGATTGCAAGTGTATGAAGGGCTTCACCATCACATCCCGTAAGGACTGGGAGGTAGAAGATCGAACTGGTGGGTGCTCGAGAAATACTCCATTAGACTGCAGTAGCAACAAAAGCACAACACATACCACAGACAACTTCTACTCCGTATCATGTGTTATGTTGCCCCACAATGCCACAATAGGAGAGGCTGCTAAAAGCAAGAGTGAGTGCAAACAATTTTGCCTGAATAATTGCTCTTGCACCGCGTATTCCTTTAGCACCAATGGATGTTCCATCTGGCATAATGAATTGCTCAACATAAGACAGGTACAGTGTGGTGTCAGTATCAATGCAAACGGAGAAACTCTTTACCTTCGCCTTTCTGCTAAAGATATCCAAAGTTTGAAAAACAAGAGAAAAGGGATCCTTATTGAAGTTGCAGTTGGTACAGGTGTTTCTGCCCTCGGCTTATTCGCACTCATCCTCCTACTAATGTTTTGGAGCAACAAACAGAAGAGGTCTGTCCACGTAGTGCATGATGCTCAAGTTTGTAATGGAATCATTGTATTTCGATACACTGATTTACACCGTGCAACGAAAAATTTCACAGATAAGTTGGGGAAAGGCAGTTTTGGTTCTGTATTCAAGGGGTTCATAAATGATTCAGTTTCCATAGCAGTGAAGAGGCTTGATGGTGCTTATCAAGGAGAGAAGCAATTCAGAACAGAAGTGAGCTCGATTGGAGCCGTTCAGCACATCAATTTAGTTAAGCTTGTTGGTTTCTGTTGTGAGGGTTCTAGGAGGTTGCTTGTTTATGAACACATGTCAAACCGGTCTCTTGATATCCATCTATTTCGAACCAATCCTATGATGTTGAATTAGACTGCTCGTTATAAGATAGCCCTGGGAGTTGCTAGAGGGTTAGCCTACTTGCATGAGAGCTGTCGAGACTGCATCATACACTGTGATATTAAGCCAGAAAACATACTTCTTGATGCTTCATTCCACCCGAAAATTGCAGACTTTGGGATGGCAAAGCTTTTAGGAAGGGATTACAGCCGAGTCTTGACTACAATTAGAGGAACTGCAGGGTACCTTGCACCTGAATGGATTACTGGCGTTCCTATTACACCAAAAGTTGATGTTTATAGCTATGGGATGGTGTTGCTGGAAATGATATCTGGAAGAAGGAACTCGTGTGCACCATCTTCTAGTGGTGGCAACCTTGATGTTTATTTCCCTGTGCATGCCACACATAAGCTTCTTGAAGGAGATGTGGAGAGTTTGCTAGATAACAAATTACAGGGTGGTGTCAATCTGGATGAGGCTGAGCTGGTTTGCAAGGTTGCATGTTGGTGCATCCAAGATAAGGAGTTTGATCGACCAACAATGGGAGAGGTGGTTCAGATTCTCGAGGGTCTAGTTGATATCAGAATGCCCCCGATACCAAGGCTACTTCAAGCTATTGGTCGAAGCTAGCATTACACGTGCTCGTTACCTTTTTTTTCATGGGAAACTAGCTGGATTGAATGCCTAGATGTTACGATTAAATACCAGACTTTATGTTTACATTTGAAGTGAGAGTTATATTTACTGTGCAAATGTGATGCTTGTAACCAGAAATATAGTTGTGTTACTTACAGCGTTGTAACTCTTTTGATGTACTCTTGAAAAAATGCCCAGTATAATGTTAGCCATGAAAACATCAGTTTGTAATTACCGACTTTGCTATGGTCCCTATATGCTTTTAAAATATATTATTGACTCCCGGTGATGTATCTTCTGATAAGAGTCAGACGGTTTCCACGACAACATAGATCGGCTTAAACATGACTTTGACATTATCACATTACAACACAATGGAGGTCTGTGGATGTAACAAATGGAATCCCGGTGCATGTGCAAAGATGTGGGTTGCTGTGGCGCTCATATTGGACTATTGGTATAGGGCGATGTGGTAGTGACGGCGTGAGGCAACCTCATGGTGCAGCCATCACCAAAGCCAAACATATGGCAATGCTACCGCTAAATTGTACTGCACTCAAAAGGCCCTACGGCTATGGGTTTTACAACATTACCGGCATACGAAGCATACTCCAGGATGGTCTGAGGCATACATGCGGTGAAACCGGGCGGCGACAATTCTTGCTCTGTAATAGCAGTCCGAGAACGGCAACAGCAATCAGGGTTCAACAAGGATAAAAGGAAGTCCAACTCAAGGAAATTTGAACGAAGAGGTTGCACAGAAACTCACCCGAGCACGCAATCTGCTACTCTGAGCAATAAATTAGATAAGCTGTCATTTATCGAAAACATGAACTCAGTTAGGATAAGTAAGATTAAAGCCACTCTCAGAGGCACCTCTCCTGCTGAACATGCTCCTACTGATAACAGGATAAAGATAAAGATAAGACGCGGGAGCGCGCGGCAGTCTTTGAAGAAGCTGGCGAAGACGCGACAGTTCGATCTCCGGTGCGGGAAGCTGGAAAATTAAGCGAGGGGGGAATTTTACATGGAGTATAACGGAGCATTGTGACGCGAATGGAAGTGGACGAGGCTCACCGGTCAGGGAGATCGGCGACGTGCGACACGCTACAGAGCTCCAGAGAGTGAATTGGGAATGTGGTACAGAAGAGCGAGGCAAACTCATCGGGGTGGGGTGCTGGGGTGAGGGTGGGGGGCTCGGACTCTGATTTTGTCAGCAGAAGGCTGGAGCGCAGGGGGGCAGCGACGGGAGGGACGCGGATGCACTCGAGCGCGCTGGAAACTGGGTCGATGCGACGCGAGCGGGTGTATGCCCGCTGCAAGTCTGCGCGAGGCGAAGCGGGGAAGGGCGCGGGCTCTCATCGCGCGCTGATGCTGGCGAGGGCGGCGCTGCTTCGCCGTCGAGCCGGAGATGGAGGTTAGGGACAGGTCTGACGAGCGGGACCCTATGGCAGTGGGCCGACATTTCTTCCGTGGCGCCCTGGACTCGGGCCAAGTCTGAAGTCCGCCGCCACGTTTTGCAACCAAACCTGGCCACCTGGGTGTGCTTGACGGGCCACACGCAACAAAGCATGATGGGCCGGTGGCTGTGGCCCATATGCTTCTTCTTCCCTGATTCTTCTTCCTTCAGACGCAGAAGGGTGCCCCCGTCTCCGACGTCGGCTAGGACGTGTGCTGCCGCCACCTGTGGCCGACGGCGTGAGCGCCCCGCCCTCCTCGATATGTCCCCTATCGTCGGTCCATGTCGTGCCCTAACCTCCCTGTAAAGCCCTCCGACATCCTCAGGTTCAGGGTGCATGATGAGTGCAATTATGACACCTAGTTAAGCATACAAAATACTCATATCGCCACTCATCCCATGCTCTATCTAGGTACAACTATGTCTATTGTGCATGATTACTAATTCTCATTCATTTTCACATGGGTTTTTGCACAAGTATTATTTTTATAGTTTTATTAGGATTTTATTACCTTTGATTGTCTTTGACATGTCTGTAGGTGTGATGGACAATTAATGATAAAGCAAGGCAAAAGGAGCCAAGATGATGCAATATAGAGAAACTGCAGGTAGCAGACTTAGCCATATGAGGTATAAAAAATCATATTTTCCATCATATCATATTAAATATCTAATATAATGGTGTTGTAGCCCTCGTTCATACGATTCCAACGAGTTGAAAAACACCCAAATCGGAGTTCATATGAATAAATAGCGATCAAAATACTAAATGTGGGTGATGCATCTTAAAATCACCACAATGCTGCTAGTCGTAGTCTTTATGGATCGATTATCCACCTCAAGTTCCTAGGCATCACGTGGAGTCTAGTTATTAAGATAAACCACATAATAGCTTTAGGATCAGTGACGTCACCGTTATTCCCAAGAAGATAACCATACTATCGACTCATGAATGTTGTCGCTTGACCATGGCATTCAACCATGCAACTATTTCTACTCAAACTTAATACCTTAACTAATTTTTCTAGTTCGGGTACCCGTTGAACCTTAAGATCGTGACAAAGAGATCGAAGACTAGAAATGAGTCTCTAATACCATGCTACACAATATCCCATAAGTAAATACGTGCACTTGATGCTACGAGGCTAGGATTCAGCCCATAGCCCATGAGGACTACTCATACATGATTAGATCAACAATCATAAACATTTTATCATGAAACTCAATGACATGAACGATACTTACAATGTCGTTAATCGTGAATGAATCAATATTACATCTAGGGGAGAGAGATGGAGATGATGATAACGATGCGGTGAAATCGTTGGCGGTGGAGACATGGCTTCGGTGTAGACCTGATCTGATAGAGCAAAGGTGGCCGATTTTTCGATGAGACGAGGATAGATCTATTTGTTGGTGGAGTTCTTGCTTGACGATCCGACTGCACGTGCAAAGCTCGTGCGCCAATGCAATCGCTAGGACAATCTTTGCAAGTTACTGATCTTGCGGATGCACGATAAGCCTGACCAAAAGGTCTTAATTCCTACCTGAAATCGAGAACAAGTAAGAACTAATATTGCAATAAGAATATTGCGGATAAAGATGAAACCTTTATTGAAAAGGTGGGATTCCGAATAGTCCGTCTTGTTCTAGGCGTTAGCCTCAAAAGAAGTACACGAGAGTTGCAGCAATGGCTAACTTTTCGTCTAATCAAAATTCAAGTCTAAACGTGGCGGCTAAGGAGGTATTTAAGGAGGAAAAGGAGAGGGTTTCGGCCAGCCCTAGGTATGGTGACCGAACCGACCTCTAGATGGCATTTTCTCCTTCAATACTCTAAAAAGTAGCTGACTTAATTCCTGCGAATTTGACATGGGTCTGGCCCAAAACTAAAGATGACGCAACACCATCATACTTAGGAAGAAAATATGAAGTATCATCTTGAATATTTCGTCCAAGCTCTTCTTTCATCATTATGGAGGCTTCAAAGTTCTGAAATCTTCACTCAAAGCGTCCTCTTCAATCCTTACATGTTTGCTCCCATCTCCATGCACGATCATGCTCCAAAGCTTGTCCCTCTTGTCCATGTTAGGTCCATCATTACTAAGAGTAACAAACACATCTGATTTAGGCAGCATCATATTCTCATGTATGTGAGGAATAGTTTCAAGAAACGAAAGTATCTGATAAGTTAAGTTGTTTGGCACGAGCTCGAGCGATCGGTCCTTGTGTAAGTGTGGATGTAGGTACAGCTGTTGTATCAATAGATGAGACGTCCTCATCAAGCTCCCCTTCTAGAATTAAAGTCGTTCTCGACGCAATCTCATCTTCTTCACCAAAGTAAGGCTTCAAATCTGCAATGTTAAATGTAGGACTAACCGAACCAAAATCTGCTAGAAGCTTAAGTTTATATGCATTAGTATTTATTCTCTCTACCACCTTAAATGGACCCGCATCGCGTGGCATTAACTTAGATTTGCGCAATTCAGGAAAATGATATTTACGCAAATGCAACCAAACAAGATCACCAACATCAAACATAACATGCTTTCTTCCTCTATCCCCATCAATTTTATACTTAGCAGTCATGTGTTTTATGTTGTTTTTAGTAGTCTCATAAAATTGTAATATCATTTCAGCACGTTGTGTAGCATCCAAATTATTTTGCACCGAATATGGTAATGGCAATAAATCAATAGGTGCACGAGGAATAAAACCATACACAATCTCAAAAGGGCACATCGTAGTGGTAGAATACAGCGAACGATTCTAAGCGAATTCAATATGAGGTAAACATTCTTCCCACAATTTTAACTTCTTCTTCAAAATAGTCCGCAACATAGTAGACAAAGTTCTATTTGCTACTTCAGTTTATCCATCAGTTTGGGGATGACATGTAGTAGTAAACAATAATTTAGTCCCCAACTTAGTCCATAAACATCTCCAAAAGTGGCTAAGAAACTTAGTACCACAATAATAAACAATAGTATTTGGCACACCATGTAAACAAACAATTTCACGAAAGAACAAACCAGCAACATGCATAGCATCATCAGTCTTGTGACAAGGAATAAAGCGTGTCATTTTAGAAAACCGATTCACAACAACAACAATACTATCTCTCCCCTTATGTGTACGAGGCAATCCTAAAATGGAATCCATAGAAATATCCTCCCAAGGTACACTAGGAACAGGAAGAGGCATATATAAATCATGTGGATTAAGTCGAGACTTAGCTTTTTGAGTACTGCAGCGTGCCACAAATCTCTCAACATCTCGACGCATACGTGGCCAAAAGAAGTGTGCAACAAGTACATCCTCCATCTTTTTTCACACGAAAGTGGCCCATAAATGCTCCTCCATGCGCCTCCTCCAACAACATAAGATGAACGGAACTATGTGAGATGCATACCTTGTTAGCACGGAACACAAATCCATCATTGAGGACAAATTTGTTCCATGTTCTACCATCTTTACAATTCAGTAACACATCTTTAAAATCAACATCATGCAAGTATTGTTCCTTTATAGTTTCTAATCCAAAAATCTTGAAGTCAAGTTGAGATAGCATAGTATAACGGTGCGATAAAGCATCAACAATAACATTATCTTTACCCTTTTTGTGTTTGATAGCATAAGAAAAAGACTCAATAAATTCAACCCACTTTGCATGGCGGCGATTCAACTTAGCTTGACTACGAATATGCTTCAAAGATTCATGATCAAAATGTATAACAAATTCTTTAAGCCATAAATAATGTTGCCAAGTTTCTAATGTCAGAACCAGCGCATATAATTCTTTATCATCAGTAGAATAGTTCAGACTAGGCCCACACAATTTCTCGCTAAAATATACAATAGGTTTGCCCTCTTGTAATAACACACCTCCCAAACCAATTCCACTAGCATCAAATTCAACCTCAAAAGTCTTATTAAAATCAGGAAGTTGGAGCAAAGGAGCATGCGTTAACTTATCTTTCAATATCACGAAGGCTTCTTGTTGTGCGTCGCTTCACACAAAGGGCACATCCTTCTATGTAAGATCATCCGGCAGCGCAGCAATGGATTCAAAATCTTTCACAAAGCGCCTATAAAAACTAGCGAGGGCAAGAAAACTCCTCACTTGAGTGACCGTCTTGGGCTGCGGCCAATTCTCAATTGCTTCAATCTTGGCTGGATCAACTTCAATACTCTGCGCAGTAAAAACATAGCAAGAAACGCAACCTGATTGGTGCAAAAGGTGCACTTCTCAAGATTACCATACAAACGTGCATCACGTAAAGCATTGAAAACAACACGTAAATGATCTAAATGATCCTCCAAAGATTTGCTATATATATGAGAATATTATCAAAGTATACTACCACAAATCGTCCAATAAAAACACGTAAAACGTCGTTCATCAGTCTTATGAAAGTACTAGGAGCATTAGTTAAACTAAAAGGCATTACTAAACTAAAAGGCAGAGTAATGGAGACCGCTTTTTCAGGAGAGCCGTTAGGGCGACCTGGAGGGCGATTCTGGGTGCTCGGCTCGCCGGAGTCAGCTTCCGACGAGGAAGACGAGGGAGAGAGCCAGATCAAGGAGATCTCGCCATGTCCCACGGACTGGATGTACCGTTGTGGTACACCTTCTCCGATGCATGGACGGGATTTGAAGGAGAATTCATCACGTTTCAAGAAGAGAATGCAGAAGAGAAGAGAACAGAGCCGGAACGCCATGCTGATCAGATCCTTGTCGGGATCACCGCTGGTAGGTCTTTGTGATCTTTCTTGTGCAGGTGGACCATCGGATGAAGGCAGGGCAGTAGGCACTGAGCGATGCCAACGCCTTCCGGCCCTAGAACCAACAGTTTTCGTCCAAGATAGCTTCGACGCGGAAGGTTGGATCACGGTGCAACGGCGGCGAAGGTCTTCGTCACCATCGACGGCAGATCAAGGTAATGATTCTTCAGTTCTTTTTTCAAAATCGCGTGCATCTCGCAGTAGCCATATGGGCTCGTCAGCAATGCAACGCAGGCCTCCATCCTCATCATTGGGCCATAAGGGCCCAGATCTAACTAAGGCTGGAATCGGGCTAAGGGGCATCCTAGGTTTATCGTGGTCGCGATCGACGCAATTCGCTCCTAAGGTTAGCCACCGTGCACGTGCTGGCGGCGATCGCCATCTCTGCGCTGCCACGATGCCAAATGGAGGCGGTAGAGGTGATACTGGAGGTGATGGTGGCGGACAGCGAGGCTTTCAAGGAGATCCTGGTGCAGGGCCGAGCGGCTTTGGCGGTCAGCGAGGTTTTCAAGGAGATCCTGGTGACGGGACGAGCAGCTTTGGCGGTCAGGGGCCTGGCAATCATGGCGGTTTCAACGGCGTAGGCTATGACTATGGTCATGGTGCTGGTCGTGGTGGCTTTGATGCTGGTCGTGGTGGGTTCAATGGCGGAGGTCGTGGCTATCAGGGACACGACGGCTACACTGGTTTTAATGCCTTCAATGATGGCTACCAGGGTGGAGGGCCGCCGGGGAACTTCTATGGAAATTTTCACCCCGGGGCTGGTGGTGGTGATTTCTTTCGCGGAAATGACTTTGGTGCTGGTGATTATGGTTACCGCAACCGGAGAAGGTATGAATTCCGAGGGAACCGTGCAAACGGCAATACTCGGGGACGAGGTCGTGGTCGTAATCCTCCTGCGACCATACCTCCTGAAACTCAAGAGATACAGGGGGCTATCGCTGAAGATGTTACAAGGAACCAGAACCATGTCGCTGCTGTTCAGCAGCAGAGGGCTTTGGCAACGCAGAAGCAGCAGACTAAGAGCATGTCTAACAGGCCCTGTATTTCGCTGCCCCGTATAAGTCTCTTATTTCGCCCCGTATCGAAAAACTGCTCCATTTCGAGCCATTCCGTCTAGCAGACCCCGTATTTCGCCCCGTATTTTCAAAAATAAAAACCCCGGGAAGTTCATCTTCATTGATCATACTAGGGATCATACATACATATTGATCATACTACGGATCATACTACATCTAAGTAAGCATCAACCTACGTCTAATCGTCAAGGATGACGTAGGGGATGAAGGCGATCCTCGCCGCCTCCTCCCGCGCCTGCCGCGCCTCCCGCGCCTGCCGCGCCTCGAACTCCTGGACGGCGGCGATGGCCGCCGCCTCCTCCTCTCGCCTCCGCCCGCGCTTTCTCGGCGGCATCCGCCTCGGATAAGGCGACCGCACGGCGGTAGGCCGCCTCCTCTTCCGCCGCCTCCTCTTCCTCCTCGCCGCCTCCGCTTCCTCCGCCGCTGCCGCTGCCGCCGATGGTCGCCCTCCATGCCGCCAACGCCGCGCGGTCGCGGTGCCACCGCGCGCGCCATTTCTCGAACGCTTCGCCGCTCATCGGCTTGGAGCGGCGGGTCCCGCTTGTACCACCGCCCACCCGCGGCGTACTCCCGGAGCGGCTCCGGCACGTACAGCGCGCCGGCGTACTTGCAGGCCGCGCGACGGCTCCCGGCGGCGGAAAGCTTGCACCTCAGCCGCCACGCTTCCTCTACGGTGTCCGGCGAGCGGGATCGCTTCGATCCGCTCGCCGGCGAGGCCCTACTCGCGGCGGCGGGAGTCCATCCTAGCTTGGGGGTGGAATGCGGCGCGGGGAGCGGCTAATTGCTCGCCGGAGCAGGAGGAGGAGGCGGCGGCGCGCGGCGGAGCTAGGGTTGCGAGTGAGGGGTTAACCCCTCACTCGCACCTGCGCCCACTATATGTACGGGGCGACGGGGCAGATTTCCTGGGCCCCGTATTCCGCCGAAACGGGGCGGCCCGAATACGGGGCCTGCTAGACGGCCCAAACCGCGCCTGCCCCGTATGTCGCCGGAATTTTACGGGGTGGGCGGGTTATACGGGGCCTGTTAGACATGCTCTAAGACCCAGACGGGGGAAAAGAAGAAGGTCGCAGTGCAGCAAAAGGCTACAAAGACCATGCTAACCGGAGATGCAGCTGCTGGAGTAAGTAAGGCAACCAACGTGGGTGCAAAGCAGCCAAAAAAGAAAGAAAAAAATCCCGGCAAAATCAAATGCTTCCGATGTGATGATGTTGGTCATTTTTCTATTGACTGTAAGGCTGAAATATGCGATTTCTGTGAGTCTGCGGATCATGCCAATGATGATTGTCATCTTCACATTGCTCCAAAGCCAAAGATATCCATGTATGGTTATGGACATGAGGAACTTATGTTTCTTGAAGTAGATTCTACCGATGATTACCGGCCAAGGTCCGATAGCGGAAGGATGTGCAGAATTAAGGTCAGTGGTGGTGTTTTGAGTATTGAGAATATAGTAGAAAGGCTTCGATGGCTTGTAGATGATAACTTTTCATGGGATGTTCAACCTCAAGGGGATAATGTGTATAAGACACAATTTCCTAACAAGCAGGAGTTGGTTCGAGCAACTCGTTTTGGTTCTTGTAAAGTAAAGGACACCGCCTGTTCTATTGAGTTCACAGAATGGAAGTCCGCTGTGCAGCCTGTTGCCAAACTGGATGAGGTTTGGATCCTTACCTCTGGAGTTCCGGATGGTATGATACGCAACTATCTTACTCTATGGGGTCTTGGTTATTTTATTGGGAAAACTAAACAAGTGGACATGGCATACACTCGTCGTCACGGGCATACACTCGTCGTCACGGGGTGGTAAGGTCTTTGATTAAGGTTACAGACATTGCCCATATTCCCTATCAAAAAATTGTCTTCTACGAAGATGAGGGTTATAAGTTAACTTTCGAAGTGGAGGAGGATTTTATTCCTGTAGATGAGGATGAAGATATGCTGAATGCTCAAGATGGGAACGATGATAAAGAAGATGAAAGTAGAAATGCAGAGCAGTCAAAGGACAAAAATTCAAACAATAAGCGTAGTGGTAATCAGACATCGGCTTCATCTCCGAAGAGAAGCGGTGTTATTATTATTGCGCCTAATGTTCGGACAACTGGTTTAGAACCAAATATGAGATTTGGTTCTTTCTCGGATAGATGGGCGGACCAAGTCGAGAAGGCTGAGACGGTGCACTCTACAGGGGGCGCATCATCAGCATGTCGCCGCCTCTTTTCTTCGGCAGGTGATCAACGTACCTCCGATGTTGCTAAAGAGGAGACTGTGGCGGCAGATGCACATCCACACAGGTGTGAGTTGCATGATGGGGAGCCAGAAAAACCAGCTAGTACCTTTTACGAGTCATATCCTGGACGTGATCCTGTGCTAGACACTACAAGAGTGGATGAGACGGCTCAGTTTTTAAATACATCGGCCAACAAGTCTGTTATTGTTTCTGATCGGAGGTCCCTGGATTCTCTTGCTGTTGATGCGGAGATGCATATGCAACCACATGAATCCAAGAGAGGTTCGGTGCTGCCTGGCAAGAATTTAGGAGTGGCGTCAGTGGTCAAGTCTGCTATGCCAGTTTCTGTGCGCTCTTCTCCCTCTACTCCAAATGGGAGTTCCATGGTGTCAGGAGGACAGACCGCGAGGGGCGAGGAAGCAGTATCACCCACGAGGGAGCAGGTCATTGCCTTTGGCGGAGTTGCTGATCCGTTGGTCGCTGGAGTACGTTCGAGTGACCGCATCCGAGCTCAGCCGAATGCGGACGAGACGCAGCTGCATAGGGCAATGCATCTAGCACAACAACGGGACTCTCCGGTTTTCACAGGTATGGCCACACCCCCTAAGCATTCGATTCTTAATTTTCCTGATCATGTTATTGCAACTAGAGCTAGTAGGTTAGGCGTTTCTTTAGGGGAATCTCCTAGCTTAGTGGATGTTTCTGTGAAAATAATTAAAGAGACAGAGAATGATAGATACTTAACCATGCTAAAGACCAATGCTAGTACCATTGATAATGACCCACAAAATTTGTTCGTATCCAAGATTTCTGGTCTATGCGAAGACCTTACAGAAGAGGATGACATGGGCTCCGATGGTCATACGGACCAGTCTAGCCGAGATGTGAAAGTCACACGTACCCGTAGGAAAATAGTTTATGATAAAACAAAGGTACGGCGTAGCTCAAGAATTAGAAAGAACCAAAGATTTTAAGATGAGAGGGCTTATATGGAATAGTGAAGGGATTAGAGATACGGGGAAGCATCTATTTATTTCAGAAACTATCAGGGAGCAAAAGTTAGACTTCATCACGTTGTTAGAAACAGGACGGTCTAATTTTTCTTCATCTTTTTTAAGATATTTAGCAGGCGGTCAAGATTTTGTTTGGTTTTGCCTCCCGCCACACGGGCGTTCCGGGGGTATACTGGCTGGTTTTAATTCGAATTCTCTAATGGTCAAAAAAGTTGATCCAGGAGATTTCTCCGTTAAATTCCATCTAAGGTCCAAGTTGGATGGATTTGAATGGGCTTTTGTTGCAGTATACGGAGCTGCACAAGATGCCCATAAACCCCCCTTTTTAGCAGAATTAGTTCGGATCTGTGAAAATGAAACGCTACCCATGCTCGTGGGTGGCGATTTCAATATTATCCGCAGCCCCCAGGAGAAGAATAACAATAATTATAACGCAAGATGGCCCTTTGTTTTTAATGCGATTATTGAAAGCTTGAACCTAAGAGAAATAGTTCTCTCGGGAAGACAATTTACTTGGGCGAGTCGTCGAGAAAATCCTACCTACGAAAAGCTAGACAGAGTACTAGCAAGCGTAGAGTGGGAACAAAAGTTTCCACTAGTCTCTGTTAGGGCATTAACTAGGTCGGGGTCAGATCATACTCCTTTATTATTAGATTCAGGTGATCAAGCTCACCTTGGTAATAAAGCCCAATTTTCATTCGAACTATCCTGGTTAAGTGAGGATGGTTTTTATGAAATGGTCAAGACAGAATGGAACGCCATTAATGTCCGGAAAGATCCTCTTGAGATATGGCAAAACAAGGTACGTCACCTTCGGCGCTTTCTCAGAGGATGGGCTAAAAATAGGAGTGGGCGATATAAGAAGGAGAGAGAGCGGTTGATGCTACTTATTGATGAGCTAGATATTCGAGCTGAAACATGCCCTCTTAATAAAGTTGAAAGCGATAGGTTAAGAGAGGCAAATGATAAGTTATCTAAGCTTAGAAGGGAGGAAGAGTCAAAATGGGCTCAACGAGCAAAAGTTAAACATATAAAAGAGGGTGGAAATAACACGAAGTACTTTCACTTGATTGCGAATGGTAAACATAGGAAAAAACGGATATATCAATTAGAGCAAGACGAAGGGACTATAGTTGGCGAGGAAAATTTAAAGGTATTTATAACAGAGTATTACAAAAAGTTATTTGGGGCACCGGCCAAAAATAACTTTAGCATGCGAGAAGATGTAATTTCAGACATTCCTCAGTTGTCTTCAGAGGAGAACAACATTCTTATAGCTGATTTCACAGAGGAAGAAGTGTTTGAGGCTATATCTCAAATGGAACATAATAAAGCCCCGGGACCAGACGGGTTCCCAGCTGAATTTTATCAATCTTTTTGGGAAGTTACAAAACATGATTTAATGTCGTTGTTTAGGCAGTTGCAACAAAAAGAGTTGCCACTGTATAAACTAAACTTTGGTATTATAACTTTAATTCCTAAGAAAGAAGATGCGATTCAGATTCAGCAGTATCGCCCTATATGCCTACTAAACGTGAGTTTTAAGATATTCACAAAAGTAGGTACAAATAGAATAACGGGGATAGCCCCAAAAGTAATTAAGCCGACTCAAACAGCTTTCATGCCTGGACGTCATATTCTTGAGGGAGTAGTGGTCTTGCATGAAACCATTCATGAACTTCATAGGAAGAAAATGGATGGAGTTATATTTAAAATAGATTTTGAAAAGGCTTACGATAAAGTGAAATGGTCTTTCCTTCAACAAACGTTGCGTATGAAAGGTTTTGCACAAGAGTGGTGCGACTTAATTATGCAATTTATCCAGGGGGGATCGGTAGGAGTAAAGGTTAATAATGATATTGGCCATTATTTCCAAACAAAAAAGGGGTTAAGACAAGGCGATCCTCTATCCCCCATCTTATTTAACATTGTGGCTGATATGTTGGCTATCCTTATTGCAAGGGCAAAAGAGGATGGACAAGTGGGAGGACTTGTACCCCATCTAGTGGATGGTGGAGTGTCCATTCTCCAGTATGCTGATGATACGATTCTTTTCATGGAACATGACTTAGAGAAGGCCGTGAACATGAAATTGATTCTTTGTATCTTCGAGCAACTATCAGGCCTTAAAATAAATTTCCACAAGAGTGAGATCTTTTGTTTTGGAAAAGCAAAAGAGATGGAGAACCAGTATAAGCAAATCTTCGGGTGCGAAGCTGGAGCTCTACCTATTCGGTATCTAGGGGTACCTATACACTACAGAAGATTACTAAATAAAGAATGGAATCCAGTGGAAACCCGCTTTGAGAAAAAGTTGGGGTGATGGCAAAGCAAGTTGCTCTCATACGGAGATAGGCTTGTTCTTATTAATTCTGTTCTGACGAGCTTACCGATGTTCATGCTTTCTTTTCTAGAAATACCGAAAGGGGTAAGGAAAAGATTGGACTATTACCGGTCTCGCTTCTTTTGGCAAGAAGATGAGCACAAAAGAAAGTATAGACTAACAAGATGGAACATCATTTGTCGGCCCAAAGACCAAGGGGGTCTAGGGGTGGAGGTACTAGATATAAAAAATAAATGTTTGCTTAGCAAATGGCTTTACAAACTGTTAAACGAAGATGGAGTGTGGCAAGAACTGCTGCATAATAAATACCTCCGCCAAAAAACGTTGTCACAAGTGACCGCCAAACCAACCGACTCTCAATTCTGGAAAGGATTAATGAGAGTCAAGGAAATTTTCTTTAGTAGAGGAAATTTCCAAATAGGAAACGGGCAGACAACTCGTTTTTGGGAAGATACTTGGTTAGGTGATTTGCCGCTTGCAAGCCAATACCCATCTCTATACAATATTGTGCGACGGAAAAACGTTTTAGTTGCTGATATCCTATCGGAGGATCATCTAAATATCGAATTTAGAAGAAATCTAACGGGAAATAGATGGGAGACTTGGTTGCAACTAGTCCGTAGGCTCATGAGAGTCAACTTATCGAACGAAGATGATAAATTTGTGTGGAACCTCACAACATCTGGGCTTTTCACGGTAAAGTCTATGTATGTTGATATGATGAACGGGCACACAGTTTTCTTAAGAAAATATATCTGGAAATTAAAAGTACCATTAAAGATAAAGATCTTTATGTGGTTTCTACATCATAAAGTAATACTCACAAAAGATAATCTTGCAAAGCGTAATTGGAATGGTTGTAAAAAGTGTGCCTTTTGTGACTCGGAGGAGTCTATTAACCATTTATTTTTCGCTTGTCCCTTCGCTAGCCTAGTTTGGAGAGTAGTACATTTTACCTTTGATATTCCTCCACCTGCTAATGTTACGAATATGTTCGGAAACTGGCTAAATGGAGTTGAGAAGCACACTAAAGCTCGAATTCGTCTAGGTGTGTGTGCTTTAGTTTGGGCCCTTTGGAACTGTAGAAATGATATGGTCTTTAACAAGATTGGAACTGCTCACTTTTTACAGGTTATCCGTATGGCTACCCACTGGACCCGAGAGTGGTCTTATCTTCTTCCGGAGGCGCAGCGGGCGCCTATGGATTCTGGATGCATCCGTCTGGAGATGGTTGCTCGGGCTATCTACAACCAGGGTGGTTGGCGGCTTTTTAAAAGATTACATGATGCATGAGTAGACTTTCTTTTTATTACGCTGGTTGATGTACATCTTATGTGACCCATGAGTTGTAAAACTAAACCTTTGAACCTATGAATAATAAAATAAATGGCTGTGTGCATCGTTTCGATGCAGAGGCCGGGGTTTTGCTCCCCATTTCGAAAAAAAAATTACTAACCACTCATGTAAGCTAAACTTAGTTTGGTGGTAACTGTTGTCGTCAGAAACCCACCGGCGGGCAGCGACGGGCAACACCGTAGAGCCGGGAACAACCTAGAGCTGCGGCTGGCTGAGGTCCCTCCGAGCGACGGCCCGCAAAGCGTTCTAGCCACACGTCCGATGCTGATGCAAGGGCGTGCCACCTGACCTATACCTGGTCAGGAAGGTGATGGAGATGCCTCGCTTAGTTTCCTGCATGGCATACACGTAAACATTAAATACGAGCCTCGATCGGCTCTCAGGTTATCCTGTGAATCGGCTCAGGGAGCCGATCCACCCATGATTCGTACGAGGTGCACGAATATATGGTGGTCCTGCTTGATCAAGATAAAGTTAATGAGATCTACGATGATTTAGGGTTTTCACCGCATAATCGGATCATCCTACTCACGGTTGGGCCTCGCGGCCACGCACGGTGATCGTAAGCCGATCCTAAACAAGGCCTAAAAACCAACACAAGGTTGATCCCCGGAACATCCTGTTTAGGGCCGGCGAACGACACCCTACGTGCCGCTGGATCCTCCACCCCTTTGTAAGGCCTAACTATTGCGAGATATTAAACTAATCCTTGTAGAACAAGGAGCAATCGTAACGGATCAGATCTACTAAATAATGATCAAGCGGGGTGCCGCCCCCACACCTAAGATAGGTGTGAGGGCGGCTAGACATGCAAGGGTTGCACTACGATAGCATGTTACGCGGAGAACTATGCTAACCCTAACACATCTATGATAACTACGCTGCTCGCCATCAACAAGGCTTCGATACGAGCAACGCATGAACAACGTGGAGCTTGTCTGCCTAGATCGCAAGATGCGATCTAGGCGGCATGTTGCTTACCGGTAGAAACCCTCGAGACGAAGGAGTTGGCGATGCGCCGAGATTGATTTGTTGGTTGAACGTTGGTTGTTGTTTATTCCATAAACCCTAGATACATATTTATAGTCCAGGGGACTTTCTAATTTAGGCGTGCACCTAACCATGCACGGGTAAAATTCTATCTTCTAATCTAAGATGCAATCTACTATAATTAAAGATACACGGGCAATCTAGCCCAAACTCTTCGTGCGAGGCCGCTTCAAAGATCTCCCACGTGTAATCTTCTAAGCCCATCTCTCTTACGGCCCACCTCCCGATTTGACCAAAATCCGGTGATAACACATGCCCCCTGGTTTTGGCAATGATAATTTCAAAACCACTCGTTTTTCCTTCGAAGGGTCATGTCATGGCGGAAGCGGACCTGTCGCGAGTATTCCTCATCATGATGCCTTGTCTTTCCAGCTTCTCTCGCAAAATTTGATAACCTTGGCATCATTTCCTCGAAAACCGCAATGACATTAAATCTCCACCGAGCCTCTCATTATTTAACCGTGCCGATTAATTAGCTCTCTTCATCCCCTTCCTCTGTTCCGAGTCATCGGCACCAAAAACCCTCTTCCTCTGTAGCGATGTCGTCTTCTTCCTCCTCTTCCGTCTCCCTCCAATCCTCTTCCTCAAGCGAGTTGATCCCAGAGCACGACAAGATGGAGGCGTACAACCGCCGGGCTCCCAAACATTGGGACAAGCAGGAGTGGGACTTCGACTTCGTGCCGGAGGGTGAAGACCTCGTCTGGTCAGATGGGGCCATGCCCCTAACCGACGGGGAAGATGACCTCCGGTACCTGGTTGACGGAGCACTGGAGGTGGAGAGTGATGACGACGACCCTCTCTTCCGGGGCAAATTCACCTCCGTCACCAAAGAAGAAGAGGACGACGAATAAAAAGATGTCTCCTCCGACCTGAAGAAGGAACAGGAGGACGACACCTCCTCCGACGAACCACCGCCAAAGCGCATCCGGGGCTGGGCTTGGTCAGACGAGGACGATGATGATGACGAGGAAGAAGCCTCTGCTGAAGGTCACAGTAGCAGCACAGAGGGATTCGTCGACAGCAGCAATGAAGGCAGCTACCCCGGTGACGGCGAAGACGGCAACGGCCCTTAGAATAGGGACCTACTAGTATAGGATTAGCAGCGACAACTCTGTCCCTTTTGCTGAACAATCGGCTCCTCTTTGTAAGAAATCTTATTATCAATGAAAAATTTCCTTTGATTTTGCCGATGCTCTTCATGCTGATTTAGCCGATTTTTCCTCATCTGACTTTGCCGATTGTTAGCCTAACCAATGATCAATGACCAGATGGGGCCACGCCTTGGTCTCTCACGATAATCCGCGAGACAGGCCAATTCAGTCATCCTTCCAAGTTAACTTAGCTCTTCCAAGTTAACTAGCTCTGCCGATGACGATAGCACTGGGTGCAGCCGATCGCAGCAGACCGGCTTTCTTTGATTTTGAGCGGACGTTCCCAAGAGAGCCCCGGAACTGTTGCTGAATCAGCTTGGATGCTGAAACTGATAACTCTGTAATAAAGCATCATTCTTCAGAACAGTTGCAATGTAGAGCCAGCCGATTCCAACAAAATCGGCTCCCAAAGCCAAGAACCTCTCGGGCGAGTTGCCCTCCGAGCCTCATCCAAAGCGAGCCAAATGCGTCGCCATTGGTTTCCAAGTTATAATGCAGAAACAGCCGATTCCAACAAAATCGGCTCTCTAGAGCAAAGATATTTCGGGGCGAGCTGCCCCCGAGCCTTTGATTTTCGGAAAAACAGTCGACCGAAAAGCCTTGGACAGATCGGCAAATCTGTTCCTCGGACTAAGAAGCCTCAAACACAATGGCTTCTCAACTCCTTACTCGCGCCTTGCCGATCGGATCGGCTCATCATCTCTCGGCAAACTTGGTCCATGCTAGGCAAAACATCATAGCCGCCTCCTTGGTCCATGCTTGACCGAGTACTGCCGAACTTGGAGACTCGCAGAAGGAGTTGGGAGTCTTGAGAAGGAATTTATCCAGTAAGAAATCTTCTTGTAACTCAACAACTGTTCCACCAGACTTCTGCTCATAACAGCTGTACCTCTTGAGTCGATGGCCATGCATCGGCTGTATACCCACTGCGAGTGTATATTTTTTTTTTACTGGCCGATTTTTCCCATCGGCCCCCAATGGTTGCTACACACATGTTTACACATGTTTATCTGCACATGTTCATCTGACTATATGCCCCCCGAGCCGAATCTGCCAGGTGACTGCAGATATCGGCTTTGTGGTTAGCCAAAGCACTGTATTTGCACGTCGGCTCCGCGAGGATTCGTGCTGACTTATATCCGCCGACGTGGCCGCTGCCCGGTAGACCGATGTTGAACACAAGCAGAACATGTGGTGAAGATAATTTTGGCCGATTGCTGGAATCGGCCTCCATATTGATTGAAGCGCTGACTGAAGGTTCTGTAATGCTCCTTCATAATTTTTGGGGCCGATCACAAGGATCAGCCTCGCCACGTTTGCTTATCGCTTTGCTTCAGCTACTCGGTCAGGCTGGTGGATAAAACCAGCCCAACCTCTGACTTGTTGCGCTTGCCGTCGTCCACCTTGAGTGCATCGTGTAATCGTGGAGCACTAAGCTCCGTCGGAAGGACGAGCACCATGTTTGTGCCAGCCGATGTTTCATCATCGGCTTTCCTTTGCTTGGGGCGCCACTCCATTTTCCGTGGACGACCCTCTTCGTCCAGGGTTCGCTGAACTTTCGCAGCCAGATCAGGTCGTGCCTTCCTTAATGTATGCAAGTATATCCTTTCGGCTTCCTCCAGACCGCGCAAACGCTGAACCCTGCGCTTTTGTGAACGACTGAGTCCATCAAGGCACCACCTTGGCCGGTGGTACCTGTCTTCCTCTTCTTGTCCCTCGTCTTCTGAATCCTCGAGATCCGCCCACCAAGGGGACTCAGCGCGTTTGCTCTGTGGCGGGAGAGGCCCTAAGCGCCTGAACACGGACACGTTGGCTGCCTCCTTCTTCTTTTGGTTGCATTCTGGGCAATTGCCGATTGTGGGCAATCGGCTCATTCCTGAATCCCAGCAGTGTCTGAAGAAGGGGCAGTCCCAGTGCATATCGTTGTCGTCTTGCTCCCTTGATTTTTCCGTGGCACGGCGCTCGTGCTCCTCCTCATCGCGATCGTGCCGACGATGTCTTCTGGCTTCTCTAGCCAGACGATCTCTCTCATCATCATCGCTGGATCGTCGGCGTTGGTCATACTGACTCACATACTTGTTGAGGAGGTGATCAGAGAGGGGTCTTTGATATCTCATGTTCTTCACTTCTCCCTCTGCGACGTAGCGCTTGCCATCATGACGGAGCCGATCGCTTGGAGCGGCCTCTTCTGTGTCCTTGCTATGAGAGCAGCTGCCCTCGTCTCCATCTTTGCCAGAGTGGTTCCCAGGTCCTACCATGTTGATGCTGAACGAGGATCCTGGCTGGCAACCTTCGAGGGTAAGTGCACTCTACCATGTTAACGGCGGGGAAGGGCTGGGTGTCGACCTTCATGGCGTATTGGTTGAAAATTAGACGCCCTTTTTCTATCGCCGCTTGGATGTGCCGACGCCATACCCTGCGATCGTTGGTGGCATGGGAGAGCGAGTTGTGCCATTTGCAGTATGGCTTTCCGTTCAGCTCTTGCACCGTGGGGAATTTGAGACCTTCCGGAATCGTCAACTGTTTCTCCTTGAGCAGGAGATCGAAGATTTGCTCAGTCTTGGTCACGTCAAAATCAAATCCCCTGGGCGGGCCTGGTGGCTTTACCCATTTGCAGGATACGGGGGTTCCTCCCCGAGTCCATTCAGCCACTCGCTACCTCTTGGTCTCCCGCAGGAACTTCGTCTTCCTCTCGCATCGACCGGGACTATCGCACGCTTGAACTTGTCTTGGTACAGGTCCGGGTGGCGCTGTTCATATGCCGATAGTTTCGAACCATGTGCGCCGGTGAGGGATAATCCGCTTGGGAGGCCATGTCCTTGAGCTGTGTTGCAAGGCCTGCTACTGCCAACTCGACCGCTTCTTTTTCGGTTATACGAACCGAATAACATCGGTTCCTAAGATTCCTGAAGCGCCTGGATGTATTCCGTCACGCGTTTCTCCGCGCTTCGACGTAGTTGTGCTAGATCGGCAATGCCGGACTCGGAAGCCTCTGAATGGTACTGCATATGGAACTGCTCTTCCAACTGCTTCCAAGTCCGGATGGAGTCTGGTGGCAAAGAGGTGTACCATCCGAAAGCCGATCCCGTGAGGGACTGTGAGAAGGGCCTCACGCGTAGTTGATCCGACACTGAAGCCGGTCCTAGTTGCGCCAAATATCGGCCCACGTGCTCGATGGAGCTGGAACCATCGATCCACCGAATTTGGAGAAGTCGAGGAGCCGATATTTAGGTGGTAGCGGGATCATCTCGTAGTCGTCGGGGTACGGCTTGGAATAGCCGATGGCCCTTCTTTTCGGCACCATGCCGAACCGGTCTCTCGCGTATGGTACCGATCCGATCCGCCGTGCTGGCTGCAGGAGTTGAATTCGAAGATTCGCCGGGGTGGCGTACTTAGCCAGCCATGTTTGCTTTTCCAGCTACGAGCCAAGCTGCAGGAGCTGAGCTCGGAGGTTCGTCGGAGTGGCGTACTTAGTTAGCCACGTCCGCTTCTCCGGCTCGTCGGCCGACGTCCCTCCTGTTTTCCCGAAGTCCCCGATGTTGTGGCCTGGTTTGTGAGTGCCCGGCTGCCACGGTCCGGCACATACGTGCACGTGTACCCGTGAGGGACCTCCTTAGGCGCCTCGGGCAAGAACTGGTAGTCACTAGGGTCACCACCGATCTTGTAGACGACGAATGCCGGAGTAGCCGGCACTTCGGTGCTGCCAACGCATATGGCGGCGGTGGACGGGACCCGGAGTGGCAACTCTCCTTGATGCGTCCCGAGAGCTGGTCCTGACGGCGAGTACTGGTGCCTCATGATCTCCTGGATCACGCGAAGAGCGACACGCTCCAACGTGTTGACCAGGTTCTCAGAGTGGCGGTGTACGAGTGAGCCACCAAGTAGTTGATCTCCTGCCGCGGGGACCCGGTGCGTTCTTCCGACGGGGCAGAGAGGTCTATCCCATCCAGTGCACCATTAGGCGAGAACCCCTTCCACCTGATGCCATGTGAACGGGTTCTGTGGAAAGAGCCGATGAGGTCGGCTTCGAGGATGACTTTGATCTCGTCATACTTCTTCTTGAGCTCGTCCGTCAGATCCTCGTACGTGACTGGCGTGCCGTCCGCCATCTCAGATGTAGATGGCGATGTGGTTGATGTAGAAGCGTGTCCCACCGGGCGTGCCAGAATGTGTTGTCATCAGAAACCCACCGGCGGGCAGCGACGGGCAACACCGTAGAGCCGGGAACAACCTAGAGCTGCGGCTGGCTGAGGTCCCTCCGAGCGACGGCCCGCAAAGCGTTCTGGCCACACGTCCGAAGCTGATGCAAGGGCGTGCCACCTGACCTATACCTGGTCAGGAAGGTGATGGAGATGCCTCGCTTAGTTTCCTGCATGGCATACACGTAAACATTAAATACGAGCCTCGATCGGCTCTCAGGTTATCCTGTGAATCGGCTCAGGGAGCCGATCCACCCATGATTCGTACGAGGTGCACGAATATATGGTGGTCCTGCTTGATCAAGATAAAGTTAATGAGATCTACGACGATTTAGGGTTTTCACCGCATAATCGGATCATCCTACTCACGGTTGGGCCTCGCGGCCACGCACGGTGATCGTAAGCCGATCCTAAACAAGGCCTAAAAACCAACACAAGGTTGATCCCCGGAACATCCTGTTTAGGGCCAGCGAACGACACCCTACGTGCCGCTGGATCCTCCACCCCTTTGTAAGGCCTAACTATTGCAGATATTAAACTAATCCTTGTAGAACAAGGAGCAATCGTAACGGATCAGATCTACTAAATAATGATCAAGCGGGGTGCTGCCCCCACACCTAAGATAGGTGTGAGGGCGGCTAGACATGCAAGGGTTGCACTACGATAGCATGTTACGCGGAGAACTATGCTAACCCTAACACATCTATGATAACTACGCTGCTCGCCATAAACAAGGCTTCAGTACGAGCAACGCATGAACAACGTGGAGCTTGTGCTGCCTAGATCGCAAGATGCGATCTAGGCAGCATGTTGCTTACCGGTAGAAACCCTCGAGACGAAGGAGTTGGCGATGCGCCGAGATTGATTTGTTGGTTGAACGTTGGTTGTTGTTTATTCCATAAACCCTAGATACATATTTATAGTCCAGGGACTTTCTAATTTAGGCGTGCACCTAACCGTGCACGGGTAAAATTCTATCTTCTAATCTAAGATGCAATCTACTATAATTAAAGATACACGGGCAATCTAGCCCAAACTCTTCGTGCGAGGCCGCTTCAAAGATCTCCCACGTGTAATCTTCTAAGCCCATCTCTCTTACGGCCCACCTCCTGATTTGACCAAAATCTGGTGATAACAGTAACCACTACGCAAATCAACTTTAGAGAATATAATAGAATCACTCAAATCATCAAGCATATCATCCAAACGAGGTATAGGGTGACGGTATCGAATGGTAATATTATTAATAGCTCTACAATCAGTACACATACGCGAAGAACCGTTTTTCTTAGGTACCAAAATAATAGGAACAGCCCATGTGCTAAGAGACTCACGAATGTAACCATTATTTTGGAGAACCTGATTTCGTCATTGAATCTCTTTGGTCTCTTCAGGATTGGTGTGATATGGCGCACGGTTGGGCAGCGAAGCTCCTGGAATCAAGTTAATTTGGTGTTTTATCCCACGAATAGGTGGTAATCCAGGTGGAATATCTTGTGGGAACACGTCCATGTATTCCTGCGAAAGGTTAGCAACCGCAGGTGGCAAAGAAGGAGGTATATCCTCGAATGAAAACAAAACTTCTTTGGAAATAATTGCATAACATTGAGTAATTTGCACATCAAGTTCAGCAATATCAGATTTGCTAGCAACCAAACAAGGATTTTTCAAATGAATTTTAGTAGCATGATTAGAATCAGATTTAGTAGCAATCTTACGTGGCACAAAATCTGCATCAACAATCTGGTTTTCACTCTTATGTTTCTCATCGTTTTTAGTCTACTAGCTCTAGCAAGATCTTTTAAAATTTCTTCAGGATTCATATGTTTGAGACCAATTTTCTTTTCATCATGCATAAGAGAATATTGATTAGTTTTACCATTATGAATAGATTCTCTATCAAATTTCCAAGGTCTACCAAGTAACAAAGCATACACTTGCATAGGTACAACATCATAATCTACAAAATCAGAATATATACCAATAGTAAAATACACACATGTTGTTCTTGCTACCGAGTTTACGAGAACTCTCAAACCATTGAATGTAGTATGGATGTGGACGTTGTCTTGTAGGTAGAGCAAGCTTCTCCACCATGTCAATGCTAGCCAGGTTATTACAACTCCCTCCATCAATGATGATCCATATAGCTCGCTCTTTTAAAACGCCTTGTTTGAAGCATATTGTGGTGTTGATCATGCTCAGCTTTGCTCAATTGTACACTCAACACACGTTGTGCAACTAAGCTCTTGTATTAATCAGCAGTTTCAGCTCCCATTACCTCCATATCTCTTTCAGAATCATAATTGGCTCCATCACGTGCAGCAATAAGGGCTAATGTATCTTCATCAAAGTCACATGCAGAATCATATTCTCCATCTTCACTCACCAACATCACACGTTTGGTTCTGCATTCTCTTTCTATGTGACCAAATCCCAAACATTTGCGGCATTGAATGTCGCGCCTCTTCCCCGTGGAGGCCATCGAAGATGAACTCCGAGGAGGACCAACAGATGGTGCTGGAGTAGCAGCAGGTGGCGCTCGTGACGCATGCCCGATGTACTTGGAGTTAGTAGGCTAGTGTAGCCCCACGAGTGGGTGGATCTGATTGTCGCGAAGACCATGATGATGTACGACCTGCAGAAATATTATCTCTTCTCCATGGTGGTTGGCGATCCTGCACTTCACGTTCAGTTTTGCAAGTAAGATAAAATAAACGAGTAATGGTGATGTACTCTTTATAATAAAAAATATGATGAATCTCTTTGTTCAAACCACCATAGAAACATGCAAGCATAGCTTCATTATCATCTACAATACCACAACGAATCATGCCCGTTTGCACTTCTTGATAATAGTCTTCTACATAATTTTTTCCTTGTTCTAAACGAGGCAATTTAGGAGCAAGTCACGTTGATAATGTGGAGGAACAAAAAGAGTACGCATAGCAAGTTTTGAACCAACCCAAGTAGTAGGAATATTAGCATGATGCACTCTACAATTTTTCAGACCACCAAATAGATGCAAAATTTGTGAACTCACAAGTAGCAGCACTAACACGCAAATGATCAGGATACATGCAAAATATTGCTCTACTTTCAATTCCCAAGTAAGGTATGCATCATCATTATATCTACCCTCAAATGGCAGAATATTCAATTTAAGTTTTGTAACATGGTCATCATCACATACCAGTCGTGGAGGTGGACGAGCGTTGCGGTTGTATTGTCGTGGACGACAAGGTGGACGTTGTTCTACCTCCTCACCGTCAAGCTCGTTCTCGTCTACCAACTCGCCGTCCCCTCCATAATCATCGTATCCTTCATCAGTGGCCGCTTCAGGCGCGACTGATGCAATAGCAGCGGTACGTGCAAGCAAATCCGCACGAGGAACGCGGCGTGCGCGGCACGCGTTGTTGCGGGGCTGCGGAAACCTGGCCAAGATCTCCTGGAACTTGGCATCGAGCTTGGTGTTGAAAGCTTTCTCGAGGCCATATATCTTCTCCAGCGCGTCGGTGAGCTTGGAATCAATGTCACCAAGGTGCGCATCCACGTCGTGTGCATGCCACCCAAAAAGTGGGTGAAGTGAGCATGCAACTCCGTATTCGTCATCTTATTCGGGTCAATAGTCACCAACGTAGTTCCTTTCATGGTTAATATGCAACAAGCAGAAAGGTATATGCCTACAAACTACGAAATATGGTGGTTCACGCGTAATCCATCAAGCAAAATATAGCAACCAGCAAGGATCAGCGTTGCCCCAAAGATTGCCAAAGCAATTACCATGTATCGACACAGAGCACGTGAAGACAATATGTGGAGCTGTAGGAAGGCTAATATGGTAGCAAAAACAGCAATTCTCAAAACAAAATTGCAATATTGAAAGTATGCTCAACAATGATACTGTGCTGGTCCTAGGCTAGACCGTACTAGAGACACGAGCCTAGAAAACTAACGAGGTCACGGTGTTGTAGGATAACGTTGCATAGAAAACAAAAAATTTTCTACGGCGAACACGCAATCCAAGCCAAGATTCAATCTAGAAGACGGTAGCAACGAGGGGGTATCGAGTCTCACCCTTGAAGAGATTCCAAAGCCTACAAGAGGAGGCTCTTGTTGCTGCGGTAGACGATCACTTGCCGCTTGCAAAAGCGCGTAGAAGATCTTGATCACGATCGGTTCCGGCGCCACGAACGGGCAGCACCTCCGTACTCGGTCACACGTTCGGTTGTTGATGAAGACGACGTCCACCTCCCCGTTCCAGCGGGCAGCGGAAGTAGTAGCTCCTCTTGAATCCGACAAGCACGACGGCGTGGTGTCGGTGGCGGTGTAGAAGTCCGGCGGAGCTTCGCTAAGCTACGCGGGCAATATGGAGTGGAGGAGCTTGGCTAGGGTTTGGGAGGGGTGGCCGGCCACTCTATGGGGGGCGGCCAGCTTGTGGTCTTGGGGTGGCCGGCCCCTCCCTTGGCCCCTCATTATATAGGTGGATCCCAAGTGTTGGTGTCCAAGTCTTCGAATAAGACCCGAAACCAAAACCTTCCATAGGAGGGGAAACCTAGCCCAACTAGGACTCCCACCCAAAGGTGGGATTCCCACCTCCCATGTGGGGGTGGCCGGCCCCCTATGGTGGAGTCCACTTGGGACTCCACCCCATCTAGGGCTGGCCGGCCATGGAGGTGGAGTCCCTTGTGGACTCCACCTTCCTTGGTGGTTTCTTCCGGACTTTTCTAGAACCTTCTAGAACCTTCCATAGAACCTTCCGCGACATTTTATTTCACATAAAATGACATCCTATATATGAATCTTATTCTCCGGACCATTCCGGAACTCCTCGTGATGTCCGGGATCTCATCCGGGACTCCGAACAAATATTCGAACTCCATTCCATAATTCAAGTGCTACCATTTCAACATCCAACTTTAAGTGTGTCACCCTACGGTTCGAGAACTATGCGGACATGGTTGAGTACTCACTCCGACCAATAACCAATAGCGGGATCTGGAGATCCATAATGGCTCCCACATATTCAACGATGACTTTAGTGATCGAATGAACCATTCACATAAATTACCAATTCCCTTTGTCTCGCGATATTTTACTTGTCCGAGGTTTGATCTTCGGTATCACTCTATACCTTGTTCAACCTCGTCTCCGACAAGTACTCTTTACTCGTACCGTGGTATGTGGTCTCTTATGAACTCATTCATATGCTTGCAAGACATTAGACGACATTCCACCGAGAGGGCCCGGAGTATATCTATCCGTCATCGGGATGGACAAATCCCACTCGTTGATCCATATGCCTCAACTCATACTTTCCGGATACTTAATCCCACCTTTATAGCCACCCATTTACGCAGTGGTGTTTGGTGTAATCAAAGTACCTTTCCGGTATAAGTGATTTACATGATCTCATGGTCATAAGGACTAGGTAACTATGTATCGAAAGCTTATAGCAAATAACTTAATGACGAGATCTTATGCTACGCTTAATTGGGTGTGTCCATTACATCATTCACACAATGACATAACCTTGTTATTAATAACATCCAATGTTCATGATTATGAAACTAATCATCTATTAATCAACAAGCTAGTTTAAGAGGCATACTAGGGACTTCTTGTTTGTCTACATATCACACATGTACTAATGTTTCGGTTAATACAATTCTAGCATGATATATAAACATTTATCATAAACATAAAGATATAAATAATAACTACTTTATTATTGCCTCTAGGGCATATCTCCTTCAGTCTCCCACTTGCACTAGAGTCAATAATCTAGATTACATTGTAATATACCTAACACCCATGGCATTCTGGTGTTGGTCATGCTTTGCCCTAGGGAGAGCTTTAGTCAACGGATCTGCTATATTCGGATCGGTGTGTACTTTGCAAATCTTTACTTCTCCATCTTCGATGTACTCGCGAATCGAGTGGTAACGCAGCTTGATATGCTTCAGCCTCTTGTGTGACCTTGGCTCTTGTGCATTGGCGATGGCACCCATGTTATCACAGTAAATGATTAATGGGTCCAATGCACTAGGAACCACACCGAGCTCTACAATGAACCTCTTCATCCATACCGCTTCTGATGAAGCCTCCGAAGCCGCTATGTACTCGATTCCGTTGAAGACTTCGCCACCGTGCACTCGCTTCGAGCTTGCCCAGCCTATCTGCAGCACCATTCAATATAAACACGTACCCGGATTATGACTTAGAGTCATCGGGATCGGTGTTCCAACTTGCATCGGTGTAACCGTTTACAACGAGCTCTTGGTCACCTCCATAACAAAGAAACATATCCTTAGTTCTTTTCAAGTACTTCGGGATATTCTTGACCGCTGTCCAGTGTTCCATTCCTGGATCACTTTGATATCTACTAGTCAAACTAACAGCATGTGCTATATCCGGTCTAGTACATAGCATGGCATACATGATAGATCCTATCGCCGAGGCATAGGGGATGTTACACATCCTTTCTCTTTCTTCTCGTCGTAGCCGGTCCTTGAGTTTTACTCAATACCTTGCCCGGTAACATAGGTAAGAACCCTTTCTTACTTTCGTCCATTCTAAACTTCTTTAGAATCTTGTCCGGATATGTACTCTGTGATAGCCCTATTAGGCGTCTTGATCTATCTCTATAAATCTTGATGCCTAATATATATGATGCTTCACCAAGGTCTTTCATTGAAAAACTATTATTCAAATAACCCTTAACACTCGCTTAATAGTTCTATATCATTCCCGATCAATAATATGTCATCTACATATAATATCGGGAATGCTACAGAGCTCCCACTCACTTTCTTGTAAATACGAGGCCTCTCCATGACATCTGTATAAACCCGAAGTCTTTGATCACCTTATCAAAGCGTCGGTTCCAACTTCTTGATGCTTGCTTCAGTCCATAGATTGAACGCTGAAGTTTGCATACTTTGTCGGCATTTTTAGGATCGACAAAACCTTTGGGTTGTACCATATACAACTCTTCCTCAATGTCTCCATTAAGGAACGCCGTTTTGACATCCATCTCGCCAAATCTCATAATCGAAAAATGCAGCTATTGCTAACAAAATCCTTACAGATTTTAGCTTCGCTACAGGTGAGAAAGTCTCATCGTAGTCAACTCCTTGAATTTGTCGGAAACCCTTTGCGACAAGTCGAGCTTTATAGACGAGTAATATTACCATCGAGCATCTGTTTTTCTCTTGAAGATCCATTTATTCTCGACAGCCTTTCGGCTATCAGGTAAGTCTACCAAAGTCCATACTTTGTTATCATACATGGATCCCATTTCGGATTTCATGGCTTCTTGCCATTTGTTGGAATCCGGGCTCATCATCGCTTCTTCATACGTCGCGGGGTCCTCATCATTGTTATCCACAATCATGACATTTAGACAAGGATCATACCAATCGGGAGTGGCACGTTCCCTTGTCGATCTGCGAGGTTCGGTAGTTTCCTCGTTCGAAGTTTCATGATCATTATCATTAGCTTCCTCTCGTTGCCGGTGTAGGCGGTACGGTACAACTTCCGATCTTGCGCTACTCGATCAACGAGTATAGATTCATCAATCTCATCGAGTTCTACTTTTCTTCCGAGTCACTTCTTTAGTGAGAAATTCTTTCTCAAGAAAGGTTCCGTTCTTAGCAACAAAGATTTTGCCTTCGGATCTGTGATAGAAAGTGTACCCTATAGTTTCCTTAGGGTATCCTATGAAGACGCATTTCTCCGCTTTGGGTTCTAGCTTGTCCGGTTGTAACTTCTTTACATAGGCTTCGCAACCCCAAACTTTCAGGAACGACAACTTAGGTTTCTTATTAAACCATAATTCATACGGTGTCATTTCTACGGATTTTGATGGTGCTCTATTTAAAGTGAATGCGGCTGTCTCTAATGCATAACTCCAAAATGATAACGGCAAATCAGTAAGAGACATCATACTACGAACCATATCTAAGAGAGTTCGATTACGATGTTCGGACACACCGTTTCGTTGAGGTGTTCCCGGCGGTGTCAATTGTGAAAGTATTCCGCATTTCTTTAAATGCATGCCAAACTCATAACTCAGATATTCACCTCCACGATCAGATCGTAGAAATTTGATCTTCTTGTTACGTTGATTTTCTACTTCACTTTGAAATTCCTTAAACTTCTCAAAAGTTTCGGATTTATGTTTCATGAAATAGATATACCCATATCTACTCAGATCATCTGTGAAGGTTAGAACATAACGATAACCACCGCGCGATGCTACGCTCATTGGTCCACATACATCGGTATGTATGATTTCCAATAAGTCAGTAGCTCGCTCCATCATACCAGAAAATGGAGTCTTTGTCATTTTTCCCATTAGACATGCTTCGCATCTATCAAGTGACTCAAAGTCAAGTGATTCAAGTAATCCATCAGTATGGAGTTTCTTCATGCGTTTCACTCCAATATGACCAAGACGACAGTGCCACATATAAGTAGAATTATCATTAAGTTTAATTCGCTTAGCATCAATGTTATGTATGTGCGTATCACTACTATCGAGATCTAACGAAATAAGCCATTCTTTTGTGGTGCTCGACCATAAAAGATATTATTCATAAAAATAGAACAACCATTATTCTCAGACTTGAATGAATAACCGTCTTGCATTAAACAAGATCCAAATATAATGTTCATGCTCAACGCATGTACATAATAGCAATTATTTAGGCTTAAAACTAATCCCGAAGGTAGATGTAGAGGAAGTGTGCCGACTGCGATCACATTGACCTTGGATCCGTTTCCAACGCGCATCGTCACTTCATCTTTCAGCAGTTGTCGTTTATTCTTTAGTTCCCTGTTTCGAGTTACAAATATGAGCAACCGAACCAAGTATCAAATACCCAGGTACTAGAACGAGAACCGGTGAAATGAACATCTATAACATGTATATCAAATATACCTTCTTTCTTCTTCTTGACAAGGCCGCTCTTCGGATCAGCCGGATACTTGGAGCAATTACGCTTCCAGTTGTCCCTTCTCCTTGCGAGTAATAGCACTCAGCATCGGGCTTAGGGCCGTTCTTAGGTTTCATAGGAGGCGTGGCAGCTTTCTTGCCACCCTTCTTGAATTTTCCCTTAGACTTGCCCCTGTTTCTTGAAACTCGGTGGTCTTGTTGACCATCAACACTTGGTGCTCTTTCTTGATCTCAATCTCAGCAGCTTTTAGCATGCCAAAAAGTTCAGGTAACTCCTTGTTCATGTTCTGCATATTGTAGTTCATCACAAAGTTCTTGTAACTTGGTGGCGAGTGATTGAAGGACACGATTAATCCCCGATCTGTTAGGAATCACTATTCCCAAGTCACCGAGTTTCTTCGCATGCCCGGTCATGGCGAGCATGTGCTCACTAACGGAGCTGCCTTCTTCCATCATACAGCTGAAGAAATGTTTCGATGCTTCATAGCATTCCACGGCCGCATGAGTCTCGAATATAGCTTTCAGCTCATTCATCAACTCATGAGGATCATGGTGCTCAAAACGTTTTTGAAGATCGGATTCCAGATCGCACAGGATGGCACACCGAACTTGAGAGTACCGAGTTTTCCGAGTCGCGTAAACAGCTTTTACTTCATCGGATTCATCTTCGCGAGGAGGGTCACCTAGCGGTGCATCAAGCACAAATTGCAGATTTCCGCCGCAGAGGAAGATCCTCACATGACGGAACCAGATCGGTGAAGTTGCTACCGTTGCTCTTAAGTTTCTCTTTCTCTAGGAACTGATTAAAATTGATTGGGGACGCCATCTCTACAACATATATTTGCAATAGTTTAGACTAAGTTTATGACAAATTGAGTTCAAATTTTAATTCAACATAATTAAAAACCTAAGTGAACTCCCACTCAAAACAATATCCCTCGCATTGTCTTAGTGATCACACGAACCAAATCCACCGCACCTAAACCCGATCATCACGAGAAAAGGTGTGATTTCAATGGCGAACACTCAAAGTGTTCATCATATCAACCATATGATTCATGCTCTACCTTTCGGTATCACGTGTTCCGAGACCATGTCTGTACATGCTAGGCTCGTCAAGGCCACCTTAGTATCCGCATGTGCAAAACTGTCTTGCACCCGTCATATGTACTTATTGAATCTATCACACCCGATCATCACGAGGTGCTTCGAAACGACAAGACTTGGCAACGGTGCTACTAAGGATGAACACTTTATTATCTTGAGATTTTAGTGAGGGATCATCTTATAATGCTACCGTCGCGATCTAAGCAAAATAAGATGCATAAAAAGGATTAACATCACATGCAGTTCATATGTGATATGATATGGCCCTTTTGTTCTTGCGCCTTTGATCTTCATCTCCAAAGCACGGATATGATCTCCATCATCTTCGGGCATGATCTCCATCATCGCTCGGCGTAGCGTCAAGGTCAATGGCGCCGTCTTCATGATTGTCCTCCATGTAGCAACTATTACAACTACTTTGAAATACTACTCAACATGAAATTTAAAGACAACCATAAGGCTCCCGCCGGTTGCCACAATACAATAATGATCATCTCATACATATTCATCATCACATTATGGCCATATCACATCACCAAACCCTGCAAAAACAAGTTAGACGTCTCTAATTTGGTTTGCATATTTTACGTGGTTTAGGGTTTTCGAGAGAGATCTAATCTACCTACGAACATGAACCACAACGTTGATACTAATGTTTTCAATAGAAGAGTAAATTGAATCTTTACTATAGTAGGAGAGACAGGACACCCGCAAAGCCTCTTATGCAATACAAGTTGCATGTCGAACGAGGAACAAGTCTCATGAACGCGGTCATGTAAAGTTAGTCCGAGCCGCTTCATCCCACTATGCCATAAAGATGCAAAGTACTCAAACTAAAGATAACAAGAGCATCAACGCCCACAAACCATTGTGTTCTACTCGTGCAACCATCTATGCATAGACACGGCTCTGATACCACTGTAGGATAACGTTGCATAGAAAACAAAAAATTTCCTACGGCGAACACGCAATCCAAGCCAAGATTCAATCTAGAAGACGGTAGCAACGAGGGGGTATCGAGTCTCACCCTTGAAGAGATTCCAAAGCCTACAAGAGGAGGCTCTTGTTGCTGCGGTAGACGATCACTTGCCGCTTGCAAAAGCGCGTAGAAGATCTTGATCACGATCGGTTCCGGCGCCACGAACGGGCAGCACCTCCGTACTCGGTCACACGTTCGGTTGTTGATGAAGACGACGTCCACCTCCCCGTTCCAGCGGGCAGCGGAAGTAGTAGCTCCTCTTGAATCCGACAAGCACGACGGCGTGGTGTCGGTGGCGGTGTAGAAGTCCGGCGGAGCTTCGCTAAGCTACGCGGGCAATATGGAGTGGAGGAGCTTGGCTAGGGTTTGGGAGGGGTGGCCGGCCACTCTATGGGGGGCGGCCAGCTTGTGGTCTTGGGGTGGCAGGCCCCCTCCCTTGGCCCCTCATTATATAGGTGGATCCCAAGTGTTGGTGTCCAAGTCTTCGAATAAGACCCGAAACCAAAACCTTCCATAGGAGGGGGAAACCTAGCCCAACTAGGACTCCCACCCAAAGGTGGGATTCCCACCTCCCATGTGGGGGTGGCCGGCCCCCTATGGTGGAGTCCACTTGGGACTCCACCCCATCTAGGGCTGGCCGGCCATGGAGGTGGAGTCCCTTGTGGACTCCACCTTCCTTGGTGGTTTCTTCCGGACTTTTCTAGAACCTTCTAGAACCTTCCATAGAACCTTCCGCGACATTTTATTTCACATAAAATGACATCCTATATATGAATCTTATTCTCCGGACCATTCCGGAACTCCTCGTGATGTCCGGGATCTCATCCGGGACTCCGAACAAATATTCGAACTCCATTCCATAATTCAAGTGCTACCATTTCAACATCCAACTTTAAGTGTGTCACCCTACGGTTCGAGAACTATGCGGACATGGTTGAGTACTCACTCCGACCAATAACCAATAGCGGGATCTGGAGATCCATAATGGCTCCCACATATTCAACGATGACTTTAGTGATCGAATGAACCATTCACATAAATTACCAATTCCCTTTGTCTCGCGATATTTTACTTGTCCGAGGTTTGATCTTCGGTATCACTCTATACCTTGTTCAACCTCGTCTCCTGACAAGTACTCTTTACTCGTACCGTGGTATGTGGTCTCTTATGAACTCATTCATATGCTTGCAAGACATTAGACGACATTCCACCGAGAGGGCCCAGAGTATATCTATCCGTCATCGGGATGGACAAATCCCACTCGTTGATCCATATGCCTCAACTCATACTTTCCGGATACTTAATCCCACCTTTATAGCCACCCATTTACGCGAGTGGTGTTTGGTGTAATCAAAGTACCTTTCCGGTATAAGTGATTTACATGATCTCATGGTCATAAGGACTAGGTAACTATGTATCGAAAGCTTATAGCAAATAACTTAATGACGAGATCTTATGCTACGCTTAATTGGGTGTGTCCATTACATCATTCACACAATGACATAACCTTGTTATTAATAACATCCAATGTTCATGATTATGAAACTAATCATCTATTAATCAACAAGCTAGTTTAAGAGGCATACTAGGGACTTCTTGTTTGTCTACATATCACACATGTACTAATGTTTCGGTTAATACAATTCTAGCATGATATATAAACATTTATCATAAACATAAAGATATAAATAATAACTACTTTATTATTGCCTCTAGGGCATATCTCCTTCAGGTGTGGCACACAAGCAACGAGCAGTGATGAGGTGGCGACCAAATAGCGAAAAATCACTATGATGGCGAGTGTCTCAAACTGATTCCCGAGGTCTAAAAACAGTATCGCCTCAAAAAAAAATGTCAAAATTTCTGAAAAGTGCTTCGGAAAGCGCGTAGGCACAAAAAAATGTTGCTATAATGGTTAGTGGAGAAAAGTGATCCCCAAGGTCGAAAAAATGTCGCTATAACGGCCAGTCGGAGGCGGTTCTAGACTGTTTTTTTTCTCTACTTCACAATCTTTACCGGCGGCCAAAACTTATCTCACAGAATTTTTTTTGTACAGCACGACGAAATTAGAAGGCAACAACTAATAAGAAAAAACAGGAAAACCTAAATTTACTCGGACTCTGTCGCGGCAGAGAAACAGTACGAATTCATGTCGCGGTAGGAAACGGGGTATATGGTGGGTGTATATGGCAGTGGCGGAAGTATATGGTGGGTGTATATATGGTTGTGGCGGAAGTATATGGTGGGTGTATATATGGTAGTGTTGGAAGTATATGGTGGGTGTATATGGCGGTGGTGATCTACGAGTGGTGCGAGCGTGCGGCGATGTAACTACTATGACCAGAATTCGAAATTCTAAAGGACCTAGACGCTAAGACCAGCAAGTCGACACAAAGATGCAGATACAAATTCAACTATGTAAAACTGAAAAGACAATGCAAAGGCACAGGGTGGTTTATGGGACGATATGATCTAAAACCCTAACTGTATTTTTTGGTTTTTTCGTGGTTTATGGGATGAAGGCAGATGCAATCTACACTAGAAAAAATGTAAAATCTCACCGAGCAACCTGAAATCTGATACCACTTGATAGGGAAAAGGTGGCTGATCTTTCAATGAGACGATGATAGATCGACTTGTTGGTGGAATTCGTGCTTGACGATCCTACTACACGTGCAAAGCTCGTATGCCAGTGCAATCGCTAGGACAATCTCCGAGAGTTACTGATCTTGCGGATGCACGATCAGCCTGATCAAAAGGTCTTAATTCCTACTTGAAATCGAGAACAAGTAAGAACTAATATTGCAATCAGAATATTGCAGATAAAGATGAAAGCTTAATTGAAAAGGTGGGATTCTGAATAGTCGGTCTTGTTCTGGCGTTGGCCTTAAAAGAAGTACACGAGAGTTGCAGCAATGACTAACTTTTAGTCTAATCAAAATCCGAGTCTAAACGTAACGGGTAAGGAGGTATTTAAGGAGGAAAAGGAGAGGGTTTCGGCCAACCCTAGGTATGGTGGCCGAACCGACCTCTAGATGGCCTTTTCTCATTCAGTACAGACTCTAAAAAGTAGCTGACTTAATTCGCGAATTTGACATGGGCCTGGCCAAAAACTAAAGGTGACGCAGCACCATATCATACTTAGGAAGAAAATATGAAGTATCATCTTGAATATTTTGTCCAACCTTTTCTTTCATCATTATGGAGGCTTCAAAGTTCTAAAATCTTCACTCAAAGCGTCCTCTTCAATCCTCACATGTTTGTTGTCATCTCCATGCACGGTCATGCTCCGAAGGTTGTCTCTCTTTTCCATGCTAGGTCCATCATTCCTAAAAGTAACAAACACATATGATTTAGGCAACATCATATCCTCATGTATGTGAGGAATAGTTTCAAGAAATAAAAGTACATGATAGTTAAGTTGTTTAGCACGAGCTCGATTGATCGGTCCTTGTATATGTGTGGCTGTAGGTACAGCGGTTGTATCAATAGATGAGATGTCCTCATCAGGATCCGGCTATGGTGGCGGAATATGGGTTTTCTCTCTGTTTACCTCTCGAATGACTTGGATGCCTTCACATTTTATACTGGGTTTGACAAGACGAAGCCACTGACACATGGTTTGGTCAGGTCTACGGGCGGGCATGGACAGGCATGACAGTACCAGTGGTTGTTAAACCTCCTGCGAATCAGCTTCGAACCGTGGTTGACTTGGTGACATCTTCAGTTCATAATTCTTCATTAATTACCTTTGATTTCCTCCTAAATAATTCTATTTCTGCACAAAACAAATAAAGTAGCAGATTTGCACATCTTAGCATTGATTACCACTTTATGGCGGACCTTCATCAGAGCGCCAGATCGGCCGCCCGCCACACCCCTGCGGACCTCGCTACGACAACCACCACAAACCGACTTGAGGGAGGTTCACCACTGGCCAGGGACACCGCCCAGGCCATCGCACGTCGTTGAGCCCCCGCGCCAAGAGACCACCACGCCCGCGCATTAGATCTGCGTTGTCAACCTGCACCCAGGCCGCCCCGCTGCACCGAGCAGAGCACGACTACCGCCCTCGCCTAGTCAGCCAGAGCCCGTCGGCTCAGCTTCCTCACTCCCAACCACTATCGCCCCCATGATACGATCGACCACCATGCGATGCGCGCGAGAAACGAAGACCCCGACCACCTTCGGTAGCTAGGGGCGTCATCGCCGCGAAGGAGGCCAGCGAAGGCAGCAGAAGAGAAGGTCTAAGGGAGGCCCCATTTTTCGCACCTGCCATCACTGGAGGAGCAACGCGAGAGGGAAGGCTTTTTTTAAAGACTATGGAACTCCCCTTTAGAAAAAACTGGTACCATGCTAAAAAAAATAGACTGCAACCCTACAAATCGAAAAGTTCATGTACGAAACTTGCCAAGGATGTTTTCTTTGGACCAAGAACCCCTACAGAGTTCCTGAGTCGGGGTATAACCAAAATATAAAAAGGAAATAATAAAAGTTTTGCAATAATACATGCTGGAGGACAGGCAAAAGTAAAAGCAAGCAGATCAGCCAGAGTTGTAGCGTTGTCAGAGGTAAAATGTTATCTCTTGTAGCTAAACTACAATATATATGGATTTTTGTTGTTGCTGTCCTCTTTAGGAGTAGTACATAAAATGTACTGACAGTTGTGAGCAATAAAAAACTTGACAGCAAAGTGTAACTGTAACGAAAACAGAACATGATTTGTATCAACTGGTTCTGTTTGCTTATAAATATAGCAAATACATTGATGTGGATGGTAACCAAATGACTGATCTCATGCCCACAATTTTTGTCTTCGTCCGGTCCATTGCCCCTGATTTCGAGAACCAGTTTTCCACTGCTGACAGAGGAAAAAAAAGACAGTACAGAATAGTAAGAGCGTGGATGCTACGCAGTTGAAAATTATCACTGGGATATGTATTATTTTCATTAGTTTGGCCGTTCTTCCTTTTTGCTCCAACTCTAGTTTGTCTGCAGTGCACTCGTATTGGCTTTTGAAGAACATAGTATCACTAGATCGTCACATATATTTAGATTGCAAGAATAATACTACTCCTTTGTTTCCTAGGAGTGATGTTTTGGCACATGGAAGGGTATGCTCCCTTTATTTTAAAACTAGCAAAAGTGCCCGTGCGTTGCGACGGGAAAAAAAATATATCTGGTGGTTAGAGGCACCGCCACCGACTCATTTGCATGTCACTTTAGATATGTCATCGCCGCCTTAGCTCACTCCATGAATTTCACCTCCCTCGGGTCTAGTCTGCTTTAAAACATTTAAACAGCACGAGAAGAATGTCTCGACAATAGCTGGGTCCCATCTAGCAGAATAGAATTTCATAAAGAAAAATCTGGTTGAGAATAAGCTTTTTCTATTAAAATAATGTGACGTCTCTTTCTTTTCTTTCAGGTTTTTCTCTCTCTAGTCTCTTCCAAAAAATTAGTCGCTCTGTTGGCTAATCCATCTACTCCCTCTGGTGTTTGTAAGGTGTGCACGTCGTTTAACAAAAAAATTGATCTTATATTTTATTAAGAAAATATAAGATATACTTCCTCCGGTCTCTTTTAATTGACTCGAATTTAGTATAAGTTGTTCTAAATTTGAGTCAATTAAAAAGGACCGGAGGGAGTATGTCACAAAAGTTATACCGTTGAATTTATATTCAAGAGAAGTTTTTCATGGTATAATTTTTATAACATATAATTCATATTTTGTTGACTAAATTAATGGTCAAAGTTTTTTTCTTAATCGACATGCGTGCCTTATTTTAAAATCTCTAAAACGTCTTATATTTAGGAAGAGAGAGAGTAAAAAGACATGGAATCCCAGCCAAGCTTTGTGTGGGCGGGCTGAGTTACGTCGAGCGAGCTCTCTTTTCCTCGAGCTCGCGGCCGTGTTAGTGTGCGGAGGTCACGACCCCTGTTTCCTCGCCTCCCTCGCTGCCTCCAAGGCTCCAGCCCACCCTCTCTCGTAGAGTCCGCCCCCGCCTTGCTCCTCTTCACTCCTCATCTTACGCCGTCAGTCCCAATCTCCTTTCGCTATGTTGCTCCCATTCATGGTATGTTCCACCTCTTCCTCTCTTTTGCCAAATTCGTCTGATTCCCTCTACCTTTCCTTCCTCATGCCAACACCATCGTTCGATTTCTCCTTTAATTCCCATTCAATATCTGTTGCTTGTATTTAGAAGGAGGCTTGTTGAAACGGATAAAACTTCCGCATATAAAACAGTGGGAATCAACATACAGGAGCGATGTGGGACTATTGACAATAACAAACTATATGTGCACGAACCTGAGCGGCATAGAGATAGCCATCGGAAGCGAACGTGTTGGGCCCCAATGAAACAAACGTGTTGAAGTGATCGGCCCAGATGTAGCGATCGGGAACAAAGCAATTAGCAGTAGATTCCCTATAAAGGTAATTAGCGTCAGAAAATCACCTTTAACAAAACCAAAGCAGATTTTTTTCTTTCAGCCCTCTTCCCTAATTAAACCCCGTTCATTCATCTCCGGCACCCTCTAGGATCCAGCTCCTAGACCGTGCCAGCGAGGCTCGTGCGGGCTAGCCAGAGTTGATGCACATATCCACGGAGCTAACTCGCGACTGAGTTTGGACGATGATGCGGCACGGTGTGCGGAGAGGCCATGGGCGGAGCGTAGCCGGAGATCTGCGTCAGGCGGCGCTCGACAGAACTACATCGCGACTAAGTTTGGGCGATGATGCGGCGCAGTGTGCGGAGAGGCCATGAGTTGAGCGGAGCCGGAGATCTACGTCGGGCGGCGCGGCTTGAATAAAAATCGTAATAGAGCTCGCGAGCCGGCTTCCCTAGTAGCTTCTTTTTTCTCTAGATTCTCACCACCGCATATCTTAAACTCTCTCCAATCAATTTGCTTCCTTCCGTACCTATCCATTCTAGTACACAAAAAGTAGCATCACTGGATGCAAGGAAAGTAGAAGAAATTAGCAGTCTGCAGTTTGGGAGGGCCTTCTTTGGATTCAGTCTGGCGGTGATGACAACGACCGGGCCTGGCTGATATGCAGAGAAGGCGTAAGAGCAAGTCCGGATCTGGTGCTAGATCCGCTCCGTCGCCCGTGTCCCTCTTTTCTGCACCGGCAGCTCTGACCACTCCACTCCTGCTCCATCTCGAGGCTCCCTCCTGCATCGTCTCCACCCTGTTTCCCATCAGGTATACATGGCGTCGGCCTCCCGCGCTGCGCAGCCGCGGGTGCCTGATTGCCTGTTTATCTTTTGGCAGCCAGCAGCTGTGGCTGCTCCCCTCCAGCGCCCACCTCGCTCCTCTCGCTAAATCTCACGTGCAGGGGTCGAGTGCTCGAGTGCTCAAGCGCTCAAGCCATAGCGGCCGGCAGCAGCGGGATGAGATGAAGCTGGGCGCCCCCCTTTTCTCACAAAGTCATTTCATGAAAATCAACTTGTCTTGTGGCGTGTGTAAAAAAACAAAATTCGGTGCTAAAATAAAAACTTGTCACAAGATAAATTTTCTCTTTTTTACGTAGACTACAAAATATTATTTTTCCGTGAAACCTGATGAACACACATATATTATGGAGATGTAGATGTAAATTTCTTTGTCAAATTTTTTTACACTTGGAAATATGTTTTTATGGTAGAGAGATCATACGCATCCAGGAGACGAAGTAAGTTTCTGATGTTAAAAGCCTTTTAGATAATCTAAAGTGAACTAGATACAAATCAAAATGAGTGAACCTAGCCTACACACTAAAATGGGTCTAGATATCTGCATTTAGCAAAAAAAAAAAAGATCTTACATTAGTGAAGAGCGTACCATATACGTACGAAAAATGACTGACATGGATACTAGCGACCTTGTGAATGCTAAATCTCTCTGATTACGAGTGGAGGTAGATATATATATATGCTTTTTATAATGTTGAATATCATTTAATATTAAAAAAACATATAGGTAAATTAACATATGCACCATGGTGCTGGGCACCAATACCCAATACTCATAGGTATATATTTTTTGTTACCATATCTAATTGCTTCATATTTACATGGCGATCTAGTGATACTATTTTCTTCAAAATGTAATCTGTTGTGAAAATGGATTTGTATGAAAAATAATCAGTAGACTGCCATCCTACAAATAAAATCTAATGTAGGAAAAAATTAATAAGGATTATAATACCCTAACGTCACCGCCGGAGGAGTCCGCCGGGCGAAGCCCGCGCCGTAGGATGGCGGTGGCGGGTATCACGCGCCCGCGGTGGTCTTTAGCTTGGCGGCGCTGGTCTGTACATGATGGAGGTGGCTCGTCCATAGGACTCTGGTCGGCACAACTCTAACCTGGTGTCTGGTCTGCGACCCAATGATCGGCTCCTCTGGGTGTGGCGGTGGCTCATGCTCGTCTCGGCGTGGCGGGGCGGGTAGCCTCCCTCCATGGTCTCTGGTTCACCGGTGTAGGTCCATCTGCCGACTACTGCACGCTCCCAATGGCGTATTGAAAAGTCAGATCTAGCCTAATCTGGCCTATTGACTTTGTTGGCGGTGAGGCATGTGGTTCCTGTGTGGTGGTGACATCCCCGCCGCACAGGAGGTGTTTGTGCCAAGGGTTTGTAGGCCAGCGGCGTGGGTGTGCAGATTAAGGTTTGCTCCGCGTGAAAGCGTATAGCATGACATCCGAGGATATCGCTCTCCTCTTGGGGGTCGTCATGGAGCATTTCGACCTCCTTAACTCTGGTGCACGTCTTTGGGTCAAGGCTTAGATCATGCGGTGCAAGGTCAGACGACAACGACGATCTCGCGTCCGCTTTCCTTATTGAGGGCATCGTCTTAAAGATTGTGTTGCTCTGGGTGCTTTCCTAGGGCTGGACTTACACGACATTGCGGTTGCCCATGGTGGTGTGGCGTTCCATCTACCGCATTAACGACAAAGAGTCTCAGCGGCGTGGCACAACAAGGTCTCGGTGGCGAACGCTTGATGATGGACGCATGTAGAGAGGTGACCTCGTCTGGCATCGTGGCAATGTCGATGGCAAGCCTAGCAAGGTCAATGCTTTGATCCGTGTCCTAAAAATGGGTTGGCGGAAGATGGTGGTGGCAGCTTCTGAAGCGTGCGCATGTGGTGCACGTTGTCGTTGTTGGGCGGCTTGGTGAGACCTTCGGTTTTGAACGATGCGGTTGATGTGAGGTTGGGGCATATGGCACCGATCAAGACCACCCCTTCATTGTTGTTGTAGATGTGCTAGGATGGTGGCTTTAGGCTAATCATTGTGTTTCGACGCATTGAAGAAAAGGAAGGTTATATGTACAAGTCCTAGAAAGGATCAACACCACGCCATACAACTCAACCCAGAAAAGCTAATCTAAGGGAGTAGTTGGCGAAGACCCTGGGCCCCCGCGTCCACCTAGTGCCGCGCCTGATGTCGTTGAATAGGGAAGCCACCGATGGCCGCGCATTGTCTAAGATTGCAGCGTTCCTATGCTTCCATATCCCCGATGCAGTGAGCATGATCAAAGATGAGGTTCCCTTGCGTAGTTGGCGAGGGGTGGTCCGCACCACCAATGACCACCACTCCCTCAACCACGGGTGGCCCTAAGGTGGATCGAACACAAGACATGACCTCGTACCAGATAGTGCTAGAGAAGGGACATCCGGTGAGAATGTGCGCCATAGTCTCCTTAGACTGGTCGCAGAGTGGGCATCTCGTCGCATGTGGGAGACTAGGACGCGCAAGCCTCCCACTCGTCCAACATCTGTCAAGGCAAGCCAGCCAGATAAAGAATTTTACCCTAGGCGGAGCCTAGGACTTCCAGTTTAGGTCCCACGAACCTGAAATAACCACCCCCGGGAAGAGGGTGTCATAAGAGTATCGTGAAGAATACTGGGCACCTGTCGTCCAACGCCAAATCATCTTGTCCGGCTCCATAGATAGTTGGGCATCCCTGAGTCTGCTCCACATTTGGACATATTGCCAGAGGACAAAAGCGCTAGGCGCACCAACTATGTCCGAGATCCACATGCACTCCACCAACGCTTGTTGAACCGTGTGTTGCCTCCTCCAGCGCTTGGGGATCAGCGCGTAAACTTCTGGCGCTATCTCTCTGATCGATTGACCATCCACACATATGTCCTCCCAGAACAGGGCAAACGTCCCGTCGCCGACCACCATGGAGGTGGAAGCAGCGAAGACATCCAGCTCTGCCTTGGAGAACTGCATATCAAGACCGCGCCAAGGTCGCGGGGGGTCGGTCTGCATCCTCCACAGCTAGCGGACCCTTAGGCTGATAGCAGTGCGAGCAAGGTCCGGGATCCCGAAGCCACCAAACCGCAGCGAGCGGCACACCCTAGACCAGTTGACATGTTGACATGGCAGTGGCCACCATTGGCGTCGGCCCTGCCTGCCCACAAAAATCCGCGCATGATCTTGTTCACCTGCTTAAGTGCTTTCTTGTTAAAGGCAAGCAATATGAGCTGGTGCAGCGGAATGGCCGCGAGCACCGAGCAGATGAGAGTCAAGCGCCCCCCGTCCTAGGCTTCATGGATGCTTTCCAAGTAGGCAACTCGTCCGCCAACCGATTCACCACAGGCTGGAACGCCTCTCCCAACAAGCGTCTGATCGAGAGAGGGGTGCCAAGGGCCCAAGGTACTTCACCGGGAAGGGTGCTAGTTGGCAACCCATAACCGTGGCCGCACCATCAGCCTCCTCCTCTAAGCATGCAATTGGGAAAACCGAGCACTTGGCGAAGTTGGTATGTAGCCCCGACGCCTCCCTGGAGAGCTCCAAGATGCCGCGGATAGCACGCAAATCCGTCTCATCCAGGTGGCAAAAGATGACTACGTCATCGGCGTAAAGCGAGACCGGCGTCACCACCAACTTGGCAAAGATATGGATCAGACTAATCGGCCTGTAGTCACCCAACGCCGCCGCATCCGGGCGCTTGGGCAGCAGTATCAATAGGGCCTGATTCAGGCCCTGAAATCCGCGCCCACACATCGTGATGCAGAGGCTTGGGGTTTTCATCATCCATTTAAATAAAAAAATTGACATTCCTTTGGACAAAATGAACTTATTGAGAATAGGTACAAGATCATGAGCATAGATAAACCAAAAAATGTAATGGCGGTTGTCCTCTTAAATACATGAAAGAATACTAACAGCTGTGATCAATACAACATTCTAGAGCGAAGTGTAATGCTAACAAAACCTAACTCGATCTGTATCAACTGACGTTTGTTTGCTGAAAAATATGGCAACTTAAGATCAAGCCAGCGCCTGAAGTTTTTGCATACATGTCAAGGTGTGATCGCAAATAGAATACGTACCTGATCTCATGCCCACACGCTTTTTTTCTTCTTCCAGCCCTTTCCTCTGCAGTTTACACCACACAAACCCAGTCCAGAATAAGTTTTCCACGCCTGTCAAAGAAAAAAACTAACAGTCTAGAACAAGACAGCACTAAATCGTTGCCCTGCTGCGGTCGAAATAAGATTCTACCCAATAGTTAGGCTGTTGAGCACTGTGCACTCGTGACTGGCTTTTCACTCTACCGTGCCTTTTACGACTACAAATAGATCACTGAGCATATCTCTTATAGCTACGGTCTCTGCATCTGCAATTTCACCATACCCTTTTCATAATCATGCATCTCCTCATATATGTCACAGTGCCCCTCTTCCTATTCATCCAAGCAAGTTCTGCCATGACGGACACCATCTTATTCGGCCAATCACTTGCTGTCAACGACAAGCTCGTCTCCAAGAACGGCAGGTACGCGCTTGGCTTCTTCAGAACAAACAGCAGCAAATCATCCCAGGACATTACCAACTGGTACCTTGGCATATGGTTCAATACAGTTCCCAAATTTACTTCTGCATGGGTGGCAAATAGAGATAAGCCAATCCAGAACACCACCTCACTGGAGCTCACAATCTCCCAGGATGGCAACCTCGTAATCTTGAATCAGTCCACTCAATCAATAATCTGGTCAACACAAGCAAATATCAGAAGAAATAACACAACTGTCATGCTGTTGAGTAGTGGCAATCTCATATTAGTGAACTCTTCAAACTCATCAGAAGTTATGTGGCAGAGCTTTGATCACCCCACAGATACACTTTTCCCTGGGGCGAAGCTAGGATGGGACAAGGTCACCGGCCTGAACCGTCGTATTGTTTCTTGGAAGAACTTGATTGACCCAGCTACTGGTGTGTACTGTGATACGTCAGACCCCAGTGGTGCCGACCAGTTCTTGCTTACACCATTGAACTCGTTCATACCATACTGGTCGACCGGTCTATGGAACGGCAAATCCTTTGCCTCAGTTCCAGAGATGGCAGGCAACAACAATCTTTTCTGTTCGACATTTGTCGACAATGAACAAGAGATGTACATGACAATTAATTTAGTCGATGAAACTAGGTTACTCGTAATGTACTAGACATCTCAGGTCAATCAAAATTGTCCATCTGGTCAGAGAGTTCACAGGATTGGACAGTGATCTATTCCCAACCGAAAGATCAATGTGATGTCTATGCAATATGTGGACCTTTCACAATTTGCAATGTTAATGTGTTTCCACATTGCACTTGCATGGAGGGCTTCATCATTGCATCCCCTGAGGATTGGGATCTAGAAGATCGAACCTCTGGGTGCTCAAGAAATACTCCTTTGGACTGCATTAGCAACAAAAGCACAACCGTTTTTGCTTCCGTACGCACCCACCACAAACAAGCCAAATCGCGAGAACACATGGACGGTTAGGATTCGTTCATACCGCTTCGGGTCTGGGGGCAAGATCGTCATTTCCTGTGCACTTCGGGTTTGGCTGGGTTCGTATCAGCCCACGTACAAGCCCGTATATGACCCATACCGCAATGTATTATATGCCTACGTGTCCACGCGCGGCCACGCGGAACCGCCGAGATATATACCGCTTTTCTCCCCTGTCCTCTTCACACTTCAGCGCATCCATCCAAAGCAATCCCCAAATCGGGAAAAAACCCTAGGTCAAGAACAGCTCGCTCTCGCTCGTGCTCGCTCGTGCTCGCTCGCGCTCGTCCATGGAGAGGGGGAAGGGGAAGGAGGGGAAGGGCAAGGAGGCGGCGGTTGACGACACGCAGTTGGCGGCACCATCGGCGGCACCATCGGCGGCCGGAGCTGCCCCAGATCTGAGCTCCGGTTGGGGCCAGACGGCAAGATACGGCTGGCCGGTGGCTGCACCGGCGAGCAAGAAGCGTGCGCACGAGACGGAGGCGCAGATGCGGCGGCGGAAGAAGAAGAACCAGAACCCGAGAGAGGCAGGAGAGGAAGGCGGCGGGGCTCAAGATCAACAGCCCCGACGACGTGCCCACCTTCGAAGAATTCGACTCCGCCGACCCGTCCGAGGTAAATTTCTCAACCTCTCAACCTTTTTTTTGCTTTACATACCATTTTTTTTGCACATTTGGGGTTGTTGGCAAAGAAAACAGGGCATCATGGTCATGGTTTCTCAATCAGGCCATGGTTCAGAGCGGTTGCCTTCCGCTTCGATTGTGGCCTAAGCACATGCATTTGCATAATTCCCTAGAGAAACTAAGCAAGATGTAAATGGTAATCTGACAAGTCGTCCATATGTACCTGTGCCTTTTGGCTCATCCAATTAGTAACAAGAGAAATTCAATGATCTTTAATCACACCCCTTGGAACATTGGTGTTGTTTGCTTCCATACTCTTGGTTGCATCAAAATAGAGTGATTTCAGATTTGACTTATGTTGCCTCCATCGTTCTCCAATTGTTTTTAATATATACTTTTCCAATCGAGGAGGGTAAAGAAACCTCATCTACATATCCAACAAAAGTAATATTATCATAACATGAAATGTAAATCATAAGAACTATAGCAAAATATTTTTAGTGAACTCTGGATCTACCTTTACTGCGCCAATATATCCATTTTTTGCACATTTGGGGTTGTTGGCAAAGAAAACAAAGCATCATGGTCATGGTTTCTCAATCAGGCCATGGTTCAGAGCGGTTGCCTGTGTTTCTCTGCTCCTTGCTCAACGCATTGATGCTATGCTAATTTGATTAGCTCTTGCTTAGCTGCTTGCTACTCCAGTACTGCTTAGCTCAGTAGCGGAGGACGACCCAAGATTATGGTGTGGTGAAGATGATAGCTTAGAGGAAAAATTGATACCACAAGCCAAGATTAAGCGCTAGTTCTAGCATAAAATCTGCTCAAGTAATAGTCTATTAGTATTAATTGCCAATGCTAGCTATTGCATAGGCTAGACCTTGCCAGAATGGGAGATCCGCCACTGGCTTAGCTGCTTGTTTGTGTTTGGTACATTATTTGCTTAGCTGCTTGTGTGTATAAGAAAATTGGAGTAAAACCGAGGCTAACCAGGTATTAATCCTCGTATTCCTCAGAAATGTAGCATTACATGCTTAGGTTACATATTTACAACATATTATAGGGTTATATGTGCCCATCTTGACTTCCTGTTTCATGTTGTTTACTTGAATTACATAATTGCGTGTTTCAAATGGAGCTTAAATCCTGGTTAGTAATTTGTATGAATGTGTTAAACTTTTATTTAACCGTGTGATTAAGAGATGCTTGTCATATTAATTTAACACTTATTTCCATCAATTCGAACAACATTTGTTAACTGGTTAATTCACACTATTGCTATAATGTCTTATTTATACAAGTTTTAAATTGCAGATGCTATCTACAGTTAATAACTAATTTGCATTATTGATTTACTTAATTATTGAAGCTTTAAATTAGATATGGTATGTATAGTTACTAACTAATGTGCATTTATACAACTAAATACTTTGCATTGTTTTCATTCCTTTTCTATTTATAGTCATTACATTGTTTGTACACCATAGCAGCTAATTAACCTAATTTATTTCATTTAACAGGAGGATCCTTCGGATGAAGTCTGTTCTGACCGGGAGGATAGGGACGTGAAGAGTAGGCATGTTCTCCGCAGGCTTAGGTGCAGGGAGATTCGTTACCTTCTTGGCCCGGGGAGGTTCAAGTGCCCCTGGTGCAGCCGCAAGGAAATGCCGACGGACTTCCTCGGCATGTACCGAGCATGCCACCTACACTGGTGTTGGCAGCGGGCAGACACCCGGACACATCAGGGCCAAGCATGCCGCCTACGGCCTGTTCCTCAAGAAGTACGCCCCCAGGCAGTAGGAGCATGCGGAGGATGCTGCCGACCTGCCTACCTACCTGCCTGCCTGCCGACCTGCCTGCCTACCTGATGCCTACCTGCTATCATGTTCCTTTAGTTGTGTGTTTATGTTAAACTCTGTCGTACTTGTGGTGTTGAAACTTGGTTAATGCTGTGTTGAACTATGTTTCTAATTAAGTATGCTTAGTGTTTAAGCATGTGTATGTTGTGCTTACAACATATGCTTATGTGTTGTGCATGCTTGGCCCTGTTGTGTGCTTGGATGCTAGGTAAGCATGTTCTATTTGCTGCTGTTGATCTAGCCTGTTAGCATGATGTAGTGACAAAGATTTATTTTTTAGATCAACACGGGTTGCCCCCAGCCCCAATTTCATTGAAAAAGAAGCCAAGTCTATTACAGGATTAAAACTAGACACCAACAAAATAAAAGGAAAACGAGGGTTTATCGGGGAGATTGGCTGCCATCCCAACCAACTCCGATGTACCGGAAAGCCTGGAACAGGTTTAGAGCAGTGATCACACACCGAAAACAACCGCCATCTAAATCCATTACATGGGGTCAAACAGATAGGTAGGACACACTAGCACAAGCTGCCATGCTTCAATTCACCAAGTGACAAAGATTTTGCCAAAGTAAGCGTTTGATTATAGGAAATGTATTGTCGGTTTGCTCAGTTGTGTTGCGGACGATTTGTACATAATTGATAAGGTATTTTCCGGTGGAAATGGGGGAAAACCTCCGGTAATCTAAAATAAAGACGACGTGTTGGCGGTAGGGTGGAGTTGTTATCTTATGTGATACTTGACAGCAACAAATCTCTCGGTCAACAACAACAAATAGCTCATTTCACAGCTACAACACTCACAGCAGACAACAGCCCAATCTAGACTTGACTAATGGGCCAACTCCATCCAATTAGGCCCATTAGGCTACATATAAAACAGGAACAACTATCTCATTTAACAGCAACAATAATCGTAGCGGATAGCCCAATCTAGATTTGACTAATGGGCCATCTCCAACCAAATTAGGCCCATTAGGCTAGTTGAGGTGGTACATATTAAATATCAAAAAAAATGAAGCAAAAAATGGGTGTTGCCGCGACTCGAACCGCACACCTAGTGGGAAGTCGTCTCGCGAGGGTAGTCCGGTAACCGAGTGGGACGGATAGATACATATTGACACTCACAAGTAATAAAGGTATCTATAGTCATTTTATCACTTCCGTTAGGTTATTAAATGCATGTTTGTACATTTTTCAACACACGGATCTTTGTGTAGTCTATTATATACAATTCACTAATTCACTAATTGAATATGAAATAGATAATTCAATATGAATCTTAACACTAAATTTGTAATATATATGAATAACAACTTAAAAAATTGAAAATAGCTAAAATTCTAGTCTTAGTGGATTAGAATTTTTTGATTTTTTGTTGGGTTTTGTAAACAATTTGGTACAAGAAATAGTAGTCATTTGAGGACGAACAGGTTTGAACACACATAGAGACTCACTTAGATTACATAAATATGTCACTTACATAAATAAGGATGTAAACAAGTACCACCGTCGTTACATAGATAAGTCCGGGGACACGACACGGTACAATATATAAAAACACGGCATTTTAAATAAACACGATAAAACTAAAAAGTAGAGAAACGTGCATGACAAGCTTCACGAAATTCCTCCTCAACTTTCTTCCACCCTGGCCGCGCTACTCGACCACCGTACGTCATCAACACCTCACTCCTCGTAGGGGAGGCGGTGCATACTGGTTTTCGGTGGGGAAGATGCACTCGCGAGTTGGTGAAGATGTTGTACGTCGTGAAGAAGATTGACTCGCAGCCGCACCAGAACACTTGGCCGAGGAGCTCGTACGCGTCCCACGGGTTGGTGAGGGTGACCGTGAGCAACTTGAGGGTGACGCCGTCACGAACCTCCTCAAGGTGGAACATCGGCGGCGAGCCCGGTGGGAGGTGGGCGAAGCCGGCGGTGAAGAATGCGTCGGCGAGCTCGACGGGGCTCCTCCACCTGGATTGCGCCCACACACGGAGCGTGCGCTCGACGAGGACGCCCGGCGGGTAGCGCAGCTACGGCACGGTAGGCGGCCGAACGAAGGTTGGTCCGACGTCCGCATCTTCCGGTGGTGCTTTGGCGTTCTAGGAAAGGATGAAGGGCGTCGTGTCCGGAGTGGAGCTGGGTGGTGTGTGGGAGAGGAATGTAGACGTATAAATAGGCTAGAAAAATGTGGTGTGGGAGACGAAGATTGTTGTTTGGCGATGAAACGACGCGAGTGACGCGTGCATGTAGCCGTTGCCGTTTCGCACATTAATCGAGGGGGTGTCCCATGTCGTTGTCGTTTTACACTGAAACGGGGCGGCGCGTCTGCTATCAGCTGAATCGACCGCACTGAAACGGGGCGGCGCGTCTGCTATCAGCTGAATCGACCGCACTGAAACGGGGCTTGCTAGCTCATTCATGGCGACGTCGTGGCGATGCATGCATAGCTGAGTCACTGCTGCGGGGCGCATGCATGCCGTCGTCGTCGCTTCCCGCGCATGCAGGCCTAGGCCGGCGCATTGCACAACGGGCACAAGGCCAGACCGCAACACGGCCCAACAGTCCATCTAGCGTGCCCGCTCGGAACCCCCACCCGTGTTCAGGAAAAAAAAAGGAGTTCAGCCAATCAGATTGCTCGTATATTCAAATATTCCTAAAAATTTCAGAGAAAATCTAAAAAAAATAAAATCTTCAAAAACAGTGTATACATATCAAGTAGATGTCTAGGAAATTTATTTGGGTCGTTTAGACAAGGTCGAAAAAAAACATGCTTAGAAATGAGGCCGTTTACCCTACCTTTGGAGCCTGTTTCTGGCACTTTTTTGACCAACCCTGGGATGATCCCATATTGTCGGCAGTGGTGCACCATGTCATTTAACACACTTCAAGCCATGAGTTTTGCAATTTGCATGAGTGAATGCACTTGTTCATGTGGTGTACACCCCTCAAATACGGTGTCAAAACAGTGGATCGTCTGACGGCGCGTGTGCATGGTGGTCCCATCTTTTGGGATCTGCTTCACCATGGCATCCAAACACCACTTACATCACCATCCATGTAAGAAATCATGTGCTCATTGCCTAGGTACCTCACGGGAGCCCGCGCACATGGTTTACGTGCAAAACGGCTCTACCCAGGCCACAAAGTGGGCCCACAACCCTTGGGTGACCCCATGTGGTGGGCACTGGTGCACCATGTCACCCCACCCACTCCTAGCCATGGGTTTAGGGTTGTGCATGTGTGAATGCCCATGTTCATGTGTTGTAGACCCCTGAAATATAGGGTTCTCGTCAGAACGAGGTGTCAAAACAGTGGATCGTCTGACGGCGCGTGTGCATGGTGGTCCCATCTTTTGGGATCTGCTTCACCATGGCATCCAAACACCACTTACATCACCATCCATGTAAGAAATCATGTGCTCCTTGCCTAGCTACCTCACGGGAGCCCGCACACATGGTTTACGTCCAAAACGGCTCTACCCAGGCCACAAAGTGGGCCCACAACCCTTGGGTGACCCCATGTGGTGGGCACTGGTGCACCATGTCACCCCACCCACTCCTAGCCATGGGTTTAGGGTTGTGCATGTGTGAATGCCCATGTTCATGTGGTGTAGACCCCTGAAATATAGGGTTCTCGTCAGAATGAGGTGTCAAAACAGTGGATCGTCTGACGGCGCGTGTGCATGGTGGTCCCATCTTTTGGGATCTGCTTCACCATGGCATCCAAACACCACTTACATCACCATCCATGTAAGAAATCATGTGCTCCTTGCCTAGCTACCTCACGGGAGCCCGCATACATGGTTTACGTGCAAAACGGCTCTACCCAGGCCACAAAGTGGGCCCACAACCCTTGGGTGACCCCATGTGGTGGGCACTGGTGCACCATGTCACCCCACCCACTCCTAGCCATGGGTTTAGGGTTGTGCATGTGTGAATGCCCATGTTCATGTGGTGTAGACCCCGAAATATAGGGTTCTCGTCGAACGAGGTGTCAAAACGAGTGGATCGTCCGACGGCGCGTGTGCATGGTGGTCCCATCTTTTGGGATCTGCTTCACCATGGCATCCAAACACCACTTACATCACCATCCATGTAAGAAATCATGTGCTCCTTGCCTAGCTACCTCACGGGAGCCCGCACACATGGTTTACGTGCAAAACGGCTCTACCCAGGCCACAAAGTGGGCCCACAACCCTTGGGTGACCCCATGTGGTGGGCACTGGTGCACCATGTCACCCTACCCACTCCTAGCCATAGGTTTAGGGTTGTGCATGTGTGAATGCCCATGTTCATGTGGTGTAGACCCCTGAAATATAGGGTTCTCGTCAGAACGAGGTGTCAAAACAGTGGATCGTCGGACGGCGCGTGTGCATGGTGGTCCCATCTTTTGGGATCTGCTTCACCATGGCATCCAAACACCACTTACATCACCATCCATGTAAGAAATCATGTGCTCCTTGCCTAGCTACCTCACGGGAGCCCGCACACATGGTTTACGTGCAAAACGGCTCTACCCGAGGCCACAAAGTGGGCCCACAACCCTTGGGTGACCCCATGTGGTGGGCACTGGTGCACCATGTCATCCTACCCACTCCTAGCCATGGGTTTAGGGTTGTGCATGTGTGAATGCCCATGTTCATGTGGTGTAGACCCCTGAAATATAGGGTTCTCGTCAGAACGAGGTGTCAAAACAGTGGATCGTCTGACGGCGCGTGTGCATGGTGGTCCCATCTTTTGGGATCTGCTTCACCATGGCATCCAAACACCACTTACATCACCATCCATGTAAGAAATCATGTGCTCCTTGCCTAGCTACCTCACGGGAGCCCGCACACATGGTTTACGTGCAAAACGGCTCTACCCAGGCCACAAAGTGGGCCCATAACCCTTGGGTGACCCCATGTGGTGGGCACTGGTGCACCATGTCACCCCACCCACTCCTAGCCATGGGTTTAGGGTTGTGCATGTGTGAATGCCCATGTTCATGTGGTGTAGACCCCTGAAATATAGGGTTCTCGTCAGAACGAGGTGTCAAAACAGTGGATCGTCTGACGGCGCGTGTGCATGGTGGTCCCATCTTTTGGGATCTGCTTCACCATGGCATCCAAACACCAATTACATCACCATCCATGGAAGAAATCATGTGCTCCTTGCCAAGCTACCTCACGGGAGCCAGCACACATGGTTTACGTGCAAAACGGCTCTACCCAGGCCACAAAGTGGGCCCACAATCCTTGGGTGACCCCATGTGGTGGGCACTGGTGCACCATGTCACCCCACCCACTCCTAGCCATGGGTTTAGGGTTGTGCATGTGTGAATGCCCATGTTCATGTGGTGTAGACCCCTGAAATATAGGGTTCTCGTCGAACGAGGTGTCAAAACAGTGGATCGTCTGACGGCGCGTGTGCATGGTGGTCCCATCTTTTGGGATCTGCTTCACCATGGCATCCAAACACCACTTACATCACCATCCATGTAAGAAATCATGTGCTCCTTGCCTAGCTAACTCACGGGAGCCCGCACACATGGTTTACGTGCAAAACGGCTCTACCCAGGCCACAAAGTGGGCCCACAACCCTTGGGTGACCCCATGTGGTGGGCACTGGTGCACCATGTCACCCCACCCACTCCTAGCCATGGGTTTGGGGTTGTGCATATGTGAATGCCCATGTTCATGTGGTGTAGACCCCTGAAATATAGGGTTCTCGTCAGAACGAGGTGTCAAAACAGTGGATCGTCTGACGGCGCGTGTGCATGGTGGTCCCATCTTTTGGGATCTGCTTCACCATGGCATCCAAACACCACTTACATCACCATCCATGTAAGAAATCATGTGCTCCTTGCCTAGCTAACTCACAGGAGCCCGCACACATGGTTTACGTGCAAAACGGCTCTACCCGAGGCCACAAAGTGGGCCCACAACCCTTGGGTGACCCCATGTGGTGGGCACCGGTGCACCATGTCACCCCCCCCACTCCTAGCCATGGGTTTAGGGTTGTGCATGTGTGAATGCCCATGTTCATGTGGTGTAGACCCCTGAAATATAGGGTTCTCGTCAGAACGAGGTGTCAAAGCAGTGGATCGTCTGACGGCGCGTGTGCATGGTGGTCCCATCTTTTGGGATCTGCTTCACCATAGCATCCAAACACCACTTACATCACCATCCATGTAAGAAATCATGTGCTCCTTGCCTAGCTACCTCACGGGAGCCCGCACACATGGTTTACGTGCAAAACGGCTCTACCCGAGGCCACAAAGTGGGCCCACAACCCTTGGGTGACCCCATGTGGTGGGCACTCGGTGCACCATGTCACCCCACCCACTCCTAGCCATGGGTTTAGGGTTGTGCATGTGTGAATGCCCATGTTCATGTGGTGTAGACCCCCGAAATATAGGGTTCTCGTCAGAACGAGGTGTCAAAATAGTGGATCGTCCGACGGCGCGTGTGCATGGTGGTCCCATCTTTTGGGATCTGCTTCACCATGGCATCCAAACACCACTTACATCACCATCCATGTAAGAAATCATGTGCTCCTTGCCTAGCTACCTCACGGGAGCCCGCACACATGGTTTACGTGCAAAACGGCTCTACCCGAGGCCACAAAGTGGGCCCACAACCCTTGGGTGACCCCATGTGGTGGGCACTGGTGCACCATGTCACCCCACCCACTCCTAGCCATGGGTTTAGGGTTGTGCATGTGTGAATGCCCATGTTCATGTGGTGTAGACCCCTGAAATATAGGGTTCTCGTCGAACGAGGTGTCAAAACAGTGGATCGTCTGACGGCGCGTGTGCATGGTGGTCCCATCTTTTGGGATCTGCTTCACCATGGCATCCAAACACCACTTACATCACCATCCATGGAAGAAATCATGTGCTCCTTGCCTAGATACCTCACGGGAGCCCGCACACATGGTTTACGTGCGAAACGGCTCTACCCAGGCCACAAAGTGGGCCCACAACCCTTGGGGGACCCCATGTGGTGGGCACTGGTGCACCATGTCACCCCACCCACTCCTAGCCATGGGTTTAGGGTTGTGCATGTGTGAATGCCCATGTTCATGTGGTGTAGACCCCTGAAATATAGGGTTCTCGTCAGAACGAGGTGTCAAAACAGTGGATCGTCTGACGGCGCGTGTGCATGGTGGCCCCATCTTTTGGGATCTGCTTCACCATGGCATCCAAACACCACTTACATCACCATCCATGTAAGAAATCATGTGCTCCTTGCCTAGCTACCTCACGGGAGCCCGCACACATGGTTTTCGTGCAAAACGGCTCTACCCAGGCCACAAAGTGGGCCCACAACCCTTGGGCGACCCCATGTGGTGGGCACTGGTGCACCATGTCACCCCACCCACTCCTAGCCATGGGTTTAGTGTTGTGCATGTGTGAATACCCATGTTCATGTGGTGTAGACTCCTGAAATATAGGGTTCTCGTCAGAACGAGGTGTCAAAACAGTGGATCGTCTGACGGCGCGTGTGCATGGTGGTCCCATCTTTTGGGATCTGCTTCACCATGGCATCCAAACACCACTTACATCACCATCCATGGAAGAAATCATGTGCTCCTTGCCTAGCTACCTCACGGGAGCCCGCACACATGGTTTACGTGCAAAACGGCTCTACCCAGGCCACAAAGTGGGCCCACAACCCTTGGGTGAAACCAACAAAAAGATGACTACCAAAAACCTAACATAATCAACTGAAAACACTACTTTTTTAAAAAACTCCACGCATAGATCGGGTTCCCCACTCCTCCCGACACCGACGAAGCCGGCCGGAAGAGGGGGAACCCAATCTATGGAGGAGACTGAGGTGGAGGCGGCGACTGTACCTAGGAAAAAGTTTATGTTCTTCTTACTTTCTGACTATTTTTAATTCAGACAATTGTTTGTAATTCAGACTATCGGCTTCGGCGTAGGGTATACGTGAGTCACTTATACTGTATTCTGTACGTATACGGGGATGACGTGGCGTGTAACGTGGCAAGGAAGGGAAGGCGTCGGTGACGTGTAGAAAGACGTGGCGAGGGAGCGGAGGCGTCGGGGCATATAAAAGTCCTGGAACCGCTCGTCCGCTTCCATTTCCCCCCCTTCCCCACTTCTTCGAGCTCCATCTCTCCCCCAAAAAACCCTCGTCTCTCTCCCTCCGCCCGTAGGTTAGGCAGTGGATCGTCCGCCGTTGAGTAGATCTGGCGGCGATGGAACTCGGTAGAGCTGCCGCGGAAGAAGTGAAGATGCTGGCGGTCGTGGAAGGGGATGCGCGGCCGGAGGCGGTTGGAGGGGATGGCGGAGCTGGAGAGGAGAAGAAGACGGCGGACGGTGCAAGCAAGACCGCCGTGGAGACCTCCGTCATCGGCTCTCCCGCCGTCGGCCCGTTGGTGGCGGCAACGGCGGATGTGGACGGCGACGAATCTGCTACAGGGAAGGGCGATGCGGGTGATGTTGCGGGTGATGGTGCCGCAGCCGTCACGGTGGTGGCGGATCTGGTGGATCAGGCTGAACCATCCGCGGCCTTGAAGGTGGTGGCGGATCTGATCGGTGCGGAGGCGTCCGGCCATGTCTGCGAGGTCAAGGACGACATGCAGATGGAGGTTAGTTCGTTGTCGGCTTTTTTTGATTTCGATTAACTGGTCTGAGAGGAAAGAATGGGTGCACAGATTATCACATATTGATAGTTTCAAATGTTTTCACACAATATGTTCATATACAGATTATCGCATATTGATAGTAGTATTTATACACAGACATGCATCAAGTGGTTTGAAACGTTGATGATGATTAAACACCACGACGTAGATGACATCAAACATTATATGTTAGTTAAACCTTAGTGATTTCAAAATACTATAGTATTGGAGCGGCCTAGCTAGAGCAGAGAACAGAACAAAAGAAACTGTAGTTTAGGAGGATGCTTCATTGTTGTTCTGATTCATCAAATTTGTCATGGAAGTGATGTGAAGATAAGTCTGCTAGGTGCAATGGTTGCATTGCTGCTGGTTCTCATTTCATAGTTACTAGCTTACCATGCTAGTCTGTTTCTTTAAGCTCATGTTGGTCGAATTAATGATGTTGCACATCCCATCTTTGCTAAGTTGGAAAGCCTCGAAGGAGTTATCAGTTATTATTTAAGATTGTAATTAATTATCAATAAATCCCATGAAAATAATGACTACAGGTGATATAGTTACTTGCTTGTTGACTTATTGCAGTTCTGATGCATTGCTTAACATAGCAGACAATATACATCTATATCAGTTACACTGACAAGAATTAGCCTCCTGTGTCCTGCTACTTGGAAATTTTTTTTATTTTAATTATGTACACGGCTGTACTGTAAATTATTTAGTATGTGCTGATTATATTGCAAAATTAGAATGTAAGCATCCAGCTAATTTTGATGACCTAGAATAATGTGAGAATATTAACCTTTTGAGATTAATGTGGGGATTTATCATGGGATTAATGTGCTATCATTGAAAGGGTCCCGTAATGTATAGTATAATGAAAGCATGATCGTGGTAGGTGCTAGCATAATGTAACTATAAATATAATTCTCTTAGACTTGGTAGTTTGGAGTATACATAAGATATAATGAAAGAATAATTAAGATGATCTATTTGGTATGCATAGTATTTGGATGTTATTTTCCTATAGGTGATTACTGTGGTGACTTTTCATATTTGTATGTAGGCTCGGTGAAGGTTCCGGAAGCGGAAGCGCGAGGAGGAGGAGCTCGTGCCTCCTCCAATCCGAGAGCTAGGACTGTCCCTCCTCCAATCCAGGAGGAGGAAGTACCTGTCCCTCCTCCAATCCAGGAGGAGGAAGAACTCGTGCCTGCTCCGAGCATTGCCTGCTCCACCGGTGCTCGCTCCACCGGTGCTCGCTCCACATGTCCCCGCTCCATATGAGGAGTTGCGGGATTCGGATGGTTCCTCGGAGGTGAGCTATACAAGTTGTTCTGTACCATTGCATGTATTTCATTATGTTTGGTTTGTATCTGTAATCATAACTTGTACATTTTGTTGTTGTGCAGTATGACTCCCAGGATTCATCCGAGTCCGTGGACAGCAGGAACATTGGATCCTTAAAGACCAAGCTGATGCAGAAGCTGGATGCTGGGGCCTTCCCTTTCAAGAAGAGGGGGAAGTACTTCTGTCCATGGCACAAGGTGAAGCCCAGGGATGGCAAGCTTAATAGCCCGAGGCAAGACTGCGAGGAGCTAGCCCATACCGGCACCTCCAAGCAGATTAGGGCAGAGCATCATGGGCTTCTCTTGGTGCTTGCTATGGAGGATGCTTGAAGCCTAGTTCCTGTGGATGGTGGTTGCTATCGATGCTTTTGTAGATATGCTTTTGGTTTATGATGTTGGAACTACTGCTTCGTGTTGTGTTGAACAGTGTTTGGTTAGCTTTTGAACTGAGTTGTCAGACCATCTACTATAGTGATGGTCTTAATTACTGAGTACAACGGCTCTTCGGAGTACTCCTCGTCAGAAGATGACTCGTCGGAGTCCACCTCGTCGGACGACAGCTCCTCGTCGGAGAAGGCTTCTCGCAAACGGGGGCGCCCGGACGACGACGAGGCGGAGTCGTCGTACAAACGTTCCAAGTAGACGACGAGGCATGTCCTCTATATTTTTATCTCGCATTTTTATCTCGCATTTGTAGTATTGTGTGCGGACCATATATTTTCTCGCATTTTAATTATTATAAGAGGTAATTATGCTATGTACTTCTCCTCATCAGCTTTTCACTGTCGAAAAAGAAATTTTTATTTCTGGACATGATCACATTACGTAATTCACTCGTTGCCCAACCATAACATCTAGGCCGAGCATTTTAAAAGCCCCGACATCGCGATTATAACATGCTACTAGAATAATTATAGCACACAAGGCGTACTGAAGAAACAATTCCCGTTGGAGAGCATATTTTTTGACCTTATTTATCTTCAACCTTGTTGTCGCCCTTGTTTCGTTTTTACTAATGTTGTGTTCATCGATGATATCAGCCATCATCAACTCGATTCGGCCTTTCTCTTCCGAAGTGTTTCTATTTTTTTGTTGGTAGTCATCAATGCTTGTTCCATCTTCCGAATTGTCTCATGAGCCACCCCGAGCTTCTATTTGACAATCCTCAATTCTTCATCAATCTTCATTTTCTCCTCTCTTTTAAAATTTAGTTCTTCTAGGAGAACAATTTTTGCTTGTAGACAATGTTGAAACTGGGCACAGCCATCCCGAATACCACACTCACATATTGATTCCTACAATAAAACGTGAAAACATATTAAATTCGACATAACTTATGAACTGCACATACCACTGACTCTTCAAGATATTTAGAATCCCATGAGATGAAGACGTTAACTTAGAATCATACCTCATCCGATGAGTTGTGCATGGGTTCGACGCGGTCGATGTCGTCCATAGCCGAAATCACCATGGCGGCGGCGACCTGTAGGTGGAGGCGGGATGGAGATGCTCGATGAGATAACGGGCCGAGGGATCCATCTTTTCGTTTGTGGTATGCTTCTTTATGCTCCTCGTGGGCCGCAATTGAGGCCCATCCTGGCCCAGCCTTTTATTTAGGTATTTAACTGCCATACTAATCCTCAAATCTAATTCCCAAACGATCTATCTCCTCAACGCCTCCTCCGATCTACGACCGGACGCCGATCGCGTCCTCGAAGACGTTGGTTACGAGCTAACTCGGATCTCATCGCCATGGATGTAAGTATAGTTCGCTCACCTCGTGCCATGCACCTAATTTTTTTATGAACTCTTGCCTGACAACATATGTAGACGCGGTAGATCGTCTTTACTTTGATCTGCCCAAGTTAGATCTGGTCGTCTAATCTTACTTCCCTTGGTTGGGTCGCTTGGGAAAAAAATATCGGCCGACTTAATTAGATCTAGTGGTTAATTTGATCGTACGTATATGACATATGAGAACATTGACATTGATCAGCCATTCCTTGCTACACCTGCCCAGCTTCGTGCTTTACCGAATTGGAGGAAAAGGCCTATTATAAGGGGTAAGTCTGTTTATGTCACTCAATGAGAACACGAGTGTTATGAACAACTTAATTTAGAATTAATTGATGTCCCTTATGTTTTTTAATATTACATGTAGGTCCTGGAGAAGAGGAAGAGTATGATTTTGAAGCTTTCATAGAGTATGCAAATCGAGTTAAGATGAATTATGACGATTTTGATGCACTCGAACGACTAGTTGCGAAAACCCTACCCGTAATTCCATTGTACGTGTGCACCATCAAGAAATCACACATCGTGAAGAATAAAGCAAAGATGGTAATTAATTTTGATTTCCATCATTTCTTACTACTAACCAAGATATGCCGATAATTGACTGTCAAATTTATGTGTAGTACTTCTCAAGGAGGTTCACCCTCAAGCACATTCTGCCCAATATTCAGCTACCAGCAACAATAAAGCTGTACTCACCAGGTGCCAATGTTACAGAAGTTACGATGGTGATGAACATGTCATCGGTGAAAGGAGTACCAAAAGGAGGTGCCATGATAACATCACACTGGATGGATGTGGTGAGGCAGAATGGCATGAAGAAAAATCAGAAATACGTGTTCTGGTTCCGTAAGCAAGGAGAAGGTGGTCTGAAGATTATGCTTGACTGTGTGTGAGAGCAGCCCGGTTCAGACTTCACTCGTGAAGACTACTATAGCTATCTAAATTTTTTGTTTATGTCATGTCCGTTGGTACACTTTTAGTATGGTGCAAATTTATGTCATTTTTAATGCTTTCACACTTTTATGACAATGTGTGAAGAGTTCGATCGTGAATGCTTATTAATTATATCCAGCTTATTTCTCTACAAGTGTTGTATGAGGGTTGTAGCATTGTGAAATTTGTTGATGCCCCACTTGACAGTGGCACTATAGATATGTCAATATGTACATTGCAGATCTAGTAATGTGCAAAAAAGACCATATTTTTTTAAAAAATCTTCGTTACAAACAACTGAAATCGTAATTAAAAAATATTTTGCACCGTCGTACTAGCTACAAGCCATTGTTGTGTGGTGCCATGCGGAACCATGGTATGCTTGTAGGTGATCAGCACCTTTGAACATGTATATATTGTTGCTCCAAAAGAGAGAGGGAGAAGTAAGTTATCGATGCGTCTGCCGAATGCAAAGCAGTGTCTTATCACATGCATAGAGTGCCCTCCGTGTATGGGCTGGGTACTAACGGGCTGGCCCAGATATCCATCGAGAGCTTGCCTAATTATAGTATTAACAGCAGATGCCCTAGTTAGCGGCACGTCCGACGCACAATGTCTAACTACCCACGATTTCTTCTTCAAGTCAACGTCGCCTTCCATCGCCGTGCTGGAGAAGATAGGAGTCCTTTCGTCGGCGGAGCCTACAGCTCAATCTAACGACGGCAACATCCGTGTTCCAGCCTTCCGAGTGCGCGCGTTTGCAATCTCGTTTATCATCGATCCTTTCGCCCACTTGATCTAGAGTGCGCTTGATCTAAACCTTCATTCTTTGCGGACGTGTAAGTTTTAGGTTGACATTTACGCTTGTAGATGGTTAGGAGATTTTCTATGTCGGCAATAATTGTTGTTTGTATATGTTATTTGCAGAATGGATGAATTAGATGGCCCGGTCTATTGTGACTACACATTGTGGATGGATCTCGTAGCCACTTTCTCAGGACCTCAACGTGCGAGGTTTAGCTCTACTACTTTGCGGACGATGTTGCAAGCGCCAGCCTTCGCCACGCGCACAAATATGATTAGATTTATGATAGAGCTATATGATCCTAAAACTGAGACATTCGTCGTACAAGACAAGGCAGGAGCGATAACTGCAACCTCTGTAGACATAGAATGCATTTATGGTCTACGTAATGAGGGTTATTCCGCTTTTGATATAATTGATCAAGAATGTCTAACAAGTAGAAGGAAAATACCGCCTAGTTATCTCAGCAAGTCTAGTGGAAATCTAGTTATTGAAGACTTGATTGCTGACATACAGAGAGAGAAAGCTTCCGATGATGACTTTGTGCGGAAAGCAGTGCTTGTGCTAATTGGCACGGTTCTTGCGCCATCTGGCCCAAAAACAGTCGATAGAGATCACTACTGTTTAGTGGAGGATGTTCCTAGACTGTTTAACATTAACTGGAATCACTTCACATTGCGTTACCTCCTTGATAATTTGTCTGCTTACACAAGATCAGCAGGAAAAGGTAGGGGATGGCCGGTTGGAAATCTTTGTCTCACTCAGGTATGCAAACATGATTAGCACTATATTTGATGTATGTGACAATTTGAAACTTATTTCATTTAAAATGTGTTGTTTGTAGCTACTATACTGGGAAAAGGTGGTAGTTGTCGATGATCCTACGTATATTCCACACAAGTCTATTCGGCCACTAATGAAAAACTGGACTGAAGCGGAAGCGGAAAGGAGGTCGCAGTACGACTATGCAAATGGTTGTGGGAGAGGCAAAGTGAAGGTTTTGTTTTTATCACTACTTCTAGCTACATTATATCATAGTCGACGTTGTGTTGTTATATTAATTTATGACATTTGTTTTCTAATTTGACATGCAGATTATTAATGATCTTACAACTCAAGCCAATGCCAGAGCGCAAACAAAGCAAAACACATCGCAGAATGGTGAACAGTCACGTTCGACACGTTCGAGACAGAGGCTTAGTAACAAGGACATAATATTGGAAAGTTTGAAGAAGGAAGCTGACGGATCACATTGACAAACAATTAGCACTTGTACCAAAGAGATGTGCGAGAGGTGAGGAGCCATTCATTTTACAAACACGAAAGTATTACATTATCAGTAATGAATAATTATGGTACTACTTGTTTTGCAGGAAGTCCTAAAAATGCTAAATAAGAATGGTGTCATGTACAAACCGGTTGAAGGATCAGAGTCAGGGAAAGGAGGAGATGAGGAAGAAGAGACTTCTAATCACATCAATGATTCGTCTAAGAAAGAATTCATGTACAAGAACAGTTCTGACGAGTTAGATGCTTTAATTAGCAATTTAACAAAGAATTCTGGTAAGTTTGTCACACCTCCTAAGCATAATGGGGTGCCTAGGAGGCAGGAGATAATGTGTACGTCACACCAGGAAACCTCGGTAACACGGAGGGTACACAAGATAATCCTTTTATCTTAAATGATACCACAAAATCGGCATCATCCTCGGATATACGTATACCGGATGACATTTTCGCAAGATCTACCACCAAGGTGAATGCTGGACAGAAGGATGACCTACATGACGGTGAACATGAAGTTATGAGTACTCATAGTGGTGAAACAATGGGACGACAGGCTAGTAGGAAGAAGGGCAATACAACAAAGTGTGCAAATAGTAATGGAAGAAGGAGAAACGCAGCGGCGGTACAAGTTGGAGGGAAAAGGAAACGGACGACGAATCAAAAATATGGATCACCATATGTGGTCGCGAAACCTAGAGCAAAACGTCAAAGCCGTGTAAAGAAAGGTAACACCATTTATTCGTTATTTCTTTGTTGGCAAATAAAAGATATGCTGCAACCTGTAACACATATGTTATTACTATTATGTGCATCAGGGTTGTTTGCAGAACATGAAGTTGGGGTATCTTCGGCAGTACCAACACAGCAGGAAATAGAAGCTGCCACTTTATATGTTAAAACAATATCCAAGCTACCAAAAGAAGCATCTAAAGGAGTGTACAAGAATGAATATGGCGCCAGCTTGTCTTCAGAAAAGCTTAATGTCGTTCTTGCGCACAAATGGCTATCTGATGATGTAAGTCTTCAAAACCAAAAGTTTGCGTTATACTCGTAATTAAACTATTTGAATTTGAAAATATTGTTGTTGCTATCAGATTATTGATGCTGCTATTGGATATTTGTCTCTCCGTGTTGGGTCCGATCGAATGTTATGTCCTGCGTGGAGGACAAACTATCTCCTTGAACAAGCGAGAAAAACAATACAGAAAAAATACAATATTAGAAATATAGATGAGGTAGTTACAAGACCAGGAGCCTTAGGTAGGGTTATGGATGAGTATTTCAAGCGTGAGAAGGTAACAACAGTTTCTTTCAATGTTTCATGCGAAATTAGAATAAAATAATATGATAATTGACAAAGTTTTTTCCTTCTCTTGTAGACATTTTTCGCACTGAACATACGGAAAACTCATTACGTAGCTTGTTGTCATGCATACAAAGAAGAAGGAATTCCGAGGTCCTTGATCCTCTGTTTCGTTTAGGGGTGTCAAAATCAGTTGTGGAAGACTTGGTATTACACTCTCTACATACATGTCTTTGTGTACTTTCTCATGTACGTGCAGTAATATATTTGTTGTTTCGTAGATTGGGCAAATTTCACAGGACATACAACAAGCAAACAATACTTGTGACACAGAATATCCTGATGTCGAAGAATGGCCTATTAAAAGCTATGACATCCCTAAGCAAACCGATACGTAAGTACCTATATTGCATTACACATAAAGAAAGTCGGTTTTGTATATGCGGAGACTTTTAAATTTTGTCACATTATATACCAGCAATTCATGCGGATTATGGGTATTGCAATGTATGGAGCACTGGGACGGAGATCGGATGACTTGCCCGGTTTCTCAGGTTGGCTATACTATGTTCCATGCACTCGGTTAATTTTAACAATGTTAACAAGCCATGTGTATAACACCTTATAATGTTTTGGCAGGCCACGATCGATGAATCGAGAGAAAGTACGAGTTGCAAACATTGTTTTATCACAACACAACATTCTTGACAGGGTGAAAAACAAAGTGAGATTGCTAGCAAAGACCAGGAAAATATAAATTTGATAGTGTGATCTGTTCGGTTTGCTCCCGCGAGAAGGTTTCGGACACATGTAATATTGAATTTTTAATTGTCTTCGGTTGTAAACAATATTTATTCGGTTAAGATTATCTACAAAATTTTGTAACATTGGTTTTATTTCCCATTATCGAAAGTATGCAATTATTTTTATCTTTGTACATGCATGCTATGATGATTATAAGGAAATGCCTACTTCACAATATATAATGTCTTTTGCCATTTTTACAAAAGAACACCAGAGAATTAAGAACATCAGTACAAAATAAAAACATCAGTACGTTGCAAACATTAACAACTCCATCAAATACAAAGCTATAGTCGTCCCCTTCATAATTAAGGAAATTTACTGCCCTTTAGATAACTATGAAAGAACTACCCTTCCTGCTGCAGCACATTCCTGCACATGTTCACAGACATAAAATTACACAACAACTCATATGAATCTTTTAAAGTATATGAAACAAAATGGCAGAAAAACTTACTTCGGATGAAATATGCATATTGGGTTTCTTACGTTATGCCCTTCTCCTTGGCATGCCCCGCACACCGCACCTGCGTTCCTTGTGTCCTAGTGGTCATCCATTTTTAGTCATTGGAGATTTCTGCGCTTCTTGCCTAGGTGCACCCTTAGTGGACACTTTCAAAGGATCACCAACAACAATATCGCATGGTCCACTAGCATCTTCATTTTCATGCACCGACTCGAGGGGACCATATGCTTTACCTTTAGCATACCCCTCTCTTCTAGAAATTATGCCATCAATGGTACTTGTGCAGCATATCATATTCCTCTGAATTGTTTAATGCAATATGCATAGCATGTGATACCTTAATATTCATCCTGTTGTATTTCATCCGCTCCTCGCCTTGAGACCAACCCCACCCAAACATGTCAGTTGGTGCGTTTAGCTGGCAACCCTAACCTGGCATTTTTTGTGAATCGTCTAGAGCACAACATTGTGGAATTTCAGTAAATTTCAAGAAATGCAGCACATGCAGTATGTGCTTGCAAGGGATCCCCTTTCTAATCATCCTTTGACAGCTGCACCTTATAATTTCTGCCTCCTTGGGTCTATATTCCACGTAGAACCTGGTCCTTACATTATTCCTCCATGCCACAATGAAGATGTTTGAGTCTCCTGCCTGCATTTTTTCTAAGATCTCTATGCCGCCAATCTTTCAAAGCTCACCTTGAATAATATAGAACACGGCGAGGAGTGAAGATTTTTGCAGCGAGCAACCTCTAGTTCTACGAAATTAGTAATTGCCACTGGTGTAGTACGTGAAGCCATGCGATCGTCGTGGGCTTCGTTCTCACGAGAGACGGACAATTGCGTTGTCGTAGTGCATAATCATATCAACAATTGTCATTTCCCCATCTAGGTGCAGGTGCGGACAAGAGTTTAAACTTTCACTCCGCTGGTTACTTTTCATACCCAGCCGGAATCCTTGAGAGAGATACGCTGCAGCCCAAAGTTTCCTCTTGGTGTACATCCTCTTCATCCATGTTCTGGTTTTGGGGATTGCCATTTTCTGTAAAATGCATGCCATCGCTCCTCAAATACTTGCTCGAGGTGGTGTAATACAAAAGAGTCCTGAACTCGTTCGGTGACTTGTTAGGTAGATGCATCTCCATATTTTTTTCAATGTGGAAGCTGCAGATGCGATGCGGCACACCAGAAAATACTTCGCCGATTGCGGCGATCATCGCGGCATCTGCATCCGTGATTACTGCCTTTGGCTTCTGTTGACACATCGCTTTGAGGAAAGTCTTTAGAAGCCAAACATATGTTTGTTCATTCTCACTTGAAAGGATGGCACACCCAAAAACCGTTGTCCTACGGTGGTTGTTCAAGCCCACAAAAGGAACAAATGGCATCTTATATTTATTCATCTTGTATGTGCTATCAAACACCAGCACATCTCCGAAGTCCTGGTAATCCCTACGTGACTGGGAATCACACCAGAACATGTGCTTCAGACGGCCTTTTTCATCAACGTCATATTCAAAGAAAAATTCAGGGTCCCTCTTTTCCTCTTTGACATAATGCGGATGGCTGTGGTAGCGTCACCGTCGAAAAGCAGCCTCCTCCTCTCCCTAGAGCACATGTTGTACAAATCCTTTCTTGTGAATCCAACACCAGCAAATGAACCGGAGCCTGCAATGAATTTTCTCATAATGAGGTGCTTCCTGATTCCCATGGATCCCATTGATAATATCTCAGATCTCTACGCGTCGTTGATCGTCCTATGGGACCGAAGAAACGGAGTCTGACATGGTTCAGCTGGGTCATGGTTATGTTTGTCACGAAAATCTTCAACAACCCAGAAACCAGTTCTTCCATCAAACTTGACCACCAAACGTGCCTTGCAGCCGCAGCGAGACTCAGGTCTGTGCCTATATACACGGCCTTCCGTGGTCAGTTGGTTTTTGGGACGTCTGCCCTGTCTGGAACACACAAAACGCCTTAACCGAATTACTCCATCATCAAACCGCTTAACCTGGTCAAGCCGGACGCTGAACCCATAATCTTTAGCATATCTGTTGTAGAAAGAATATGCTGCTGCTTCAGAAATAAAAGTCATCTCTTTTATCATCGAGTATAAATCCCGATCACTATCAGGATATTCATTGCCATTGCTACCTTTGTGTGGTTTCTCAGGCTGACTAGCGCCTGGCGTCGCACAGCAAGTAGAAAACGTAGGCATTAATTAAAACTATAAATTTATGTGTTCCAACTATATAAGACTGATAAAGAGAGATAACAACCTGGCTCATGTCAACAGAATCCTCGAGGAACTGATGCACCTTCCACATCATCGGTGTGGCCCGTGTCCAAGTCAGATTCACCGTAATAGTCGTACTCAAGCTGCGTGTCAAATTGTGCCTGAAATTTATTAATGCATTTCGAAATTTAGTAACCGTAAATTTTACGGTTGCCATCATTTCATGCATCATTTTATGTCATCTGTATGAGTCACTACACATACCTCACTAGTATTTAGACTGTACGTGTGTTCACCATGGTTCTCATCATTTTGATCGTACTGTGTGTTCGCCATGGTTGTCATCATTATCAAATTCATCGTACGCAATCTGCATAAATTATGACATGAGGAACTATATATAATTTGATGATGCTGGACTGCTGGTAATCGAAATGAAAAATAGTGGCTCACATCAAACTCGTCTTCGCTCCAGCCGGCTTCGTGCTGCAAATTTTCCTCCATTTTAGAGTCATCGGAATTATAGCCGACGTACTCGTTTTGTTCCTCGATCATACCAGATATAGAGTTCTCCATATTCTGTAGTATTGGACCATAATTAGAATTGAAAAACCGGCAGAATTGCGTCCTCTTACTATGCTACAAGATGAAGTCATGGTACCTGTAATTTTAAACCCTAGCGGGAAAGATGCCGAGCCGGTGGCGCGCCTTTCCAAGGTCGTCGATCTGCGGGGGGGGGGGGGGGCTTCGCGCGCGGTCGGCGGCGTCGACATGCGAAACAACCACCGGCGGCGACGGACGTGCCGGCAACAACCGCCGACGGCCGGGCCGGCAACAACCGCTTGCGTTCAACCTAGCGACGGCGTGGAACAGCTCGATCAGATCTCCGGTGCCGATGAAAACGATGCATGCAATGGGAGCTAATCACGGTGATTAGCTTAGCACGTGGGACCCACCCACGTGGGGTCGTCCGTATAGATACGCCCAGGCCCTGTATACCCATACGAGTCTTGCACTGGGCTTGGATATGGGTTTCGGCGGGCAGCACAAAAAAAACAAAATCGGGACCACCGTACCCTTCGGCGATAAGTCGCGAGTTTGGAGAGGGTGCGCACCGAAGCACACCTCAAGCACAACACAAACCACAGACAAGTTCTACCCTGTACCATGTGTTAAGTTGCCCCAGAATGCCCAAGAAGTAGAAGTTGCTGCAAGCGCGAGCGAGTGTGAACAAGTTTGCCTGAGTAATTGCTCCTGCACAGCATATTCCTTCAACGATGGCAGATGTTACACCTGGCATAATGAACTGCTCAACATAAAAGCCCAACAGTGTAGTGGCACTACAAATTCAACTGGGGAAACTCTTTACCTTCGTGTTTCTGCTAAAGATCTCAACAGATTAAAAAACAATAGAAAGGAGATTGTTATTGGAGTTGCAGTTGGTACAGCTGTTTCTGTTCTAGGCTTATTTGCCCTCATTCCCCTAATAATGATTTGGAGAAATAAAAGGAAGGGTTCTAGACATATATCGGATGGTGTTCAAGGTTGTAATGGAATTATTGCATTTGGATATAGTGATTTACAGCGTGCAACAAATAAATTCACAGCAAAGTTGGGGGAAGGCAGTTTTGGTGCTGTATTCAAAGGGTTTATAGATGACTCAATTGCTGTTGCAGTGAAGAGGCTTGACGGTGCTTATCAAGGAGAGAAGCAATTCAGAGCAGAAGTGAGCTCGATTGGAACTATCCAACACATCAATTTAGTTAAGCTTGTTGGTTTCTGTTGTGAGGGTTCTAAGAGGTTGCTTGTTTATGAATACATGTCAAATAGCTCTCTTGATGTCCATCTATTTCGAATCAATCATACACCGTTGAATTGGACTGCAAGGTATCAGATAGCACTAGGAGTTGCCAGAGGGCTAGCCTACTTGCATGAGAGTTGTAGAGACTGCATAATACACTGTGATATTAAGCCAGAAAACATACTTCTTGATGATTCATTTATTCCAAAAATTGCAGACTTCGGCATGGCAAAGCTTTTGGGAAGGGGTTTAGCCGAGTACTAACTACAGTGAGGGGAACTGTAGGGTACCTTGCACCTGAATGGATTGCCGGTGTTGCTATTACACCAAAAGTAGATGTTTATAGCTACGGGATGGTGTTGCTGGAAATAATATCTGGAAAGAGGAACTCGTGCACTTCCAGTTCTAGTGGTGGCAACCTTGATGTTTTTTTCCCTGTGCATGCCGCACGCAAGCTTCTTGAGGGAGATGCTGGAAGTTTGGTAGATCACATGCTACATGGTAATGTCAATCTGGATGAGGCTGAACTGGCTTGCAAGGTTGCATGTTGGTGCATCCAAGATGATGAGCTTGATCGACCGACAATGGGACAGGTAGTTCAGATTCTCGAAGGGCGAGTTGAGATCGGGATGCCCACGATACCAAGACTGCTTGAAGCTATGGCTGGGAGCACGCACTCACCGTGACCCTAATCCTTTTGCATGAGAGAAACTAGCTGGACTGAGTGTCGTGATGATCTATTACATATGTCTACATTTAAAACTATAGATATATTTACTATGCAAATGTAGTGCCCAGGATTGGAGATGCAGTTGTATTTCAAATAAAGTTGTAATGGTTTGTATGTTGCCAGTACAATTCTATTTTTGTTTTGGATCCATATGAACATGGGCGCAGAATATATTTCTCGAATTTTTTATCATCTTAACACTAATCTCTTATTGACCTTGTCTTGCCAACTAGCATGGTGATGCGCAGACATCAGCATATCAGAATGCTACTGCCAAAATAATGTGTGCAATTAAATGGTCGTAAGGTTACCGATTCCCATATACTCACCCATGCAGTGTAGGCAGACTGCTCCGAGATGGACTGAGTTATGCAGTTTTTGACGCAACACCCATGACGATGCAGAAGTGCCGCACTTGCCCGATCCCGCGTGGGATCTAGAGGCCCGAATGGAGGAGCGAGACCGCCGCCTCAACAACGCCATCAAGAGAGATGCGTGGCCCGAGGGCGTCGCTGCCATCTTCCATCAAGAGAGAGGTGGTCAGCGAGGCCCTCAGCCACCGTTCTGATCTTGCGCCGCCGCTTGGGGATGCAGGCGTAGAGCTGCGGCGCAAGCTCGCGGACGACTGGCAGCTGGTCCAGCGGTCTTCCCAAAGCACCATCAAAGTGGAGACGAAGAATAGGGCTTTCTCCTCGGTGCTGAATTGAAGGTCCAGGTCACTCCATGCCCTGTTGTTGTCGGTTCTGCAGAACCATTGCCACCGCAAGCGTAGCGCGAGGCCCGTGCGCTGGAGGTCCTGGATTCCAATGCCACCAAGGGAGGTTGGTCGACAAACACGCTTCCAGTTCACGTGGCAATTCCACCGTTGGCGGCGGCGCGTCCCTCCCAGAGGAACCCCCTTTCAATCTTCTCCATCTTCTTTAGAATCTCCTTTGGCGGCGCGAGAACGAGCAGCTGGTGCAGCGGAATCACCCCAAGGACAGACTTGACCAGGGCAAGCCGGCAAGGTTTCTCCATTAGCCTTGATTTCCAGCTTGGCAGTCTCCCCGCCATCTTATCGACTAGAGGCTGCATTTGAGCAGCGGTGGGTCTCCTGATAGTGAGAGGGATGCCCAGATAGGAGACAGGAGACGGGAAAACCGTCACCTGGCAGCACAAATGTTGGATTACCGGGGTATCTTGCTCCTGAATGGATTACCGGGGTTGCTGTTACACCAAAAATCGATGTTTATAGCTATGGAATGGTGTTGCTGGAAATAATATCTGGAAAGAGAAACTTATCTGCATCATGCTCAGGTGGTGGCAAAATTGATGTTTATTTCCCTGTGCATGCCACACATAAGCTTCTTGGAGGAGACGTGGAGAGTTTACAAGATCACAAATTACACGGTGGTGTCAATCTGGATGAGGCTGAACTGGCTTGCAAGGTTGCATGTTGGTGCATCCAAGATGATGAGCTTGAGCGACCAACAATGGGACAAGTAGTTCAGAATCTAGAAGGGCTAGTCGAGATCAGGATGCCCCCTATAACGAGACTGCTCCAAGCTATGGCTGGAAGCACACATTCAACATACTCCTAATCCTTTTGTTTCATGGAAACTAGCTGGATTGTGAGTGGAGATGTTATGACACATTTGTCTACACTTAAGACTACAGTTGTATCTGCTATACAAATGTAATTGCTTTATGATTGAAGAAGTATTGTATTTTATATAACTTTGTTCCCTCACTGCATCGTTATAATCTGGTGCCATACCAAACAGGAGCACAGATGTTTCTCTTCTTCTCTCCTTAACATGGAATTCTGTAGCTTTTTTATAAAAAATGGAAGGTCATTTTAACCTTGTTAGTTGGCCTTACAGGATCGTTGTTGGACGGCAGATCGTCTTGAAGGACGCGGTCAACAATATCATCCACGCTGCATGCTCTGAGCCAGAGACCATGCGCCACCTGCTCATCGAATGCCCATTCTCCAAGCAGGTTTGGCACAAAGTTCTGCCCTGGCTTCGGATGACATGTAGGCCCCCCATGCAACGGTGATACTTCTCTGATCGACTGGCTTGTCGCTCTGAAGCCTGCAACCCCGAAGCCATCGCGCAAGGGCCTAGGCACCACTGCGCTGCTCATGCCGTGGATGCTCTGGAAACACCGGAATGCTTGTGTCTTTGAAGGGACACGGCCCTCCTTCAGCAATATCATGACCACGATCAAGGACGAGGCAGCCCACTGGGCTCAGACCGCCGCACTTGGTTTGAGCGCGCCGACAACCTGGGCCTTTTTCTTTTCTATGTTGTAACTCACCTCTTAGGAGGCCTGTAAACTCAACTCTATCTGTTCAATGAAATGAGACACAAAGGTCCTTTGCATTTTCTCGAAGAAAAAAAGTCACCAGCGGACATCCTCTTTCTCATAATACTCAAATGCCTGGCGTAATAATTTGGCATAACCAAAGACTTCCCCTATGCCCCCTCTATGCTCCACAGTAGCTATTCATCGGCAGATGATGTATCTTTTTGATAAGAGTGTACACAGGTTCCACAAGAAAAGGGCAGGTATGCGGCTTGGGGATGGACAAAATAGAACCGTGGTGGTTGTCACGCATCTCACCAATGTCCACAATGGTGTGCAGATGACGAGCGGCACAGTCTTAAATGCTAAGAGCACCTCCAGCCATCTCCCCGACTTGGCTCCCGGCGAACGTTTTTTTCATCCGAACGGCGTTATTCGGTCCAGCCGCGCCCCCGGTTCCTCGTTTCCCCCCGGAATAGGGCCTTAATCCATCCGGAGAGCTCAGGCCATCCCCGCCCCCCCGGGGTGCACTCGGGGACTCCGGACGAGAGAAAAGCGGGGACGGGCCCGCTCTATCGGCGAGAGAACACACGAAACTCACCACTTTCTCGTCGCAAATCCCCCCTCCCCTCTCGTTGCTCTGTCGAGCCGGCACCACCCCTCGCCAATCCGCCGGCCGGTTGCCTGAACTCCGCCGTCCCTCCACCCAGCAGCCTATATTTCGCCGTCCGTCGTACCGTCTGCCTATATTCCGCTGTCGGGCAACTCCCTCGCGTCGCGCCTCGTCGACACGCCCGGCAGGTGTTCGTCCATTTGCCTCGCCGAGCTTTTTGAAGAAGAGATGGCAGCCGCCGCCCAAGAAGAGGAGCACATGTTGATCCTAGCTTGCCTGTCCGGCTTGTACGCCGAGAAGGCCATTGGTCGTCGTGGCGAGCCGGCACCAGGTCGTCGGAAGTGCAAGCCGAGGCAACGAATGGAGGGCTACTGCATGCTCTACGCCGACTACTTCGCGTCGTTTCAGGATGAGCCGGAAGCTCTTCCTGAGAATTGTGTATGCCTTCGAGAGTACGGCTCCCATTTCAGATGCAAGTTGGATTGCACCGGCATGGCAGGGTTTTCCGCCCTCCAAAAGTGCACGGTGGCAATGCGGATGCTGGCATATGGAGCTCCTGGTGATTTTGCCGATGACTATCTTCGGATGGCGGTGTCCATCGCCCTTGATTGTTTATACCGGTTCTGCAGGGCGGTGATAGCAGTGTTCGGGGACATCTACTTGAGATCACCCACTGTCGAAGATACTGCTCAGATCCTCGCTTTCGATGAAGCTCGAGGATTTCCAGGGATGCTTGGAAGCATTGACTGCATGCATTGGAAATGGCAGAACTGTCTGTTTGCCTGGCAGAGAATGTACAAGGGTCACAAAAAAAGGCTGCTATGTAATATTTTAGAGGCAGTGGCTACCCATGATCTCTGGATTTGGCACTCCTTCTTTGGTATGCCAGGATCCAACAACGACATCAACGTCTTGCAGTGCTCGCCGATCTTCTCCAAGCTTGTTGAGGGTCATGCTCCCCCGGATGACTTTGTGATCAATGGCCGGCACTACAACAAGAGATACTATCTTGCAGATGGTATCTATCCAAAGTGGGCAATATTTGTGAAGACTATCTCAAGCCCCGTCCTCCCGAAGGAGGTGGAGTTTGTCAAAGAACAAGAAGGTTGCCGAAAGGACGTCGAGCGTGCATTTGGTGTCCTCGAGCAGAGATTTGTTATAGTACGGTTCCCCGCTTTGACTTGGTCCAAAGATCGGATGTGGGAGGTGATGAACTGTTGTGTGTGCTTACACAACATGATTATCGAGAATGATCAAAAGTATCCGGTTCCTTTGAGCGAACAAGCTGCACCATATGACAGAGAGAGTCCTCTTGCACAGCCTCCAGGTGCCGGCATCGTGGGCTGCGTTCATCGCTATGCGTCAGGAGATTCGAGACTCCACAATGCATCAACAGCTACAACTGGTGGAGCACATATGGAGGCTTCAAGGCAACACCAACTAGTATCCATTTGATTTGTTTGAAAACTTATCAAATTATTTGCTTGTTTTGTTGAACTGTAACGTTTATTTGTAAAAATAAGCCAAATATTGGCAAAATTTGTCAAATTCGCCGAACTGTAACGTTTATTTGTGAAACTAAGACAAAAACGCCGATCTTCGGGCATCTACCTGGGGAGACGGCTGGAACTTCGGCGCTCCCCACGCCAAAGTTTCATCCAATCCGGCGCTATTTAGCGCCGGATTTGGCCGTGGGGAAGCCATACTCTGTCCGTCCACAAATAAGTGGACATCTAGCTCTAAATTTTGTCCACAAGAGTGTACTCCTATCTTCCTAGTGCATTTTAATTGCTTCTCTCTCATCGCACGGAAATCAAATCCAATAATATTGAGCACATGTTCTCCTTGTTTTCTACAAGCACTTAGCTCATTGGAGGTGAAATAATTAAAGAGGAGAGATGCATCTTCCCAATGCAGTTTTCACTTCACTTCATATTTTATCTTGAAAAACCCGCATGTACACTTATTTGTGGACGGAGGGAGTAACTACGGATACGGAAGGAGTACTATGTTTTGGGTAGGTATTGTGTCCTGCCCAATTTTCGTGGCCCAAAGTTCACAAGATGAAATACGACGTTGTTGGCACGGCTCAGTTCTCATTGATTCAGGATTGCACCGCGCCATGAGGATGCTTGCATACGGAGCATCTGCCGATACACATGAAGACTACCTTCGCATGAGTGAGTCTACTGCCATTAAGTTCATGTATAAGTTTTGCCGAACTGTGGTGGAAAGTAAGGTAAGTACTACTGATGTCTACGCCCCCTCCTTTTCCTGTAGACAGTGTTGGGCCTCCAAGAGCAGAGGTTTGTAGAACAGCAGCAAGTTTTCCCTTAAGTGGATCACCCAAGGTTTATCGAACTCAGGGAGGAAGAGGTCAAAGATATCCCTGTCATGCAACCCTGCAACCACAAAGCAAGAAGTCTCTTGTGTCCCCAACACACCAAATAGGTGCACTAGTTCGGCGAAGAGATAGTGAAACACAGGTGGTATGAATATATATGAGCAGTAGCAACGGTGCCAGAAAATAGCTTGCTGGCGTGTAGTTGATGGTGGTAATATTGCAGCAGTAGTAACGCAGTAAAACAGTAAACAAGCAGCGATAGCAGTATTTAGGAACAAGGCCTAGGGATTACACTTTCACTAGTGGACACTCTCAACATTGATCACATAACAGAATAGATAAATGCATACTCTACACTCTTGTTGGATGATGAACACATTGCGTAGGATTACACGAACCCTCAATGCCGGAGTTAACAAGCTCCACAATTCAATGTTCATATTTAAATAACCTTAGAGTGTAAGATAGATCAATTCGACTAAACCAAGTACTAACGTAGCATGCACACTGTCACCTTCATGCTAAGAAAGGAGGCATAGATCACATCAATACTATCATAGCAATAGTTAACTTCGCAATCTACAAGAGATCATGATCATAGCATAAACCAAGTACTAACACGGATGCACACACTGTCACCATTACATCGTGTAGGAGGAATAAAACTACTTTAATAACATTGCTAGAGTAGCACATAGATAAATTGTGATACAAAATACATTGCAATCATAAAGAGATATAAATAAGCACTTCACTATGCTCTTCATAACAGTGAATAAATATTCCGTGAAATATAGCCTAAGAGACCCACACGGTGCACACACTTGTCACCTTTACACACGTGGGACAAGGAGTCTCCGGAGATCACATAAGTAAAATTCACTTGACTAGCATAACGACATCTAGATTACAAGCATCATCATATGAATCTCAATCATGTAAGGCAGCTCATGAGATTATTGTATTGAAGTACATAGGAGAGAGATGAACCACATAGCTACCGGTACAGCCCCGAGCCTTGATGGAGAACTACTCCCTCCTCATGGGAGCAGCAGCGGTGATGAAGATGGCGGTGGAGATGGCAGCGGTGTCGATGGAGAAGCCTTCCGGGGGCACTTCCCTGTCCCGGCGGCGTGCCGGAACAGAGACTCCTGTCCCCCAGATCTTGGCTTCGCGATGGCGGCGGCTCTGGAAGGTTTCTCGTACCGTGGCTTTTTCGTATCGAGGTTTTAGGTCTGGGACCTTTATATAGGCGAAGAGGCGGCGTCGGAAGGTCGAAGGGGCGACGACACCATAGGGCCGCGCGGCCGGGGGTGGGCCGCGCCACCCTATCATCCGGGGGCCCTGTGGCCCCCTCTCGGCGGCTCTCGGGAGTTCCGGATGCTTCCAGTGAAAATAGGAACTTGGGCGTTGATTTCGTTCGATTCCGAGAATATTTCGTTACTAGGATTTACGAAACCAAAAACAGCGAAAACAAAGCAATCGGCACTTCGGCATCTTGTTAATAGGTTAGTTCCGGAAAATGCACGAATATGACATAAAGTGTGCATAAAACATGTAGATAACATCAATAATGTGGCATGGAACATAAGAAATTATCGATACGTCGGAGACGTATCAGCATCCCCAAGCTTAGTTCCGCTCGTCCCGAGCGGTAAAACGATAACACGGATAATTTACGGAGTGACATGCCATCATAACCTTGATCATACTATTTGTAAAGCATATGTAGTGAATGCAGCGATCAAAACAATGTATATGACATGAGTAAACAAGTGAATCATAAAGCAAAGACTTTTCATGAATAGCACTTCAAGACAAGCATCAATAAGTCTTGCATAAGAGTTAACTCATAAAGCAATAATTCATAGTAAAGGCATTGAAGCAACACAAAAGAAGATTAAGTTTCAGCGGTTGCTTTCAACTTGTAACATGTATATCTCATGGATAATTGTCAACATAGAGTAATATAACAAGTGCAATATGCAAGTATGTAGGAATCAATGCACAGTTCACACAAGTGTTTGCTTCTTGAGGTGGAGAGAAATAGGTGAACCGACTCAACATTGAAAGTAAAAGAATGGTCCTCCATAGAGGAAAAACATCGATTGCTATATTTGTGCTAGAGCTTTGATTTTGAAAACATGAAACAATTTTGTCAACGGTAGTAATAAAGCATATGTATCATGTAAATTATATCTTACAAGTTGCAAGCCTCATGCATAGTATAATAATAGTGCCCGCACCTTGTCCTAATTAGCTTGGACTACCGGATCATCGCAATGCACATGTTTTAACCAAGTGTCACAAAGGGGTACCTCTATGCCGCTCGTACAAAGGTCTAAGGAGAAAGCTCGCATTGGATTTCTCGCTATTGATTATTCTCAACTTAGACATCCATACCGGGACAACATAGACAACAGATAATGGACTCCTCTTTTATGCATAAGCATGTAACAACAATTAATAATTTTCTCATATGAGATTGAGGATATTGTCCAAAACTGAAACTTCCACCATGGATCATGGCTTTAGTTAGCGGCCCAATGTTCTTCTCTAACAATATGCATGCTTAAACATAAGGTGGTAGATCTCTCTTACTTCAGACAAGACGAACATGCATAGCAACTCACATGAAATTCAACAAAGATTAGTTGATGGCGTCCCCAGTGAACATGGTTATCGCACAACGAGCAACTTAATAAGAGATAAAGTGCATAAGTACATATTCAATACCACAATAGTTTTTAAGCTATTTGTCCCATGAGCTATATATTGCAAAGGTGAATGATGGAATTTTAAAGGTAGCACTCAAGCAATTTACTTTGGAATGGCGGAGAAATACCATGTAGTAGGTAGGTATGGTGGACACAAATGGCATAGTGGTTGGCTCAAGTATTTTGGATGCATGAGAGGTATTCCCTCTCGATACAAGGTTTAGGCTAGCAAGGCTTATTTGAAACAAACACAAGGATGAATCGGTGCAGCAAAACTCACATAAAAGACATATTGTAAACATTATAAGACTCTACACCGTCTTCCTTGTTGTTCAAACTTAATACTAGAAATTATCTAGACCTTAGAGAGACCAAATATGCAAACCAAATTTTAGCATGCTCTATGTATTTCTTCATTAATAGGTGCAAAGTATATGATGCAAGAGCTTAAACATGAGCACAACAATTTCCAAATATCACATTACCCAAGACATTTATAGCAATTACTACATGTATCATTTTCCAATTCCAACCATATAACAATTTAACGAAGAAGAAACTTCGCCATGAATACTATGAGTAAAGCCTAAGGACGTACTTATCCATATGCTACAGCGGAGCGTGTCTCTCTCCCACGCAAGAATGATGTAATCCAATTTATTCAAACACAAACAAAAATGAAAGCATACAAACGCTCCAAGTAAAGCACATAAGATGTGACCGAATAAAAATATAGTTTCAAGAGAAGGAACCTGATAATTTGTCGATGAAGAAGGGGATGCCTTGGGCATCCCCAAGCTTAGACGCTTGAGTCTTCTTGATATATGCAGGGGTGAACCACCGGGGCATCCCCAAGCTTAGAGCTTTCACTCTTCTTGATCATAGTATATCATCCTCCTCTCTTGACCCTTGAAAACTTCCTTCACACCAAACTTCTCATAAACTTCATTAGAGGGGTTAGTACATAATCAAAAACTCACATGTTCAGAGGTGACACAATCATTCTTAACACTTCTGGACATTGCTCAAAGCTACTGGAAGGTAATGGAACAAAGAAATCCACCCAACACAGCGAAAGAAGCAATGCGAAATAAAAGGCAGAATCTATCAAAACAGAACAGTCCGTAAAGACGAATTTCTAATAAATACTTCCGTTGCTCAGATCAGAAAACTCAAAACTAATGAAAGTTGCGTACATATCTGAGGAACACGCACGTAAATTGGCATATTTTTCTGATTTTTCTACAGAGAAAACAGCCCAGATTCGTGACAGATAGAAATCTGTTTCTGCGTAGGAATCCAAATCTAGTATCAACCTTCGATTAGAGGCTTCACTTGGCACAACAAAACACAAAACTAAGATAAGGAGAGGTTGCTACAGTAGTAAACAACTTCCAAGACACAAATATAAAACAAAGTACTGTAGCAAAATAACACATGGGTTATCTCCCAAGAAGTTCTTTCTTTATAGCCATTAAGATGGGCTCAGCAGTTTTAATGATGCACTCGCAAGAAATAGTATTTGAAGCAAAAAGAGAGCATCAAGAGGCAAATTCAAAACACATTTAAGTCTAACATGCTTCCTATGAAAAGGAATCTTGTAAATAAACAAGTTCATGAAGAGCAAAGTGACAAGCATAGGAAGATAAAACAAGTGTAGCTTCAAAAATTTCAGCACATAGAGAGGCATTTTAGTAACATGAAAATTTCTACAACCATATTTTCCTCTCTCATAATAACTTTCAGTAGTGTCGTGAGCAAACTCAACAATATAACTATCACATAAATCATGAGTCTCATGCATAAAATTATTACTCTCCACATAAGCATAATCAATTTTATTAGTTGTAGTGGGAGCAAATTCAACAAAGTAGCTATCATTATTATTCTCATCAAGTGTTGGAGGCATAGTATAATCACAACAAAATTTACTCTCCATAGTAGGTGGCACCAAAAGACCACTATCATTATAATCATCATATATGGGAGGCAAAGTATCATCAAAGAAAATTTTCTCCTCAATGCTTGGGGGACTAAAAAGATCATGAAAACCAGCTTCCCCAAGCTTAGAACTTTCTATATCATTATCAACAATGGTGTTCAAAGCGTTCATACTAATATTACTACCAGCATGCAAATAAGATTCCATAGGGTTTTTAATTTTCGCATCAAACAATCCATGTTTTAAATCAGGAAATAGCATAAGAAGCTCATTTTTGTCCATTATGCCAAACTAGTGTAAACAAGAAACAAAAAGATGCAATTGCAGGATCTAAAGGAAATAGCTTCGAGTACTTACGGCGCCGGAAAATAGCTTAATAGCCAAGATCCGGAGTGTGAGTACCTTTTACCTTTCCTCCCCGGCAACAGCGCCAGAAAATAGCTTGATGTCTACGCCCCCTCCTTTTCCTGTAGACAGTGTTGGGCCTCCAAGAGCAGAGGTTTGTAGAACAGCAGCAAGTTTTCCCTTAAGTGGATCGCCCAAGGTTTATCGAACTCAGGGAGGAAGAGGTCAAAGATATCCCTCTCATGCAACCACTGCAACCACAAAGCAAGAAGTCTCTTGTGTCCCCAACACACCAAATAGGTGCACTAGTTCGGCGAAGAGATAGTGAAACACAGGTGGTATGAATATATATGAGCAGTAGCAACGGTGCCAGAAAATAGCTTGCTGGCGTGTAGTTGATGGTGGTAATATTGCAGCGATAGTAACGCAGTAAAACGAGTAAACAAGCGAGCAATAGCAGTATTTAGGAACAAGGCCTAGGGATTACACTTTCACTAGTGGACACTCTCAACATTGATCACATAACGGAATAGATAAATGCATACTCTACACTCTTGTTGGATGATGAACACATTGCGTAGGATTACACGAACCCTCAATGCCGGAGTTAACAAGCTCCACAATTCAATGTTCATATTTAAATAACCTTAGAGTGTAAGATAGATCAATTCGACTAAACCAAGTACTAACGTAGCATGCACACTGTCACCTTCATGCTAAGAAAGGAGGCATAGATCACATCAATACTATCATAGCAATAGTTAACTTCGCAATCTACAAGAGATCATGATCATAGCATAAACCAAGTACTAACACGGATGCACACACTGTCACCATTACATCGTGTAGGAGGAATAAAACTATTTTAATAACATTGCTAGAGTAGCACATAGATAAATTGTGATACAAAATACATTGCAATCATAAAGAGATATAAATAAGCACTTCACTATGCTCTTCATAACAGTGAATAAGTATTCTGTGAAATATAGCCTAAGAGACCCACACGGTGCACACACTTGTCACCTTTACACACGTGGGACAAGGAGTCTCCGGAGATCACATAAGTAAAATTCACTTGACTAGCATAACGACATCTAGATTACAAGCATCATCATATGAATCTCAATCATGTAAGGCAGCTCATGAGATTATTGTATTGAAGTACATAGGAGAGAGATGAACCACATAGCTACCGGTACAGCCCCGAGCCTTGATGGAGAACTACTCCCTCCTCATGGGAGCAGCAGCGGTGATGAAGATGGCGATGGAGATGGCAGCGGTGTCGATGGAGAAGCCTTCCGGGGGCACTTCTCCGTCCCGGCGGCGTGCCGGAATAGAGACTCCTGTCCCCCAGATCTTGGCTTCGCGATGGCGGTGGCTCTGGAAGGTTTCTCGTACCGTGGCTTTTTCGTATCGAGGTTTTAGGTCTGGGACCTTTATATAGGCGAAGAGGCGGCGTCAGAAGGTCGAAGGGGCGACGACACCATAGGGCCGCGCGGCCAGGGGTGGGCCGCGCCACCCTATCATCCGGGGGCCCTGTGGCCCCCTCCGGCGGCTCTCGGGTGTTCTGGATGCTTCCGGTGAAAATAGGAACCCGGGCGTTGATTTCGTCCAATTCCGAGAATATTTCGTTACTAGGATTTACGAAACCAAAAACAGCAGAAAACGCAACTGGCACTTCGGCATCTTGTTAATAGGTTAATTCCAGAAAATGCACGAATATGACATAAAGTGTGCATAAAACATGTAGATAACATCAATAATGTGGCATGGAACATAAGAAATTATCGATACGTCGGAGACGTATCAACTACTTGAGAGGGCCAACTGAAAAACAGACTACAAGGATCATGGCCCAAAATGCAGCAAAAGGATTCCCTAGGATGCTTGGAAGAACTGCCTGTTTGCTTGGCAAGATATATACAAAGGGCGTCATGGATATTGCAGTGTGGTGTTTGAAGCTGTGGCAGATTATGACATATGGATCTGGCATTTTTTCTTTGGCACGACAGGTTCACACAATGACATCAACGTGTTGCAACGATCTCCAGTGTTTAGCAAACTAGTGGAAGGTCATACTCCACCATGCAACTATAAGATCAATGGCCACCAATATATCAAAGGCTATTATCTAGCCGATAGTATATATCTAAAATGGGCGATATTTGTCAAAACAATACCGATGCCATCAGGGCAAAGGATTTGGTATGGGGATGGGAGGGGATTTGGTGTTCATCCAATCCCCTTAAATACCCTTATCTAAAAATACACTGATATGATGGAAAGTTTTAATTTAGCCAAAAAATGTGAGGATGGAAGAGGATGAGAGGGGATATCTCGGGATTATTTGATTCAAAACCGGAGAAGTAAACATACTAGTAAATAATCCCCTTACATCTCCATAAATACATTAGAAGCAAACAAGGCCTCACCCAAACAGCTGGGAGCACCGTGTCCGCGCTGCTATGCGTGGTATGCGATGCGCGCTGAGTTGAGTTACGAATGTGCCGAGTACCCAGGAGCTAGTCTTGGATAGGGAGAATGGCATCCCTATGTCCCGTCAGCGCTTGGCAATCGGTTTTCGACAACAAATCTCGGAAGGTTCAGACTTGTTGCCTTCCGACGGATAAAGCAGTGGAGTAATAATTTGATGTGATACCATAACCTGTAGAAGGCGGCCGCTGAGAAAATTGCAACTTGACATCAAGCTAGCCGCCTAGGTACTCGCTTGCGAAGACAAATACTCCGTACTTTGGTGTGAGCCGGTGCAGGCGTCAGGATCTCATAAGCAAAAACCACACGTTCTCACTTGACCTCCTCTCCAGTTCACACCAAGTAAAACCCCTGTACAAAACATTGTTTAACAAGGAGGTTGACACGAACAAGTCCAGAACAAGATCATACCACATGGCTGCCCTTCCCTGGATGCTAGGCGATTGTTCATCATCACCAATGGAATAAAAGTCAACTCGATTAGTTTAGAGGCGATCGGTTGAATTGATCCCACATCACGAAACGCTCTCGCGACCGCGTCGTCCCCCGCGGGCGACGGGGCCGCGCCGCCACTCCCCCTCGTCCAGCTCCCCCCTCCTCCCCTTCTCCTCCGCCATCGTCGGCGTGCGTCGCCGGGCAAGGCCCGGGCGGCGCCGGCGGCGCCGGCCCCTCGACTTTCCCCCTCGGCGCGGCGCTGCGCGCGGGGTAGGTGCGGCCGGGAGGTGCTCCTCGGCCGGCGGCGGTCCGGCGTGGCGGGGTGAGATCCCCACGTCGGGTGGGAGGAGGGGTGGCGGCGCGGCCGTTGGCGGCGGAGCTGCACAGGCGGCGCCATGGCAGGGCCGCTCGGCCCAGATCTGGGCCCAGGCGGAGCCCGGAGGGGCACGGCGGTGGCTCTGCTCTTGGCACGCCGGCGGCGCTCCCTGGAGGAAGAGAAGACAGGGCGGCGGTGGGTGGGCGGCGGCGGCACTTCGGCCGGCCAGCTGCAGCGTAGCGGCGGGGCTTTACGGGCCCTTTTGGGTCCGGCCGGGCCAGTTCGGGCCTGGTCTGCCTCGTAGCCTCGTCCGGTCGGCTACCGCGAAGCGGTGGAGGCGATTCCCTCCCGCGTGGCTGCGGTGCTGCTACCCCCGTCCCCGCTGCATCCCTTTTCTTCGTCTAGGCCTTGCTCCGGTGACCACAGTTAGGCGGCGAGGATGGCTACAAGACCGTGGTGGCGTGTGCGGGTGGGTGGCATGTTAGGTGGAGCACGTCGGAGCGTCTGGGGTGGTCGGTTTGGTGGTCGGGAGAAATCCCTGTCGGCATGCCCGACACCGACGCGGTGACGCCTACGGGTGTCACCTTTCCTTCTCGAAGGGCGTCGGGTGTACCTCCTCCCCAATCCCCTCCGCATACCGGGGAAACCCTAGGACTAGTCCGGGCAACCGCGGCGTCATCGTCGTCTCCTTGGTGAAGGTGTTGCTTGGTATGCGGTGCCTCGGCGTGCTAGGAGCGTGGTGGTACTTCTCCGGAGGGCGCAGCGGTTGCGGGTCATCTTCGTTTTCGTCGATCTGCCGGTGTCGGCATTTTTTCTTCTTTCCTTTCTTTTTCTTTTCTTTTGGGCTTGGTTGTGCTGCGGCCCCAGCGCGTTCGTTGTATCGCACTACGGGAACCAGCCGAGGGGCCGACGGCCGGCGGCCGTCGGCACAGCATCACCTGCCGTCGGCCCACGTCTGTGCCGACGGCCGCCGTCGGCACCCCGCCGTCGGCACAATATCGCCTCGGCACAGACTGGCTCGCCGTCGGCCCAGCCTTTGCCGTCGGCACGAACGCCGGCCCGACGGTTAGACGACACCGTCGGCACGGTAGCCGTCGGCACGGTCAACGTGGGGCCCGCGGAGCGTCTAACGGCCGTTAGGTCAAGGGAGGATGCGTGCCGACGGCCAAGCCGTCGGCCTAGACACTGCCATCGGAGGACCGGAGGCTGCCACGCGTCCACGCCCTGGCTGCGCGTGCCGACGGCCAAGCCGTCGGCCCAGATGCTGCCATCGGAGGACCAGAGGCTGCCACGCGTCCACCTTTCTGCTGCTGTGCCGACGGCCAAGCCGTCGGCCCAGATCCTTCGGCCCAGACGCGCCGCCGCCCGCTCCGCACCGCCCGCTCCGCGCCGCCGCTGGGCACCACCTTCCTGTGCCGACGGCATAGCCGTCGGCACAGCCCCTGCCATTTGGCACGTCCAGGGGGCTGTGCCGACGGCTATGCCGTCGGCACAGACCATACCATTTGGGTTCCCGCTGCATTTCCTGGCCCAGCACAGCACGCACAGCATAAATAGCAGTAATATACATTGAAATGCATCACAAATGTTGCACAACACATAATCATCATCAAATGTAGCAACAACATCATCGTGATACAAATATGTGGCATGTAGCACACACGATCATCATACATCGTCAACACATGGCACACATGATCGACACACACCCGCTAGACACCTAGCTAAGGGGGAACTAAGATCAGGGGGTCCAACCAAGTTCCCTACTTGTAAATTCAGGCGTCCGGCCTTTGTCAAGGTAGACCGAAATAGAACCATGGCCTCGAACCATCGCCGGCGGGAGAAAAACCCGAAGCACCGGGAGAATGGCGGCCGGGGTGCATCGGTGTGCCCTCGCGCGACGAACCGGGGAGAGGGTCGGTTCCGCGAACTTCCCGTGTCCTACATGTTTGACAAGAGTTAGCATCTTAGACATGCGAAAGGAAAGCGGTGAAAGCAGCTTAGACAATGGTTAGGCACAGGACTTACCGGAGTCCGTGCGTAGTATGTGGCCGCGAAAGCTTCCCTCGATGGGCACACTGGAGTCGGCCCCGGCCTAGCTAGCTCCTCGGCCGGAAGTGCGATCCTCTCCCCAGTCAAGAAGAACGTCCTGACCGCCTGCAAGATAGTTTAGATGTCAAGCGCCGCAGATATAAAAAAGGGGAGGTGGGACTTGTCATGTCTTCGAACCATAAAAGATTGGAACTTACACGACTCGTCGCCTCCTGGTACTCTTCCCAAGCCGCTCTCTTGAGGTCCCACTCTGCTACAACCGTCAAATACTTCTCATAAGCGGCCGCGTAGGCGGCCTCAAAGTGAGCCTACAATTTCCAAGAAAAGGAGTCATGTCAATTTAGCCATTCAGGGATGAATGTTGGAAAGAAGATGGAAATGAGAAAATTTACATCCGTACGACGGTGTCGAGGAGGCGCGACCGGTGGGTCGCCGGTGGTGAGGGTAGACCTGATCTGCGTGAGGGTCCTCTGCGGCTTGATCACCCCACTAAGAAGCTTCGTGCGGCCATGTTCCGCGCCGCTCCCCGCCACCATAATCGCCGTCAAGTCGGTCTCCTGCTCAATAGGATCATCCACCTCCGGATGAAGACCCTTGAACACCGAGCAGTACTTCTCCAACTCCTCTTCGGCAAAGCCGAAGTACTCGGGCAGCGAGGGCTGAGGCTGGCTCAGATCGGGCTGCTTCAGCTTCATCTTCTGCCACCCTCCCACCTCGGTGAGAGGCTCCCCGAGTTCCGCCTCCTGCACAGCAAGATAAATGTTATGTGTATCAAGTAGTAATATGAGGGGAAATAAATGCAAGTTGTTCCATGTATATATGTACCTTGTGCTTCTCGTAGCGCTCGGTGCTTGCGGCTTCCCTGCATTGTGTGTTCCTCCGAGTGCCCCGGTTTGCCTTGTTGCGCGCGCTCTTGGCGTTGAAGTCGGCGTCTTCGCCAACCCACCTCGCTACCAAGGCCTCAAATGCGTCTTCCTTATTCTCACACCATAGGGGCATAACTCGAAAAACCAAAACTCATTTGAAGAACACATAATGCAATCCCAACTATGCGAGCAACATAGAGTCTCATTGAATATTTACTTACCTTGAAGTAATCTTCCTTTGTCGGTCGAGGATCGTCCACGATATTGTCGGCTTTCTTGACCCTCGTGCCCTGCTCGAGCCTTGAAGTGCCCGATGCGGGTATGCTTCGATTGTACCACTTGTTGCCTTGTCAACCTCCGACAAGCCCTAGTCGATACCGCCTTCCCTTGCTCAACCATATCATCGAGGCACCTTATAATGGGTGCGCAATCATGCATAAGAATAATTGTGAGAGAGACATGAGTTAGCATAGTGTGGTCATCAACTATGAAGTAAACTCGAGAAGCATGCTTTACCCAAAACTTGGTGTACACGGCGTCGAAGCTGTCCCAAAGCCCGGGCAAGGAGCTGCCTCATAGTCCGCCCAAGTCTCGGCTAGCTTCTTCTCGCCGCCGGGGACCGGAGTGTAAAAGCCCGGCCGATCTTGCCTAATAAGAGCTCCAATCATGCTCGACGTGCTGGCGAACCCCCTTGTCATATGTCCAATTGCTGCACAATAATCAAAACATTAGTATGCCAATCAGTTATGCACAATAATGAAAACATTAGTACATAGCAAAATGAATCTAAATGTTCAAAATTAAACTTACTCTTTTTCGTTCGGGATGATGAGGGCTTTCGCATCCCGGCTAGTAGGCTCCCTCCTCTCATCGGGGACTTGCGCTTCACCACGAATGCGCAACTTCTTCGGCGCCATCTCCCTCTCCGCCTCCTCGTCCCTGCCCTCCACCTCCATCTCCACCTCTATCTCCACCTCCATCTCCCCCTCGATGGGCTGTGTGTGAGCGGACCGGGAAGCCACGTCGCCGAAGCGGAGGGTATGTCACCAAGGAAAGGTCCACCTCCACCTCGTCCTCGTCCTCCACCTCCACCTCGTCCTCGTCCTCCACCTCCGCCTCCGCCTCGTCCTCCCGGCCTCGTCCTCCACCTCCACCTCGTCCTCCACCTCCACCACGTCCTCCACCTCCACCTACACCTCCACCTCCAACTCCACCCGTGTCATCGTCCGCATAACGCGAGCTGGCACGCGTTGGTCTTCCACTTCTAGTGGTCCCGGTGAACTTCGTTGGCTCATACTCTTCAAAATGGAGTTCATGGATTGCTTGCTTCCGCTCATATTGATCAATCACTCGCATTGACAAAGAGTAAACAAGTAAGCATTCATGCCTTAATAAAATGTAGACACTAAGCAAAAAATAGATACTAAGCATAAGAAGCATATTGAAAAATAGATACTAAGCATAAGAAGCATATTGAAAAATAGATACTAAGCATAAGAAGCATATTGAAAAATAGATACTAAGCATAAGAAGCATATTGAAAAATAAATACTAAGTATAAGAAGCATATGGAAAAATAGATACTAAGCATAAAGGCATAAAGGACCCTCACCTCGAATCATCACTATCATAATGAGGCATTGGGTTCTCATAACGAGGCATTGGGTTCTCATTTTCACTATCACTATCGGTATCATGTGAGTAATGAGGTTGGGTGGGAATGTCCGGTGGAGGCTCATCATTGAACCCATTGCCCTCATGTAACTTGGTGAGCATTTGTATGTCCTTTAGGTCCACCTTTGTTTCACCATGAAGATGTGCCTCGTTACGGAGGTCCTCAAGACCAATTTCTATTTCGAAATCCCCAAAGTTCTCTTGCTCTTGATAAAAAATTCCCTCGTATGTTACGGGGTCAATGTTGTTGTAATCCTCGTCGGAGGGCATGGGTAGCTTACCATGTGGTGATACCTTGAACACGACTTCCCAGCCTTTGAGGTACTCCTTTTGACATGGGTAGGGCAAATAATAAACTTGCTTGGCTTGGTGAGCCACAACAAAGACATCGGCTCCGCTATAGCGAGGTTGAAGGCCTAACTTCCACTAACCCAATGGAAGGAGTGCTTCTCTGTCCAACTTGTGGGTCGAACCGGTGGCATTTGAACACAACGAGATTGAGTTGTATGTTTGTCCTATTGAATGTCGGCTCGTATACATTCTCTAACCTTCCGTAGTATTCTATGTCATCGGATCCTTTGGTGAAGACCCCGGTATTTATAGTTTTTGGGTTAGGCCGATTCTTCGGTGATACTACGTATGGAAGCGATACCCATTCACATCGTACTTCTCATACATTGAGATTCTACGGTTGCAACCACGGGAAACACATCTCAGCTCATCCGTCATCTCAACGTTGGGATCACCTCCCTACAAATTCGGTTCAAATTGTTTCTTTGCATTAGTTACGTGTAATAAGAGGGACAAGTCACGGATTGCAAAAGTATTGGCTAAAAGGGACTTGTTAGAAATTACTTTTTCGTAGAACCAATCCAGGAATTTTTTCTTTCCGGGACGACTCTCTTTCAAAAGAATCTCCATCTCCGCATCAGAGGGATCCGTCGATCTCGTCCAATATTCATCCTTGTATTGGCTAAAAGGGAGAAAAAACGTATTAGACCAAAATCGAGTTACTAATTGCAAAGTAATTTGTTCACCATTTTACCTTATGAATTTGAGCACTTCTTGCATGTTCGTAACCACATAAAACATTATGCAATCTTTCTCTTCCTTTGTCAAGATGCCCTTTTTAGAGGCACCATCCTTGCCACCGTGACATTTGAAGAGGAGGAGCTTGGGGTCATGCTTGGGCTCGTCGATATTGTACTGAGATATCGGGTTATGCATAGTGGGAACATCATCCGCATAGTACATTGTCGTGGCATCTTCCATGTTCCCGAGGACAGTTGCCTCAGCTATGCATGCTTCAATCTTATTTTTGTTGACACATTTGTTTCGAATATACTTGAACTCTCTCTCTCAATACAAAAACCAACGATACTGCACCGGTCCACCCAAGAGTGCCTCGTTCGCAAGATGCACAATGAGATGTAACATCGGAGTAAAGAAACCTGGTGGAAAGATCATCTCTAACTTGCATAACAACTCCGGCACTTGATCATGCAACTTCGCAATCACCGACTCACATATCCGCTTAGCACGGACCGTGCGGAAGAAATGGCTCAACTCCGCAAGCACTCGCCGGACATGCTCGGGGAGATACCCTCGAACCATCACCGGCATCGGTCGCTCAATCCATATATGATAGTCGTGACTCTTGAGCCCGTTTACTTTTCTCGTTGTAAGATTGACTCCCTTACTCATATTCGAACAATAGCCATCTGGGAACATAACGGCGTATTTCAGCCACATCATTGCCTCCTTCTTCTAGAGACTATCAAGCACGTAGTTGGCATGCGGCTTGACCCAATTTTTTCTATTGCCCTCAGGAGGATGCATGTGTAGTCTTTGCCTGTCACACAGATTCTCAACATCGACTCTAGCCTTGACATTATCCTTTGTCTTGTCGGGAATGTTCGGGACGGTGTTAAAAACGGACTCCCCACATTCTTTTCGGTGTGCATCATATCGATGTTATGGGGAAGTTCGAGATCCTTGTAATACTCGAGCTGCGTTAAGCCTGGCACGTGAGTCCAGTTGTGATTCTCACCATATCCCACATATGTTTTGCCGGGTTCTTTACTACGCTGGAGAGCACGTAGCTCACCATCAACAGTTTCACCATTGAACTTTGGTATCGTTTCTTCTTCACGCACAACTTTGCCCTTTGTGAAGTTCTTTTTGTCTCCTCCGAACCGATGCCCTCTTTTGAGGTACTTTCGATGTTTGTCAAATGCGACATATTTGCGACCCGCATTCGGCCAAATGAACTCCAATCGGTGCTCGCACACTGGGCATGGAAACCTACCAGCTGTACAATGCCCGCAAAATAGAGCGTACCCAAGTAGGTCGTGCATGGAATATTGGAACCAAACTTTCATGACAAAGTTTGTCTTCGTTGCTCGGTCGTATGTCAAGGTCCCATGGTGCCAAGAGTGGTGCAAATCATCCACAAGCGGTTGCATGAATACACTCAAATTCTTCCCGGGTAATCGGGCCCTGGAATGATCATCGACGGGAATATGGTCTTCCTTTGCATAAGGACTCCGGGAGGGAGATTGAGCGGAATAACAAACACGGGCCAACGAGCTGTACGCGGATGCTCGACATACCATATGGATTGAATCCATCGGTTGCTATCGCAATTCGACATTCCGAGCATCATTTGCCTTATCAGGGTGTTTTGCATCGAAGTTCGCCATGCTTTACCATCGGATGGGTGCCCCATGTTTAGTCGTCCCTCCGCGTCCTTGAATCTCAACCCGTTCTTATGCCACGTCATCTGTTTGGGCGACTCCTCGGACATGTAAAGCCGTTGGATTCTTTTTATGAACGGGAGATAACGAAGAATCTTCACGGCGACTTTTGTCTGCACCTTCTCACCATTAGCTCTGGTTATCTCATGATACCTAGAGGACCCACACTTGCTACAATATTTGTCATCCGCAAACTCTTTCCAAAACAAAAGATAGTTTTTGGGACAACAATCATACTTCACATAATCCATGCTTGAGCGCTTTCAACATTTTCTTTGCTGCATACATGGTTTTAGGCAGACAATGGCCTTCGGGCAACATGTTACCAACTGTTACCAAATTTTTTTCAAAGCATGCACGGGTGCTGTCGAACTGGGCCTTGTCGGCTAGTACTTGCGCGATGGCATCGAGCTGAGAAATTTTTGCACCCTCGTATAGAGGCCTCTTAGCCGCAACCATCATATCATAGAAGGCCTTTGCGGTAGGCTCGGGTTCCTCCGGTTACGGCGGTTCCTCCGCTTCTGGCGGTCCCTCCGGTTCTGGCGGTTCCTCCACGTTCTGGCGATTCTGGCATGTAGGCATCGTGGAGATCATCTAGCAAGTATCTAATCCCAGCGTCCTCATTGCCATCGATTCGCTGCCTCATCACCTCACCTCTGTCACGTTCGTGCCGAGCAAAGTCGACACACGTGACGTAATCGAGCATATACCCATTCAACCAAAGATGTCTAGTCATATCATCCTTTCACGTGACGATGACGCCTCTTGCAACGAGCGCAAGGGCAACTTGGACGAACGCGACTTTGAACCACGCGCTAACTCCTTCACTAATAAATTGGTCTTCCATACCCACTCTTCCGTCATTTCGATCGAACTAGCACGACCACTTCGTACATCCACCCATTATCAGCCATCCTGCGCTTGATTGGGAGACAAACAACAAATAGTACCATGAAATTAAATGCATCATATTTTTATTTATTTTACCGGGCGAAACGCATGTATCAACCTACATCTCTACTAGGTGGGCTCCTAGCAGCCGCCGGATCCGTAGTTGGCTACGTTCTCCATGCTCTACCCGGTCCAAGTCGGAATTTCGGCAGCACCTCCCCGCTGCTCTCCGATACACGTCTCGGCAAAAAACCGAGAGGATGTGCATCCGGAGAACAACGGGGAGGCGCCACCGAAATCCGACTCGGACCGAGTAGAACATGGAAAACGTAGACAACTACGCATCCGCCGACTTGTCCCGTAAATGCCGCAAGCGTTACGGTTGAAAATATGCCGACCACTAATGCATATTTATCCGCGTAACGCTCGCGGACGGGAAGTGACACCTAGGTTACGCAACTTTACTTGAAAAATGAATCTAGTGATGTAAAAATATGGAGGAGGTGGAGTTTTAGCTCACCCTCGGCGATGTCGGCGACCGTCTCGAATCGCGTCAAGCGACGGGGACCGGGGTCGTCACGCCATCGGCCTAGTTTAGACAACAATAAATTCAAATTGTTATTTTCCTATTTTCAATTTTTCATTTCTATTTGCTATTTGCTATTTTCCATCTTTGTTTCTATGTGCTATTTTCCATTTTTGTTTCTATTTGCTATTTTCAAATTGCAACAATTACTATTACTAAAATGAAAAATAAAATTACCTAGTGGAGGAGCAGGGGAGGCGCGGGGCGGAGGCGGCCGTGGGAGGAGGGGGCTGTCGGCGGCCGGGGGAGGAGGGGGCTGTCGGCGGCCGGGGAGGAGCAGGGGCGGAGGCGGTGGAGGAGCAGGGGCGGAGGCGGCCGTGGGAGGAGGGGCGGGGAGGCGGCGAGGAGGAGCGGCGGGGAGGCGGCCGGGGAGGAGCGAGCGAGGGAGGCGGCCGGGGAGGAGCGGCAGGGGAGGCGGCCGGGGACGAGCGGCAGGCGCGGCGGCGGGGAGGAGCGGCAGGGGAGGCGCGGCAGGGGAGGCGGCGGACGAGCGGCAGGCGCGGCGGCGGGGAGGAGCGGCAGGGGAGGCGGCGGGGAGGGGCGGCGGCGGAGGAGCAGGCGCGGCGGCGGCAGGCGCGGCGGCGGCTGGGGCAGGAGGTGGCGGCGCGCGGGTTGGGAGGAGGATGGCACGAGGATGGCACGAGGTGGAGGCGGCGCGCGGGTTAAGCCGAACCATCCTAACCCTACCTGTGCCGACGGCTAGGCCGTCGGCACACTTTTTTTTTCATTTTTTTTTCATTTTTTTTATTTCTATTTCTATTTCTATTTTTTTTCTTTCTATTTTTATTTTTCTTTTTCTTTTTTCCTTTTTATTTCTTTATTTACTTTTGCAGTGGTTGCTAGGAGCTGAGCGCGCGGGGTGGAGGAGCTGAGGGTGGCGACACATAAAATGACGCCACGCGGTTATTTTTATTTCTTTATTTTTCTTTTGCAGTGGTTGCTAGGACACATAAAATGACGCCACGCGGCTCCGCGCGATTTTATGACTTCGTTTACTTCGCCAACTGTGCAAAACGGGGCCGCCGGGACATGCGGTATGGCCGTACCGGGCGCGCGGTTGCACCCGTCCGCCAACGCGCGAAACGGAAAACATTTAGCACATAAAATGACGCGTCATAGACCTAAAACCATTTTTCCCTCCATTTATTGAGCGAAGGAAAGTGTCGCCCCGGTTCAAATCCGGTCGGTTTCCGGCGGATTCGGCGGGGCACCGCGGAAGCGGGTGGGATTCTCGGATGGCTTCCGCGCGCATATGGCATGTGATAGGTGGTGCGTAGGAGGTATCCTACCGCTGCGCGGAGGTCCCGCGCAATGCTGAAATGCGCACCATGTAGTACGCTTCACAAAAAAAGCCCTTAGGCACCCCGAAAATGGAAAAACCGTCGCCGTGGTTCGGATTGGAAATCCGCGACCAGGGCCTTGCTTCCCATCCTAGGGCCCACGCACGTGCCAAATATGGCCTCGTTCCGACAAACTATGTGGTGAAACGGGCCGTTTCCTACTCATTTCCCCTAAAAGCCATAGAACTCCGGACGAGATAGCCACTGTTCGTGAAGGGTTCTCCAAGATAATTGCCGTATCCCGGTTCCGTCTTTTGCGGTGGTTGCTAGGACACATAAAATGACGCCACGCGGCTCCGCTCGATTTTTGGCTCCGTTTGCTTTGCCAACTGCGCAAAACGGGGCCGCCGGGACATGCGGTATGGCCGTACCGGGCGCGCGGTTGCACCCGTCCGCCAACGCGCAAAACGGAAAACATTTAGCACATAAAATGACGCGTCATAGACCTAAAACCATTTTTCCCTCCATTTATTGAGGGAAGGAAAGTGTCGCCCGGTTCAAATCCGGTCGGTTTCCGGCGGATTCGGCGAGGCACCGCGAGAAGCGGGTGGGATTCCCGGATGGCTTCCGCGCGCATATGACATGTGATAGGTGGTACGTAGGAGGTATCCTACCGCTGCGCGGAGGTCCCGCGCGATACTGAAATGCGCACCATGTAGGCGCTTCACAAAAAAAGCCCTTCGGCACCCGAAAATGGAAAAACCATCGCCGTGGTTCGGATTGGAAATCCGCGACCGGGGCCTTGCTTCCCATCCTAGGGCCCACGCACGTGCCAAATATGGCCTCGTTCAGACAAACTATGTGGTGAAACGGGCCGTTTCCTACTCATTTCCCCTAAAAGCCATAGAACTCCGGACGAGATAGCCACGTTCGTGAAGGGTTCTCCAAGATAATTGCCGTATCCCGGTTCCGTCTTTTGCGGTGGTTGCTAGGACACATAAAATGACGCCACGCGGCTCCGCTCGATTTTTGGCTCCGTTTGCTTTGCCAACTGCGCAAAACGGGGCCGCCGGGACATGCGGTATGGCCGTACCGGGCGCGCGCGTGCACCCGTCCGCCAACGCGCGAAACGGAAAACATTTAGCACATAAAATGACGCGTCATAGACCTAAAACCATTTTTCCCTCCATTTATTGAGCGAAGGAAAGTGTTGCCCTAGTTCAAATCCGGTCAGTTTCCAGCGGATTCGGCGGGGCACCGCAGGAAGCGGGTGGGATTCCCGGATGGCTTCGCGCGCATATGGCATGTGATAGGTGGTGCGTAGGAGGTATCCTACCGCTGCGCGGAGGTCCCGCGCAATACTGAAATGCGCACCATGTAGGCTCGCTTCACAAAAAAAGCCCTTAGGCACCCCGAAAATGGAAAAACCATCGCCCGTGGTTCGGATTGGAAATCCGCGACCGGGGCCTTGCTTCCCATCCTAGGGCCCACGCACGTGCCAAATATGGCCTCGTTCGACAAACTATGTGGTGAAACGGGCCGTTTCTACTCATTTCCCCTAAAAGCCATAGAACTCCGGACGAGATAGCCTCGTTCGTGAAGGGTTCTCCAAGATAATTGCCGTATCCCGGTTCCGTCTTTTGCGGTGGTTGCTAGGACACATAAAATGACACCACGCGGCTCCGCTCGATTTTTGGCTCCGTTTGCTTTGCCAAGCTGCGCAAAACGGGGCCACGGGACATGCGGTATGGCCGTACGGGCGCGCGGTTGCACCCGTCCGCCAACGCGCGAAACGGAAAACATTTAGCACATAAAATGACGCGTCATAGACCTAAAACCATTTTCCCTCCATTTATTGAGCGAAGGAAAGTGTCGCCCCAGTTCAAATCCGGTCAGTTTCCAGCGGATTCGGCGGGGCACCGCAGGAAGCGGGTGGGATTCCCAGATGGCTTCTGCGCGCATATGGCATGTGATAGGTGGCTTCCCTACATCACACTTGTGCACATATGCTAGGGACATATGCAAGTTTTTAAGCGGTTCCGACGCTCCGCTGATCTGTATCTTCGGAAACCCTAGGGCGGGGACCCCGCAGATCTACCCCTATAGCTTTCTCCGTGTGACGGTGTAACAATGGATTTTTTTATTTGCTTTGGTTTGTTTAGGACATATGTACATGGGAAACCATAGGTTGGGCTTACTTTACCATAAAATAGGCTCCATTTTAGCCGTACCGGGAGTTTGCACATACGGATCCTGGATTTTCACCAAGTCTTGGCCCATGTCTGCGCGAAAATCGTCAATGCCGGGTACATGCAAGGTTAGCCAAACCCTACATCACACTTGTGCACATATGCTACGGACATATGCAAGTTTTTAAGCGGTTCCGACGCTCCGCCGATCCGTATCTTCGGAAACCCTAGGGCGGGGACCCCGCAGATCTACCCCTATAGCTTTCTCCGTGTGACGGTGTAACAATGGATTTTTTTTTTTGCTTTGGTTTGTTTAGGACATATGTACATGGGAAACCATAGGTTGGGCTTACTTTACCGTAAAATAGGCTCCATTTTAGCCGTACCAGGAGTTTGCACATACAGATCCTGGATTTTCACCAAGTGCTGGCCCATGTCTGCGAAAATCGTCAACGCCGGTACATGCAAGGTTGGCCAAACCCTACATCACACTTGTGCACATATGCTACGGACATATGCAAGTTTTTAAGCGGTTCCGACGCTCCGATCGTCGTATCTTCGGAAACCCTAGGGCGGGGACCCCGAGATCTACCCCTATAGCTTTCTCCGTGTGACGGTGTAACAATGGATTTTTTTATTTGCTTTGTTTTGTTTAGGACATATGTACATGGGAAACCATAGGTTGGGCTTACTTTACCATAAAATAGGCTCCATTTTAGCCGTACCGGGAGTTTGCACATACGGATCCCGGATTTTCACCAAGTGTCTGGCCTATGTCCGCGAAAATCGTCAACGCCGGGTACATGCAAGGTTAGCCAAACCCTACATCACACTTGTGCACATATGCTACGGACATATGCAAGTTTTTAAGCGGTTCCGACGCTCCGCTGATCCGTATCTTCGGAAACCCTAGGGCGGGGACCCCGCGAGATCTACCCCTATAGCTTTCTCCGTGTGACGGTGTAACAATGGATTTTTTTATTTGCTTTGGTTTGTTTAGGACATATGTACATGGGAAACCATAGGTTGGGCTTACCAGGAGTTTTCACATACAGATCCTGAATTTTACCCCTACAGTCTATAATCTGCCTGAGTTTTGGGACCATTCCCACCCTCCGATGCTCGATTTCTGACGACACACAATAATGATACACTTAAGAACTTGAGACCCACACACGTTACAAAGCACTTAAATAACTAGACCCACACACAAACCAAAACACTTAAAGAACTAGACCACACACAAACCAAAGCACTTAAAGAACTACACCCACACACGAAGCAAAGCACTTAAAAACTACACTACTAACACACAAACCAAAACACTTAAAAAACTAAACCCACACACGAACAAAGCACTTAACACTGGGTCGACACATGACCCGTTAGACACACGGACTCGACACACACATATACTAATCAGTTATCGAAATCTTCGTCCTCGCTAGGGGTGTCCTCTGAAGCGGTACTTGAGAGGTACGAAAACCACCGTTCATCATTTTCCCCCCATGTCGACGCCTCTCCTTTGGCGTACTCCGCGTCATATTCGGCCCTCCTCTGCCGCTTTCCCGCCCTCCTCTCTCTCCTCGTACGCTGCTTCTCCTTCCGGAATGCGCGCGTGGCCGCGACGTCTCCGGGATGGTCTGCGTGCCCTTGTGCCATGAACCGCTCGTCCGCCTCGGTGGTATCAATCCGCCGCCGGCCATCTCCGAACCGCTGCGCTTCACCCTCCGAGCGAAGTAGCGGCTCGGTAGAGAGACTCTCGGCTTCCGTCGGAGACCCGACCTCCGGGAAGTTCAATTCGTGGCGCGACCGGCCAAACCTCCAAGCCGCAACGTCGTATGCGCGGGCAGCGGCCTCCTTCGTGTAGAAGGTGCCGAGCCACACACGCACACCACCGGCGGAGATTTCGGACGCGAAATGGCCCGCAGCCCGGCCGGCGAACGCCGATGAAGCCCGTGTTGCTACGGCGACGAGGAGCCATCTCGACGGCAGGCTGAGCTCGAGAGGATTACGTGGTGTTTTTTGGATGAGAGAGTTGATGAGGAGAGAAATGTTGCTTGGTGATGTTAGTGTTGAGAAGACATGGCTATATATAGGACGACGAGGGCCGAAACGGCGGGAATAATTGGCGGGAGAGAATGGGCGCGAGAAGAATGGCGGGAGGGAAGGAGCGGGGAAAAATGGCGGGAACTCTGTGCCGACGGCTCGGCCGTCGGCCTACATAGGAAGTGGCGCGAAAAGAATGGCGCGAATAAGGGCGGGAAGAATGAAAATTTGGGGGGAAGGCTGTGCCGACGGCCCGGCCGTCGGCCCACATCACGCCGTTTGCCACCTGCTGACGCCGTTGTCGGTGGCTGTCTGTGGCCCCACCATATGTCCATGTGCCGACGGCTAGGCTACGTGCCGTCGGCACAGACTGGGTTTGTGCCGACGGCGGCCGTCGGCTCTGGTGGTTCTGTGCCGACGGCCAGGCTGTGCCGACGGCTACTTTGCTGGGCTGACGGCGAGCGAGGCTGTGCCGACGGCGACCGTCGGCACAGATTCTGGCCGTCGGCACGTCGGCGGGTTCCCGTAGTGTCGGGTCGTTTGCTATATTAATATAGCGGGGCGCAAGCCTATTTCGAGGATTAGTTTAGAGGCAAAATTTGACTATTGAACCCCGCTTAATTATGTACTGCTGTGACGAGATGATAATTAAGCACACATCGTATATTTTTAGTTTCTGCACCCGCAAGCTCGCCCTCCATTTCAGTCCATCATGCATCTCCTGATAGATTTCATCCTGCTCTTCTTCATAGGAATCCTGGCAGGCAGTGCCGCGACGGACACCATCTTGCCCGGCCAAGCGCTTGCCGTCAAGGACAAGCTCATCTCCGAGAACGGCAGGTACGCGCTTGGCTTCTTCAAAACAAGCAGCAAATCCTCAGATTGGTACCTTGGCATATGGTTCTATGCAGTCCCCAAATTTACTTCGGCATGGGTCGCGAATAGGGATAAGCCAATCAAGGACACAGCCTCCTTGGAGCTCACAATCTCCCCGGATGGCAACCTTGTAATCTTGGACAAGTCCAGCGAATGTATAATCTGGTCAACACAAGCAAACATCACAGGAAATAACACCACTGTTGTGCTGTTGAGTAGTGGTAATCTCATCCTGGCAGACTCTTCAAACTTGTCAGAGGTTCTGTGGCAGAGCTTTGATCACCCCACGGATACACTTTTCACTGGGGCTAAGCTTGGATGGGACAAGCTCACCGGCCCGAACCGACGTATTGTTTCGTCGAAGAACTTGATCGACCCAGCCACCGGTGTCTATCGTTATCAGGTAGATCCTAGTGGTGTCGACCAATTATTGCTTACACCATTGAATTCCACCATAGCCTACTGGTCGACCGGTGTATGGGATGGCGAATATTTTGGCTCGGTTCCCGAGATGGCAGCCAACAACCATCTTTTCACTACAATATTTGTCGGAAATGGCCACGAGAAGTACATCACAACAACCGTACTCGACGAAAATGTGGTTGCTCGTAATGTGATGGCTGTCTCAGGTCAAATAAAGACATTTATTTGGACGAAGGGCTCACAGGACTGGGTAATGATCAATGCCCAACCAAAATCTCAATGTGATGTCTATGCAGTTTGTGGACCTTTCGCAATTTGCACTGATAATGTGACTCCACCTTGCACTTGCATGGACGGCTTCAGCATAACATCCCCTGAGGACTGGGAGGTAGAAGATCAAACCGGTGGTTGCTCCAGAAATACTCCGTTAGACTGCATTGGTACCAAAAGCACAGCACAAACCACAGATAGGTTCAACTCTGTGCCATGCGTTAAGTTGCCCCAAAATGCCTCAAAGGTGGAATCTGCTGCAAATCAAAGTGAGTGCGCACAAGTTTGTCTGAGTTATTTCTCCTGCACAGCATATTCATTCAACGATGACAAATGTTCTATCTGGCATAATGGATTGCTCAACATAAGAACACTACAATGTAGTGGCACTACCGATTCAACTGGAGAAACTCTTTACCTTCGTGTTTCTGGTACAGTTTTGAACAGATTGAATACTAACAGAAAGAAGAATGTTATTCGGGTAGCTACAGGTTTAATTGCTTCTGCTCTAATCTTATTTGCACTCATTCTCCTAGTAATGGTTCGGAGAAACAAAAGGAAGAACTCTGAGCGAATACTGAATGGTGTTCAAGGTTGTAATGGAATTGTTGCATTCAGATATACTGATTTACTGCATGCAACTAATAAATTCAAACATAAGTTGGGTGGTGGCAGCTTTGGTTCTGTATTCGAAGGGCTTATAGATGACTCAGTTGCCATAGCAGTGAAAAGGCTTGACGGTGCTTATCAAGGAGAGAAACAATTCAGAGCAGAAGTGAGCTCGGTTGGAGCTATCCAGCACATTAATTTAGTTAAGCTTGTTGGTTTCTGTTGTGAGGGTTCTAAGAGGTTGCTTGTTTACGAACTCATGTCAAATCGCTCTCTTGATATCCATCTATTTCAATCCAATTCTGCGATGCTGAACTGGGCTGCTAGGTATCAAATAGCCCTGGGAGTTGCCAGAGGATTAGCCTACTTGCATGAGAGGTGTCGAGACTGTATCATACATTGTGATATTAAGCCAGAAAACATACTTCTTGATGCTTCATTCTTTCCCAAAGTTGCAGACTTTGGGATGGCAAAGCTTCTGGGAAGGGAATATAGCCGAGTACTGACTACAATGAGAGGAACTGCAGGGTACCTTGCACCTGAATGGATTAGTGGCGTTGCTGTCACACCAAAAGTTGATGTTTATAGTTACGGTATGATGCTGCTGGAAATTATTTCTGGAAGGAGGAACTCGTGCACACCATGTACTAGTGGTCATAGCCTTGATGTTTATTTCCCTGTGTATGCGGCACATAAGCTTCTTGAAGGAAATGTTGGGAGTTTGGTGGATCATATGCTCCATGGTGATGTTAATCTGGAGGAGGTTGAACTGGCTTGTAAGGTTGCATGTTGGTGTATCCAAGATAACGAGTATGATCGACCAACAATGGGACAGGTCGTTCAGATTCTCGAAGGGCTAGTTGATGTCGCGATGCCCCCAATACCAAGACTGCTTGAACGAATGGCTGGGAGCACGCATTCAACACGATGCTAATGTTTTCATTTAAGGGAGACTAGCTGGGATTCCTTGTCGGGATACCAAGACTGCTCCAAGCTATGGCTCAAAGATTTGTTTTCAACATGCTTGTAATCTTTTAGCTTCAGTGAAACTAGCTGGACTGTACGTCTAGATGTTACAATACATATTTTTACACTTAAGACTACAGTGATATTTATTATACAAATGTAAATTTCTAATGCTTATGATTGAAGAAATAGGTGTATTTTGTATAAATCTGTAATGGTCTTAATGTACCCTGCTGCATCATTATAATCTGGTGACATACCAAATATGCATCATCATAGATGTTTCTCTTTTTCTCTACTTAACATGGAAATATATAGCATTTTAAGATCCAGAATAGAAGACCATTTTAACCTTGTTTCAACTATTACAGTGGGGATGCAAACATCGTCTTTGTAGAATATTGTAAATACCCGGCATCATGGTAGACATGGCACGGTCATGAAAGATAGGCCATACCAGCGAGGTTGCTGCCAAAATAATGAGTGTGTCTTCGGCTACAGGTTCCCATCATCCCATGAAGTCAGCAGCATTGGCAGCAGTCTCTGAGATAGTCCGAGGCATGCAGGAAGTGAATCCGATGGTGTTGGCGATCCTCGCTCAGTGATAGCAAACTAGGCTGAATCAGAAAGGAAATTTGGGTCAACATGGAGTACAGGTAGTTAACATGGTGCTATTGAAGCAATGAGGTTACAGAGAAACTCTTTTTTTTCAGAGAAAACATAAAGCTTGCATTTCGTTGCATTGACAGAAAGAACAGTCTTACAAGCCTAAGACAAGGCCGAAACACCGGACCACTCAGGGGCAGACCTACGTTCATCCAGCAGGGGTCAGAGGACACCGGGTCCGAACCCATTTTCTTCTATACAGTACATGTATTTAGAGTGTGACACACCAAATTAAAATGAATGATCACTTGGAGGACACCGGGTCCGGAGTCCAGACCCATCTTCTTCTATACAGTACATGTGCTCTAGGTCTGCCCCTAGGACCACTCAAGACAAGATGACATCCAACGGCCACAAGACAAACATTACAACAGGCGCCACCAAACTACCATCGGCCTAGATGCCATCCAAACAAGTGCACAGGACGGGACAGGCCCACCGACCCAAGAAAGGATGGCCAGCCGACAATATTGTGGACTGGCCTCGCACTTCAGGGATGTACTCGCCACGCCGGGGTGACCTCGAACCCCCCACTGAGCTATCCAGATCCGGCGTGGACCATTCAGTGGGGGGAGGAGGCCCCAACATGCCCGGAAGGGCACGATTAGTTCAGCTGACTGCAGAGGTCACGAAACCGCCAACGCGGTCCACGCCTTGAACACTGCTCCATCATGCCTTGCCGCACCCCTCGCATGTAGCAACATACGCCTGCAGCCATCAGCCAATACTCGCTGAGTGCTCCCATGTGTCCAAGAGCAGCAGCATAGGATCCTCCGCGGCACCACGGTGGCAGTTTTGGATCTGACAAGTGGACCGCGGAACCTCGAGATCTAGTGCGGGAAGCTGGAAAATGCCTTTGAGAAAAGCGCATCACTCCCAGTTCCTTTACTCAAGTTGTGTCCAGACCCACCATCATCCAGGTACACCAGGTTTGCAGGATCATCAGCCACCACAGGCCTAATAATCTCGCCTTATTCCGTGCCATCAGTCCCCGTTCTCTAAGGGGGAAATGGAGCACCCCCACATTAGAGAGACGATGCACGGAATGTGGAGTTCATTTCAGTTTCTGAGCTACAGCCACTGAATTCATCATATACTTTGCTACAGGACATGTAAGAAATAGATGGTCGATAGACTCATTGATGCCACATAAATAACACGATTTAGATCCAGTCCACCCCCTTTTTATCAACTTATATATTTATATTAGTAGGAACACTATTCTTTACTAGCAACTACTACATGAAACCTTGATTTTCAAGGGCGTTACATGCTGGACCTCCTGACCATCTACTAGATATGCTACCGGTCTAGGTTAACAAAGTTAGCCTGTATAGTTCTTTTTTCCTTCTTCTTGTCTTTTGGCTCTTGCCTTTTGTACATTTGGTTTGCTCCCGTCTTCTTGACGGCTTCTTCTAATATATAATGACGCATGCTTTGGCATGTGTTCAAGAAAAAAGGGCATTTCAATGTCCAAAAGTGCTTAATTAAAAGGGAAATGAACCTGCTGAGAAATTGAGCAACATAAAAGGAATGTACAGAAAAAACAACCATTCTTCCCAAGTATCCATACACATCTATCATCATCATCATCATCTGTTTAAACCAACCCCATCCTCCTTCAGAAACTGGGGGGGGGGGATAGATGGAGGAAAAGGGGGCGAATGGAGTCGGACGAGGCTCACCGTTCAGGGAGCAGGCGAAGTGGTAGATGGAGGCGACGCGAGCTCATTAACGTGCCCAGCCTCTGCTTTTCTGAAGGGGGGCCGTCAAGGGTAAGGCGAGCCACCAGGGGGTCGATTGCCGGAGATGGTCCTGCAGGCAGCCGCCAGGTGATCGATTCGCGCGTCTATGCTTGCGAATGGCGAGAGCGGGGCCGCTTCGATGGCGCCGGCGCGGCGAGCAGGGAGGTTGGGGATGGATCTGACAAGTGGGTCCTGGTGGAAGCCGGAGGTTGGTGGCAGCGGTATAATTATTTTTTTCCATTTCAGAGATGTTGTAACCGCGCTCCTAACATGGCTGATCTAACAAATTATGACTTTTTTGGGTAAATTACAAGATTTTGCATAGTTTTAAATAATAATTCAATTCAAATAATATTACATAAATTGATTCAGATAATAATCCAAATATATAAATTAAATTATTCTTATAAAAAATTGTGATTCAACTTGTTCAAGAATCAGACGATTCTACTCTCCACAAATTGTCCACTAGATCATTTTGAAGTGTAGTATGAATCTATGCATCTCGGGTTTCTGGACATTTCATATGGTTGTGGCACCTTTTGGAGTTTGTGTTCCCGGCGGCGTCGCGCAGCTAGCCAGATTCATAGGGTTGACCCCGCTGCGCTCTGCAAAGCATCTTCTTCCCCCTTCGAAGGATTTTCCCTAGCCCTGGCACAACCATTCAAGCTCCAGCTCTCCCAACTGGTGTCGTACCCGATGAGAGTAGGAGCGGCGGTGCCTGGAGGTTCACCAACATCATGGAGGTTCACCAGCGTCGGCATCAAGCAAGGTTGGATCACGTTTCTGCGGTCTTCTTTACGGTGTGCTTTGGAAAAAGGCAAGAACTTATTGTAATTTCCTTAATCTATAAGGTCCTTTATGTCATTGTGCATCCACCACCGAAGTAATACAAACTCCAGGTCCTTCGGAACCCTTCCCGTAAAAAACGTGGGTAAGTCATGCGTAAGGTCCTGCCTACATTTTCGCTTTAGACGAACCACCTCGCTCGGCCGTTAGCGTCGTCGCGGATAAAAACGAACGCCATTGACACATCGAGAAACTGATCTCGCCAGATCTGAAGGACCGATCATCACACGTTGCCATCAACTCTGAGACGTCGCCCAGAAGGTCATCACTGGTGTAGGAGTAGAGTTGATGCAGATTTATTAGTCCGAACACCGCTCTCACCACCCCAACGACGCACCATAGGAACCAAAACCTAACCCTAACTACTAGGCCACAACGGAGGAACAAGATCCCCCTCCTCATACTGCTGCCTGGAGCAGCGAGAAGAGGAAATGGGGACTAGGGCCAACGCCCTAGTCGGACGAGATCGGGGGAGCTGGCTGCCGCCGCCTCTCACGAGAGGAAGAGCGGAACGGTTCGCTTGTCTTCTCCTGTTGTTCTCCTTGGAAGTAGGACGTTGGGGATGGATGTGACGAGCAGGACCCACTGCCAGGATTGCTGGTGAGTGGTGACTCCTTCAACTCAAAATTCAAGTAGTGTCAAACAGTTTGGGGTATTTTTTAATACGAAAAGGAGCTTAGCTGTGTGCGGATCTATAGGTGACAGGGGATGTGCTCCCCACGAATAGCGAGGGCTAAGAGCATCTCCACTGGTCCTCCCATAGCTTTCTGAATAGCATTTTGGGGATCCTAGAGAGAGAAACTGCTCACACCGACGGTTCCGAAAAAGCGCCGGCCATTTTTAGACCTTACTAAAAGCGCCGACACGCCCGTAGCAATCCCTTCGCGAAGGGACCCGATTGGGAGTGCCGGCGTCCAATTTCTGCTCAAAAATTGCATGTGGCCCACTTGCATGTGACACAGCCTCTAAAGATCCTCCTCTCTCCTACTTTTTCTGTCCCCACTTGCATATGCATGCATGGTGTCGGCGTCTCTATTAGGTTAATTGATGTGAGACACGGTCCACAAATGCTAAGTGCATGCAGCCGACGCTCCCTATAGCCTGCTGCCGGCGTGCATGCCGGCCCTTTTTTAGGAGGACCGGTGGAGATGCTCTAACTGGGCCAACGATTTTTGTGTTTCGCTTTGCTTCGGTCTGCTCGTTTGATTTTGGGTTTTCGGGTTATCATCGGTTTTTTGTTTCTACTAGCCATTTTTTATTTTTGAAAATGTTCAAGTTTGAACTATTTTTGGACATTTTTGTTTTTTGAACATTTGTTAGTTCAAATATTTTTCATATTTTGAACTTTTTAAAATTTATTTTTTTAAATATGAAAGCATTTTCAAAATTTGGATTTTTTATATTTTGGACATTTTTTATTATTTTTCAATTTTGAACCATTTCCAATTTTAAGCTTTTAAAATTTAGAACGATATTCAATCTTGAATATTTTTTATTTTTGAACATTTTTAAAATTTGAATTTTTTTCAAATTTAAACAATTTTTGGTTTTAAATAGAAAAAAGGAAAAAAACGAGTACCTTTTGTTGGACCGCTTTTGGAGCGGCCCATGATGAAGTCGCTTCAGGATTCCCTGTGCTCCCGCCGGTGGTGCTCAAGCGGACCTCTAGAAATATATCATCACTCATGACCGGGTAGGCCTGGATCCTCTTCCAGTCCATGGTGAGGACGAGAAATAACCTAGCCTTGCTAGATAATCCTAGGCGACAGGCTATACCATTGCCAGGATTTGGTTGGCGATCACTGGATGAAAGCTGCATAAAAGTCAATACTGATGCTGGTGTGGGGGAGCGGGAGGTGTTGAGATCACTAGTCCGATGATTGAAGTGGCAATGGCACTAAGGGAGGGTGTGATCTTCGTCAAGCTGTGTGCGCGAGTGGTGTTTGAAGTGGATTGCTTAGAGATTGTTAACCTCTGGGACTCGAGGGCTCGTTCTCGCGCAGTTGTTGAGCCGATTTTACAAGACATCGCAAAGCATTCTAGTTTGTCTTCTTCTTTTGCTATTCAACATGTAATAAGATCGTCTAACGCAGTCGCTCACATATGTGCCAAGCACGGTTGCACGTTGGAGTTGACAAGTGTTTGGATGGAACTTCCCCCTTAGCTTCCTTATTGCCGGTCTTCAGGCTGACATCGTAGGAGCAGTTGTTGATGGTTAATAAAGCCCTGAGATTCCATGCAAAAAAAGCACGACACCAAACGGTCGTCACGAGGCTATACATCGCTTTTCCGTGGACCAGGAAGACGAACCTCGCCTTGGAGGCTAATCCCCTAAATAAGAAGTGTTGCCATCGCGCGTCTGGTGGTCTTCAAGCTGTCCGGCTTCTCCTTGCCACTCGTGGCGGCGAGGGGAAGATTCTAGTAGCTTGATGACAACCGTACTTTCTAAATGGCTCTCGGAGCTTTTGGAGTTTGTGCTCCCTGCAGCGGCTCCCAAGCGACGACGTGGTCTGGCCTCTACTATTCATGGTCATAGTGTTGACCTCGCCGCGCTCTGCCGTGGCCGCTACTTGAGCATCTTCTTCCTACTTCAGTAGCCTCGGCGCGGCCATTCAAGCTCCAACTCTCCCAAGTGGTGTTATCCCCGACGAGAGTAGGAGCGGCGGTGCCTAGATGTTGTCCACTGCCAGCATTGAGCAAGGACTTTATTACGTTTTTTCGATCTACTTTCTGGTGTTCTTTGTAAAAATACAGGACCTTATTATAATTTCCTTATTCTGCAGGGCTCTTCGTGTAATTATACACCCACCATTTCCCATTTTAGAAAGGAACCACCCTATTTCCCTCGCATCCATGGCCAATCAGAAGAACCAAAAGCACCTCAACATATCTCGGTTGAGGAGGTCGCCGACGACAACGAGCTTGGCCTTATTTGCGAAAATCCCGGATTTGGACCCGCTCGCCATCAACTCCGACAGCCGCAACTTGATGCAGGAGCATCTCGCGCATCAGATGCACCAGGTCATGCCAGAAAACATTGTCACCCTACTACAAACTACCCCTGCCAGCAGACCACCACTACTCGTAGATCTAGCTACAGGCCAACAACAGCTCCCCCTCCCACTCTGGCCGGCGAGGCCGCCAGAAGAGAAGGGCAGAGGCCATGGGGAAAGGAGGGGGACTCTCACACCCTAGTTTTCTCAAGAGAGGGGGGGGGGGGGGGGGCTTCTTGGTGATTTCCAACGGGCCAGTTCCAACACCGACCATCGAGCACCGAGCGCTCAACCAATGCGACATGCCTCTACCACCACCTCGCGATGAAAACATGATGAAGAAATCCAAACGCCTGACCACTACGCTGCGGACTTCAGACCAAGAGTTGAAGAAGAATAAGAAGAATTGAAACAAACAAAGGCTATACATGTTGAGTTACCGTAGCTAAAGATCGGTCAAGGTAGCGCGCAAGTACATTTTTTGTGATGCCAAATGCCTTTATTTGGGCCGAGTAGAGCGTTGCCCGTAATAAACTAGTAGTAAGTTAGAAAAGGAGATCAAAATCATTCTATTTTATGACCAACAGAAAAAACCACAATTTGAAGCAAGTCAAATTATTACAATTTTTTTTTAGATTCTCCTAACAAATAATGAATCTAAACTTAAGTTTTCAACATTGTACATCAAACCTTGAGGAAACCTATTACTTCTTGTCCGGAATTTATTTCCGACTTCTTTTAGTTGGACTGAGCGAAGATTGCACATAATATGAGACAGCACACATTTTTTCATATCACACTCTCTATGTCACATGCCATCCCAACACGCCCACGGGTCACCCGGACATGCTAGGAAAGACCACCATCAACAAATAAAAGAGCTTCACCTTCACCACAAATAAATCACGTAGACATCCGTACTATAACTACTATTCAGGCCCAAGGTCCTTTTTTGGCGGTCTGGCCGGTCCGATCAGTAACTGAATGAGGGCGACAAGATTTCGACCAGCAAACAAGATGACTCCACTAATTTGGGTGTTGTGCTTTACACCATAGTGATTATATGTCCCGATGACCACTGAGCTCCCAGCCTAAGTTTGCAGACTCCGCACAGCAAGTTTCAGGACGCCCTCACCACCTTAAGCTCACCATGTCTCTCCTCCACATTGTTTTCACCTTGCTCTTGTACATGCGCATCCCAGCAGGTTCTGCTGCGACGGATACCATTTTGGCTGGCCAAGCACTTTCTGTCCACGACAAGCTCGTCTCCAAGAATGGCAGGTACGCGCTTGGCTTCTTCAAACCAAACAGTAGCAAATCATCTCAGGACACTACCAACTGGTACCTCGGCATATGGTTCAATACAGTTCCCAAATTTACTTCAGCATGGGTTGCAAATAGGGATAAACCGGTCAATAACACCACCTCACTAGAGCTCACAATCTCCCAGGATGGGAACCTTGTCATCTTTAACCGGTCCACCAAGTCCATAATCTGGTCTACACAAGCAAACATCACAACAAATAGTACCACCGCTGTGTTGTTGAGTAATGGAAATCTTATCCTCACAAACTCTTCAAATTCATCAGAGGTTCTATGGCAGAGCTTTGATCACCCCACAGATACATTTTTCCCCGGGGCGAAGCTTGGATGGGACAAGGTCACCGGCCTGAATCGCCATTTTATTTCTTGGAAAAACTCGATTGACCCAGCTGCCGGTGGTTACCGCTATGAGTTAGACCCCGGTATTGGTGTCAACCAGTTATTGCTTGTGGCATTGAACTCATCCACGCCATATTGGTCCAGCGGTACATGGAATGGAAAATACTTTTCCCCAATTCCAGAGATGACAGGCCGCCATGCTATTAGTGCAAAGTTTGTTGACAATGAGCACGAGAAGTACTTCACATACAATTTACTAGAGGAATATATGGACCCAAATATGCTTACTCGTCATGTAATTGACATCTCAGGTCAAATAAAGACATTCACTTGGGTGAAGGGCTCACAGGACTGGGTACTGATGAATGCCCAACCAAAAGCTCAATGTGATGTCTATGCAGTTTGTGGACCTTTCACAATTTGCACTGACAATGATTTTCCACATTGCATTTGTATGGTGGGCTTCACCATAACATCCCCCAAGAACTGGGAGCTAGAAGACCGAGCAGATGGGTGCTCGAGAAATACTCAACTAGACAACTGCATTAGGAACGCAAGCACAAAGCATATGACAGACAAGTTCTACTGTGAGCCATGTGTTAGGCTGCCCCAGAATGCCCGAGAAGTCGAACCTACTAAAAGCTCGGGTGAGTGCGCACAAATTTGCCTGAATAATTGCTCTTGCACTGCGTACTCCTTTGGTGACAGTGGATGTTCCATGTGGCATAATGAATTGCTCAACATAAGACAACTAGAATGCAGTGACTCAACCAATTCAAATGGAGAAACTCTTTGCCTTCGTCTTTCTGCTAAAGATGTACAAAGTTTGAAATACAACAGAAGGGGGATTGCTATTGGAGTTGTAACGGGTACATCCATTTGTGCTCTAGGCATATTTGCACTCATACTGTTACTAATGATTTGGACAAACAAAAAGAACAACTCTGGTCTCATACTGAATGGTTCTACAGGTTGTAATGGAATCATTGCATTTAGATACAAAGATCTACAGCGAGCAACAAAAAAATTCACAGATAAGTTGGGGGCAGGTAGTTTTGGTTCTGTATTCAAGGGGTTTATTAGTGACTCAAATGCCATAGCAGTTAAGAGGCTTGATGGTGTTTATCAAGGAGAGAAGCAATTCAGAGCTGAAGTGAGCTCAATTGGAGCTATCCAGCACATCAATTTAGTTAAGCTTGTTGGTTTCTGTTGCGAGGATGCTAAGAGGCTGCTTGTTTATGAATACATGTCAAATCGCTCTCTTGATGTCCATCTATTTCGAAGCAATTCTACAGTGTTAAATTGGGCTGCTAGGTATCAGATAGCCCTGGGAGTTGCAAGAGGGTTAGCCTACTTGCATGACAGCTGTCGAGACTACATCATACACTGTGATATCAAACCAGAAAACATACTTCTTGATGCTTCATTCCTTCCAAAAATTGCAGACTTTGGGATGGCAAAGCTTTTAGGAAGGGATTTTAGCCGAGTATTGACAACGATGAGAGGGACTGTAGGGTACCTTGCACCTGAATGGCTTACTGGTGTTGCTATTACACCAAAAGTTGATGTTTATAGCTACGGGATGGTGGTGCTGGAAATTATTTCTGGAAGGAGAAACACATGTGGACCATTTTCTAGCAATGGCGGCAACATTGATGTTTATTTCCCTGTGCATGCTGCACATAAGCTTCTTGAAGGAGACGTGGGGAGTTTGGTAGATCACATGTTACATGGTGATGTCAATCTGGATGAGGCTGAACTGGCTTGCAAGGTTGCATGTTGGTGCATCCAAGATCATGAGCTTGATCGACCAACAATGGCAGAGGTAGTTCAGATTCTCGAAGGGATAGTTGAGGTCAGGATGGCCCCAATACCAAGACTGCTCCAAGCAATGGCTGGAAGCTCGCGTTCAACCTGCTCCTAATGTTTGTGCTTCTTGGGAAACTAGCTGGCTGAGCGTCTGCATGTTATATTATACTGTATGTGTACACCTAAGACTATAGCTGTATTTATTATACAAATGTAATGCTTCTGATTGAAGGAATAGTTGTACTTTGTATGAAGTATTAAATTTGTAACAGTCTCAATCTACCCTCAATGCATCATTATAATCAGGAGTTATATTGAAAATGGGTGCCATAAATATTTCACTTGTCTCTCAGAGAAAATCTCCAATTTGGTCTATGAAGTTGCCCTGAACGTATGCTTTAGTCACGAATTTGCAAATCGTGAATTCTTGGCCAAGAAGTTGCCCCGCGCGAGCGTTTTGGTCATTCCGTCGCTTCGACTATTAGTTTTCTGACGCGCCTAATTGTTTTTTCTACAAATTGCCCCTAAGTAAGTCAAACCGAGGACTAGAAAATTAGAAAAAACAAAATTTTGCAGGCTAATTTGCAAAAGAAAAATAAAAAATTGGCCACGTCAGCAAACTAACGGTCGCCGTGATAGAGTGACGAAAACACTCGCGCGGGGCAACTTTATAGCCCAAAATTCACAATTTGCAAGTTCGTGACCAAAACGCACATCCGAGGCAACTTCATAGATCAAATTGGGTTTTTTTTCTCTTTTTGTAAAGTCGAACTAGGAAGCATATTTGAGCCTTGTTTCAACTAGGACGGTGGTGCCCAAATGGTAGCCATGGCGCGCGGCATTGGTGTCGTCATGACATCAAGGCCGTAGAAGCAATGGTACTAGCAGAACAATGTGTGTGTGTGCCTTCACCTTACAGGCCACGGGGTTCCCATAAACTCACCTGCATTGAAAGTGGCATCCGATATGCAGCGGTGGATCAACGTTGGTGGCGATCCTTGCTCAGTTATACCAAGCTGGGAGAACAGCAGCATCATCTCTACTATATAAAAAGGAGAAACTTCCTCCGTTTTCTGTCATCTTTCGTCAACCATCGCTATTCTGCCACTACGACTTTGCCTTTCGTTGTTTCGTCACGCATCGCCCGCACCCAAATGGGCCAAGCCCAGCAAATCACTAGCACCTCTTCGTTGGTCCGTCTCGACTCTCGAGCGAGCACACCCAAATCCCCACCTCTCACCAGTTCGTGCGCCGCCAGCCCGCCTACCACATGCGTTCGTGCTCTTCCTCAGCAGCTCAGATCTTACGCCGCCATCATGGCTCAGTAGCTCAGATCTCGCTAGGTGGTCTGATTCCAGGAGATGACTGACGAGGACCCGTCTGGCTTCCGAGGGATGTGAAGGCTTCACGCCTCTACCTCTCCTCTACCTCCCTCCTCTCTCCTCCGGCGCGGCAATGCTCATGGCCGTAACCCAAGCTGCGGTGGTAGCGCCAGATCAGTGTAATTTGCGAATTGCGACCAAGGCAAGGAGCCGGTGATAAGATGATGGGTGGATATGGCGTCACCTCACCGCAGCACCAATCTGTGTCCGCCGCAGCCTCGAATCCAGCGGTATTCCTCTGAACGCCATCATCTCCATGGTCTCCGATCCATCACTATTGTACAGATTACACGAAATTGCTCTGCTTGTCCCTCAAGGTCTTTTCCTGGTCCATCTTCTAGAAGTTCTTTTCTTATCTGTAAATTTTATAGATTATTTGCAGGGAGAGAATACTGCCATTATTTTCATTATGGATTGCGTACTGCTGGACATCTGAATTTCTGAATAGACCGTAGTTAAAAAAAAGATGGGTGTATTGATGGGCATGACATTATAGTAATCATAAGAGATTCCATTAAAACTGAGATTGGTGTCTCATGGACATGACGTTTTTTCTTTTTATGGCAGATTTGTTCATTCTGGACCTCAATCCTGGAGGGTGGGTTCTCAATGATGCTTGTTTTATGACTGAGCTAAGAAGCTTAAGATTGGAAGATTGAAAAGATGAGGATTCCTGATGTTTTCAACAATAGGAATAACAATTTACTTGGATGACGGAAAAAAAAAACTGCGGTATGCATGTTTTCAAATTACTAGCTTCGTATTTAGTGATCTTACAATTATCTCCTTTTATTATTGTTCCCCATTCGTACAAAAAGAAAATGTCGGCCTTGTTTATGCAAGCAGAAGAAATTGCAGGAATGCTTTATCATTCACACACACATATCTTCTAATGTTCAGGTTTTGCAGCACGCCCCTACATTGTGCATTCACACACACATTTTATATAGCTTCCAGAGGTATGCTCTCCTCCTTTTGATGTTATACTAAAAAGAACCTATGGAGGAGGCTCTTCTTTGCATTGTAATCAAGGCGATCCATTGATTATATTATCAACTATAGGTGTGATCTGGCTGAGAAGTGCCTGCTTCTTGGAATTGCATGTACTGGTTCTGAGGTAAGATCTTTAAAATTCTTATTCATATTTTTCTAATTGAGCATGATAAATATCATCCCTTGTTGATATTGTTCTTTTGTTCATTTGATGGTCTCAACCATTCATGATGTACCATACCGTACTTTTTTTTGCAAACTCATAAGAAATCAATAGGGGTGAGCTACCAGTGTAGTTCTCACGATCTATCTCCTCGTAGTACCATCCTCCCCCCATGATTTCATGCTTCTGCACGTTTGGATTCGGGGTTGATCATCTTGACAATATGTGTTTTCTGCACAGAGGTAGAAACAGCCAATCTAATGGTGTTGACTAAACATGCAGAATTATCACCGTTTAATGTCCTTATCTTTGTTTTACTAGGGTATATGGACTCAAGATTGCTGAGTACATAGATGATATTCGATCTGGCCCTATCTTTGGACCTGTAAAAGCTGGTAGTACCTTTTGACCTCCGATATCTGTGACTATTTCCTTAATCTGGTTATTCATTTTTCACATTTTATATATTATTTAGTGCAGTTCTGTACACCGTTGAGTTGCACAAAAGAGGCCTTCCACAAGGGCCGTCAGGTTATGGTAACACAAGTTGGTGCATGTATCTCTGCATGTTGGTTCATAATATTATATGAAGTGATGATGCATTACAAAAATCTTTATGGTCTCATAGGATATTAGTACTGTTGTGGTGTTAGGTTATTGGTTCCAGTATCCTTTTGGATTTCCCTTTTATAACTTACAAATCAGCATAGTTGATTAGAATTGAATCCGAGAATGCCAGGCAATGCAAAATTTATCAATAATTTTCGTTTGTGCCCCTCCAATAAGACAGTTTCTCCATCCACATTACAGTTCCAGACGCCGCCCAGCCCCAGCTGCCTACTCTGGTTACTGCATTAGTTCCATCTCAGCTGCAAATTGGTTCGCCGCAAATTGGTTCGGTACATCACATTTTCTATTTGAGATGAGATGAATCGATGGAGTCAAAGAGAAGGTTCTGGGTGGTCATGTCAATGGGCTGCACGTGGAAAGGAAGATGACGGGTAACTTATTTTCTTGATTATTGGGCAAACTAACTCAACTCTGATATAGGAGACAGATCTTGCATACAATACAGTGTTCTCTAATCAGACTGGCAATCTTATCTAATCAAATTCCTAACCGGACTCAAGAACATAGTATCCATTCCATGCTAATGAAAACAGGTCAAGTACTGAAACAGATATGGCAACAAAAATCCAAACCCTAGGTTTCTTCGCTTTCGGCTTCAGGCCCGTCTGCTACTTGTTCTGTGGTAGAGGAAATAAGTTGAAACAGAACACAAGAAGAAAACTACAGAGCTCACATGGAGCACACCAGTGGTCTAAAGTTAAAATACACTTCTACATACTTGGTATATGCTTGAACCACACCATTTTATTTTATTTTACAGTCATTCATTTTGGTTATGCTATAGGACTACGTTTTCTTCATGAATGTTAATAAAATATCTTCATGATATGTACATGCTATTGTCAGAAAGTTATTATTTTGTTTATAACTCAAAATCAGTTGCTACATGCTATTTTAGGGACCTTTTCCTAACTACTCAAATCAGTTGCTATTACTCTAGAACTGCAATGTAGAGAACACATGTTGGTTTCTTTCTTTATGTAGATGGCACCCAGTAAACTTAAGAGGGAAAAAACATATGCGGATTTGAAGTTAAGAGAGGAAGAATTAAATTAATAAGCCAACTAGGAAGGGATACCACTCACTTCAAGCCAATGTATCTTGTTTAGTGTATTACAGTAAGGTGCATCTAAAAGTAAATCACAAAACAGTGTTGCAAATATGTAAGGATGCGATTTGCCAAACCATTAATATTTAGTACATAAATTACATTCCATGTGACATACTAATTGAAAATAATGTGTGCCATGTTTTTGGAATTGTTGTTCGACAAGTGGTTAATGAACGCCATGCTTCCAAACAATCCTTGATGATCCTTATGTGTCCTGTTAGTGTCATCTTTCAAAATGTAATAGTTGGCTCTATATAGGCCCTTGACTTTTTATTTGTGAAATAAGTAAGTAGTTCGCTATCAGGTGCATGCATGGGTAATACAATTTGAGTTAAGCAATTTAGTGCTTTTGATTATGCTGTATATATAGGTCCATGACTTTTCCGTGTGTGAAAACTGGAAAAATTCACTTTGATTTATTTCAGTTTTGGGGCATCATCCATTGATGCTTATTTATCAGAGTTTTAGATGAAATTGCAAGATATCTTCAGAGCCATCTATTATTACACTATAACAGAGAGGTGGGTTCTCTTCGCCTTTGACTACGGATAAGTTCTACATATCTGAGGTACTGTATTATTCTTTATCATTAATAGAGTGATTACAGAAATGCATGTCTCCTGTTTATTACATTTTGCACTTGATGTTCCCAGTATCTTACATATCGTTTTCATGTACTGCTACTTCTCTATCCTCAATGGGACAACATTATTTCTCCTGAAAGCTACACTTCATGGCAAAATGTAAGGAATTACGACATAATTAACTTTGCAAACTCATACTGAACTCTAATAGTGCACTCATATTGAAATTTCTTAAATACATGATGATGATCTATGATAACAATAATATAATGCTACTTCACGTACACCAATTGAAACATCACTTGTGGTGTCTAGCTTTGCTATTTGGCTGTGTTAACAGCTTTGGATTGCAGGTTTTCCAATATATGATTTTGTGTGTATACACTTATTTCCTAATGCAGCATATATAGGTGGAGTCTGTGACCGGGGAAGATGGCTGCAACGAAGAGGAGGTGGGGGAGGGTGGACGGTGGAGGAGAGGATGCGGGAGTCGATCGTGGAGATCGTGAGGCACATCAGGGAGACGCCCTTCCTTGTGCACCTATTTCCCGAGGTATGACCGGAGACGGCCGGCATTACCGGAGATCTGACACGACGTGCACCGGCGGCTGTGTGGATGGAGCAACGTCAGCGCAAGGGGATTATCCTGGTCGAGTAGGTGGCCTCGACGGCGGTCGAGGATGACGAGGCATGTGTTCGGCCTGATTTACAAACCCGTGGGATGGAGTGCCCGATGTGGTATATCCTAGACATGTAGTTTTCTCTACCTGTAGAGATGAAGAGCAGGGTACCTTCATGCAGCCTCCGCTGCTGCTGCCCATTGTGGTGGGTTTAGTTTCTTACGATTGGTACTTATGTCATGTACGTTCGTGTGTATGATGCATATGAATTGCATTAATTTTTGCGCACCAATGTTCATCACTCCTGCAAGCGGCTAGACCTGGATTTCACCACCAACGGCTTTCATGACAAGATCAGTGTTGGGCCATGCACTCTCTGTTAGACGAACTGAAAACTTGCAAAGAATGACAGATTTTATGATTCAATGAAATTTCTATGTAGCTTGATTGCTGCATAAACTGACATGTTATTAGCACTCCACGCCAATGTGAGTAGCACACTTGTTCAGTATTGAACTGGAGCCTCATGGGTGGTTGCTTTGGTCTGGGGAGCTCTCCGTGCTGTGGGTTTAGGTATTGCATTGGTAAGTTGAGTCTTCAGTGTTTTATATGTGCTAACTTTTGGTTGGAGGCAGCACGTTTAATTTTTAAGCTGCTGATTCGTAGTAAGATCTTAAGTAGATCGGTGCTTTTGTTTATTTATTATCTTTTTCATCTGTGCATTCAACCTTTTACAGTCATTTGTGAATCTGAGTATTTCCCCTAGATTGTGATAGGTAGATTTGGAAATAAATTTAAATAGAGTATAAAATAATGAAATATAGCTAATTAAAAAATGTATGGGAGCAGCTCAAACAAAAACATAACAAAAATTAATGATTAGAATAAAAGGGAAACTGATGCTAGGATTATGTGAGGTGATTTTTTCAACAGATTTAGGTCATATAAATGATTTTCTCCTAAAAATTTGTTTTTTTTTCCAGATGCAACGCATCAGTGTGTCCAAAGAAAATATTTTAGTATCGTTTCCGTGGCAACGCACGGGCATATGTACTAGTATTCAGTAAAGTTTGAGAAAAGCCGACGCGCCCAGTGGTTGTTGCGAACTCATCAGTTCTCGAACGGGCCGGGCCAAAAGTGTTCCGTTACTCGATCAGCCCAGGCCACCATGACTCCGCCGGCACCCGCCGCCGCAGCCTCGGCGGCGCTCCGCCGCGAGGACCTCCTCCGCATCGCCTCCCCGCTCCGCTCCTCGCTCGCCGCGGCGCCCTACGCGCCCCCGGAGGGCTCCTCCACCTCCGTCAAATCCCTCCTCGCCTCCCTCCTCCCGCCCCCCTCTCAACACCCCTCAACAGACGAGGCAGGCAAGGAGGCCGTGGACCTGCTCCTCTTCTGCGCCGCCGCCCGCGCGGCCTCCGCGGAGGCCCCCGCGCTGCACTGGGTCCCGGAGGGGCTCTCGAAGGCGGCGGCCGGCGCCATGGAGGAGATGGCGGCGGCTGGCGGGTGGGGCGATGCCGGTGAGATGTTGCTGGCGATGATGCCTGAGGCGGTGCCGCCGCTGAAGGCCGTGCTCAAGGAAACGGATGTGGACGCTGAGGATGACATGATTTGCGCCGACAGGCCGCCCAAGGAGCACGCTTTCGTTGCTGCGCACCAGTTCCGGTGGCTGTTGTCTCAGGTTTGTGCGCTCCATCATTGTTACCTAAGCATCCTTCTCTTTGCAATTGATTCATTCTATGACCTAGATAAGTAGTTTATTCAGGAGAACTTGACACCTGCTTGAATAAAACTTATGGCAGCACCAGCAGCATTATTCAGTAAGTTTCAGACGTTATGGTATTAGAGGTGTTTACTTCAGTTGCTTCTTTGAGTGTTTCAGGTTAACTATCCGAAGCTTGGGGATCTTTGTTGGTTGGTCATTCCTTGTGCTTTGACTGCATTGGATCATTGGTCACCAGATGTTAAGGTACGGATGATGTTCCTTTTTGGTTTCTCTATATTGAGGATAAAATTAGTCCATGCAGTACAGCAGTGCCATCTTAATCTTAATGGTATTCAGCTACACACAGTTTGCCCTACTGTGATGTTAGACGACGTAAGTGGGCATTTTGACTGATTTTTTTTGAAATGGTTGACAGGAACAGGGAATGGTTAGCTTCATGCACATAGCAAAGAATGTCAAAGCAACAGAATTAAGTTTGTATGAAGATGCAATACTTGATGCGTGCTGCAATAACATTCCTGCAGATGATGAGTTATGGTACCGCATTGTTGAGGTATCGGTGCTGCTCTTGACTTGCACCCAAAGAAGTAACCCGCGTAGCCCTTGGTATGCTCTTTTTCTACTTGCAAATTGTCCCCTTTATTCCCAGTTGGAATCATGTATATTCTTTCAAGCTCTACAGTCTCTGAACAAACAAACCTTATCCTTCGTGGAGTATAGATTAGATTAAGGGTATTTTGGAAATGTTCAAGATAATTATGATATAAACGTATTACTTATCTGACATTTTGAGAACTGGGGTGTAGCCTTTTTTCTTTTGCACCAAAAGGCAAGTGAGGCACATGATAGTGGACAGAACATTTACCTTTTGTTCAAACGAGACCCTCCTACTTCCATGATGGCTCGTGAGATTCACATTTACAAATGGAGTTGTATACAAATGAGAAATTGGCTTTAAGTGAGATGTCATCTTCTCTTTTTGTTACTCACTGTTTAGAAAAGTAACTTAGCTGGACTCTGCTTAACTTATACCGTGTACTGTTTCATTATTGGTGAATCTGAGGTTTATCCTGTATTCATTGTTTGGAGAAGGCAAGGCTAGGGAAAGAAACACTTATACTTACTGAACTTTTGACTACAAATGTTTTCATGCTAATAAGAGTTTTATATGTACGCTATCATCATTCTGGATCGGCTCTAGCATAAACATACACAAAATACTTGTTTCTTTTCCTTGAACTTCAGTTTTCCATTGTTTTCAGGTACAATAAAATGCTTGCTGAGATGTTGGGTCACCTGGAACGGCAACCACTAAACAAAGAACGTCGTGTTGCATGGCTTAGCCTTATCGTGCCAGTTTTTGATGCTATGGGCCTCTTCCTATTAGCACATTTTCGTCTCCTCTTCTCTCTCTTTTTCCAGTGGATGCATGCTGATGATGATAGAACAGTTCTACTGGTAAGCAAATTGTCCAGGCTATGTACAATGCATGTTTATATGCATTAGTAGACAGGGCCTTGATACATCTTCATCTTGGACTTTTGGCTGTCAGATAGTCATGCTAAGTTATGTTTTACAGTATTTGCAGGACACAATTTTTGTAACCATGTGAATATAGGAAAATGTTGTTTATGTATTAATAGTGCCTTGTTATGGTATTTTAGTATTGTAACCACGTAGCATTTACAGGTTTTAGAGCGAACTCATGCAGTTATTAAGCTCACCTGGATCAGACAGTCACCCTATATTTCAAGGTATTAGGACTGTGATTCTTCTCATAATTATCTGCCATTTTCTTTGCCTTCTGAATATGGATATTTCCAACTCATTTAGGTTGGTGGATGAGCTTGTTCTTTTATATAAAGAGTCTGCCACACGAAAGAGCCGTGAGATCATGAGAAATCACATAGTAGGAATACTCGTGCTACTCCAGAAGTAAGCTTATCCTTCACACTGTGGTCTTACTATTTGCATCACTTTTGTATAAATGGCAGTTGGACTGTTGGACTCAGTCTTTCAGAGTTCAGGTTTAGAAATCAGAATAGTACGGTGGTTCGGAATGACTCCGTATGACCCACTTTGTTGGCTGTCATTCTACTCTCTTGGTGCTACTTGCTGGCATAGGGATATTTAATTCTTCACTGTAGTTTTCTTATTGTCTTTTGGAATTTGTTATTCAAGATAGGCTTCTATTATTTCATCCCAGCTAGTTAGCTTAAAGTTAATGGTAATTTATCCTACTCGACAATACTAGTTGGAACAAAACCTGCTCCCGTTGTAAAATAATTCATTTTAACCCAAAACTTAAAATAGAGGAAGAGCTCCATGTAGCTCTTTATTTTGAAAAAAAAAATCATATTTCAAAGTTTTAGAAAAATCTGTTGGTAGTCATTGTTATATACTATAAACGTGCATAATCTCAATGCGAAATAATATGTATTCTAGGCTACACAAAGATGACAAAAGTATGGATCTTAGAATAATGAAACAGTACACATTTTGAAAACTCCAAAATTGTCAGATTTATCATTTTTGTGTAGTCCAAAATACCAAGAATTTTGCACGCCTACAGTACACATCATTGACTACCCATAGAATATTTTTTGAAATTTTGAAAGTAAATGACCCCATGGAGCTCGGGAGCCATTTGTCCACACCCCATTTGAACCTTATATTGTGTTTCTGGGGTGATTATGAAATGTGTTTCTCTTTAGAGTTCACACGAACCAAGTGAGTTTCTGTCTTGGAGCAAATGCTTACCTTAGATTAGTTTGTTCCATTTATATTAAGCGGCGATTTGTTGTTGTTTTTGTTAGATATTCCTACCAGCCAACTTTCCCAAAAGACTGATCTGATAGGAAGTCGAGATATAATATACTCCCTCCATCACATGAAAGTTGTCTTAGATTTCACAAAGTTGGATGTATCTACACACTGTTTAGTGTCTAGATACATCCAAATTTTTATAAATCTAAGGCAGTTTTATGGGACGGAGGGACTACTAATATTCCTACCTACATCCCAAAAGACCGATCTGATAGGAAATTTTATGTACCATGTTTCATCCTTTCTTACTCTGGTGATCTCTCCTTCAGTATTTTTCATTGTAAGATGTAATCATGCAGATGCAAGGGACAACTATTTGAGGAAGCTTGGAAAAAGCATGAAGTTGACCCAGATTTAACACTCCTGCGATCCTGTTTGAAAGAACTTTGCACCAAAGATAGTTTGCCAGAATTTTGAGTTTATCTGTTAGGTGTACATAGTTGTAACTTGTATCAACTTAGGGCTGTTACATCTTAGTTGTTAGTTCTTGAATTTGGATGCATTGTATTTGCTCGTATTTTTCCTTTAAGGTCAGCTGATAGAGGATTCGTCATGAAACCGTGGTAGCACTAGATAGATACACTGAACCGAGGCAACTTATCAAGGCAAACCACTCTTATCTTGTAAGTTCTGTAACTTCTCTCTTTATTTTTCTGACAGCGTACCTGGCTTCTGCTGGGGCACTAAACACGCAAAATCCTATCAATTTCTCTTTTGCCATATGATGCATAATATCTCAGATTTACCATGAGCTAAAAACATCGTGTCCTACGTTTCATCATGATACATTACATAGGTTACATACCATTGAGCATATACATGCTGATGTAATTGACTAATATCACAGCAATGGGATTTTCCATCATGGAGCGTCAGACAGCTTATCATATCCACAATTTCTATCTCTCTGTCGATAGATCTCCATTTAATATGAAGATCCCTCCATTTAATAAGAAGATCCTTGGACCTGCGTCTCCTCGCCTCCCTTGGTTGCTAATGCGCAAGCCTGGTGAAATCTAGCGAGGATGCGCTATCCGCCGTCACTGAAAACCCAACCCAAATTTGGGTTGAAAATGCGACCCACATGGACACAAACCGACCGCACGGTCAATTTGCGGCACATCGTCGGACCTCACATTTTGGCTTCACGGACAACAACGGACACGATCTGCCAGTTTGCAATGGATAAGGTTTTTCATTTCCAAAAGTTAAACTATGTAAAGTTTCACAGTTTTTAGAATCATTAGTATGTATAATCCAAAATGGATACCAAACATTGTATGCTATCTATATTATATATATAATATCATAGTTTTCTCTAAAAATTTGATCAAACTTTAATTAGCTTAGTTCATAACTCAGTCAACTGCTTCTCTATAGATAAATAGATAAGGCGTAACTTCAGTAGTTCAACATTATAGCACATAGTCTCTGATGCTATACTATAGCAGCGCTTCGCTAACTTGAAGCGACTCGCTATGATAATGACGCGTCGCTAACTCGCGGCTAAGTTGTCGAACCCTCACGCTGACCATTCTCTTTCTCAGTAGTGAAAAAGCTTCTTTTTGTCCCTTAACTTAATGAAGTATTTGAAAGGAAAATAAATATATTTTTGTTTTTATTGCTCCGGCTTCCTCATCTGCCCACTTCAAGCCAAATTAGCTTTTTGGGGTGAAAGAGGGGTTGAAGCGGACATGTCGAAATGACAGCATCGAAGATATCTATACACATAATGACATAAATGCTTATTTTGGACTACGTTTCAGAAAATGTAGCCTACTTGACATAAGGGGTGGGCACTCTCGTCTTTCAAACCCACCTTTGTCACTTTAAATTTTGCGGGGCACTGATTACGTGCAGCCTGCCAGCCTCTACGAGTTGCAAGTGAATGGGGCGTCGCGAATGGAATAGTTCATGCATCAAGCCATTTCTCGCCTTAACCCCTAAACTAAATAAGAAGAGGGGTACTTGATATTTATTTCAACCCCGGAGTAAAAATCATGATCTGGTAAGTAAGATGTCAGAAAAAAAGTACACAACCATTATGTTTGATGACCAAGCAGAAAAACTAACAATTGAGGAACTCAAATTGTTCTAAGTTTTATTTTTATTGTTTAGGTTCTCTCAATATTAATGAATCAAACTTAAATCCTCAGCATTGTAGATCAAACCATGATTAAATCTATATTTTTTGTCTGGAATTTAATTGTGACGATTGCACGTCATGTGAGATGGAGTACAATTTTCATATCACTCTCTCTTTAATTATCAAATCCAATAAACACTCGGAGTTTACTCGCCAACGAGTGGTTATTCAGGAACAAAGACTGTGTCAGGCCTTCTGGGGTACTTGTGGTAACCACATGGCTACTCAGGTCCAAAGACTTAATCGTACCAACCGGCGAACCAAGTGTCCGGCGCTCATGTCCCCAGCTAGCGTTCTTCATCGGTTCTTCCTTCAACCCTTCCCTTTCAAAACAACACGACATTCTTTGCCTGCCGTGCATACTATGCAAGATGCACATCATCATCAGCACATGACTAACTTTTGATTCCATGAGTTTGGATGTTGTGCTTGACTCCACGGTGTGCTTATTTATAGCCATGCCCACAGTCTACGTTTACAGCGTGTAACAACAAGTTTCTGCCCGGCCTCGCCACTTCAGCACAGCATGCCTCGCTTCCTCCATTTATTCACCTTGCTCTTCTACCTACGCATCCCAGCAAGTTCTGCCGCGACAGACACCATCCAGGCCGGACAAGCACTTGCTGTCCACGACAAGCTCGTCTCCAGCAATGGCAGGTACGCGCTTGGCTTCTTCAAACCAAACAGCAGCAAATCATCTCAGGACACTACCAACTGGTACCTTGGCATATGGTTCAATACAGTCCCCACATTTACTCCAGCATGGGTTGCAAATAGGGATAAACCGATCAAGAACACCACCTCAGTGGAGCTCACAATCTCCCAGGATGGGAACCTTGTCATCCAAAACGAGTCCACCAAGTCCATAATCTGGTCTACACAAGCAAACATCACAACAAATAGCACCACCGCTATCCTCTTGAGTAGTGGAAATCTTATCCTCACAAACTCATCAAACCAATCAGAAGTTCTATGGCAGAGCTTTGATCACCCCACAGATACATTTTTCCCTGGGGCGAAGCTTGGATGGGACAAGGTCACCGGCCTGAATCGTAGTTTTGTTTCCTGGAAAAACTTGATCGACCCAGCTGCCGGTGGGTACCGCTATGAGTTAGACCCCAGTGGTATCGACCAGTTATTGCTTGTAGCATTAAACTCATCCACATCATACTGGTCCACCGGTCCATGGAGCGGAAAATACTTTTCCTCAATTCCAGAGATGGCAGCTCGCCACTCTATTAGTGCAAAATTTGTCAAGAATGACAGAGAGAGGTACTTGACATATAATATAGTAGATGCATATATGGATCCCAATATGCTTACTCGTCATGCAATTGACGTATCAGGTCAAATAAAGACATTCACATGGATGAAGGGCTCACAGGACTGGGTAATGATCAATGCCCAACCCAAAGCCCAATGCGATGTCTATGCAGTTTGTGGACCTTTCACAATTTGCAATGATAATGATGTTCCACATTGCATTTGTATGGAGGGCTTCAGCATAACATCCCCCAAGAACTGGGAGCTAGAAGATCGAGCGGATGGGTGCTCAAGAAAAACTCAACTAGACTGCATAAGGAACATAAGCACAACACACACCACAGACAAGTTCTACCATGAGCCATGTGTTAGGTTACCCCAGAATGCCCAAAAAGTGGAAGCAGCTGGAAGCTCGAATGAGTGCGAACAAATTTGCCTGAATGACTGCTCTTGCACTGCATACTCCTTTGGCGATAGTGGATGTTCTGTCTGGCATAATGAATTGCTCAACATAGGACGACTAGAATGCAGTGACACAACCAATTCAAATGGAGAAACTCTTTGCCTTCGTCTTTCTGCCAAAGATGTACAAAGTTTGAAATATAACAGAAGAGGGATTTCTATTGGAGTTGCAACTGCTACAGTCATTTGTGCTCTAGGCTTATTTGCACTCGTCCTATTACTGATGATTTGGACAAACAAAAAGAATAGCTCTGGTCACATTGTGAACGGTTACACAGGTTGTAATGGAATCATTGCATTTAGATACAATGAACTACAACGAGCAACGAAAAAATTTACAGATAAGTTGGGGGCAGGTAGCTTTGGTTCTGTATTCAAGGGGTTTATAAATGACTCAAATACCATAGCAGTTAAGAGGCTTGATGGTGCTTATCAAGGAGAGAAACAATTCAGAGCTGAAGTGAGCTCAATTGGAGCTATCCAACACATCAATTTGGTTAAGCTTGTTGGTTTCTGTTGTGAGGATGATAAGAGGCTGCTTGTTTATGAATACATGTCAAACCACTCTCTTGACGTCCATCTATTTCGAAGCAATTCCACAGTGTTAAGTTGGGCTGCTAGGTACCAGATAGCCCTTGGAGTTGCAAGAGGGTTAGCCTACTTGCATGAAAGCTGTCGAGACTGCATCATACACTGTGATATCAAGCCAGAAAACATACTTCTTGATGCTTCATTCCTTCCAAAAATTGCAGACTTTGGGATGGCAAAGCTATTAGCAAGGGATTTTAGCCGAGTATTGACAACAATGAGAGGGACTGCAGGGTACCTTGCACCTGAATGGATTACTGGTGTTGCTATTACACCGAAAGTTGATGTTTATAGCTACGGGATGGTGCTGCTGGAAATAATATCTGGAAGGAGGAACACATGCGCACCGTTGTCAAGCAATGTCGATGTTTATTTCCCTGTGCAAGCTGCACATAAGCTTCTTGAAGGAGACATCAGGAGTTTGGTAGATCACAAGTTACAAGGTGATGTCAATCTGGATGAGGCTGAACTGGCTTGCAAAGTTGCATGTTGGTGTATCCAAGACGATGAGCTTGATCGACCAACAATGGGAGAGGTAGTTCAGATTCTTGAAGGGCTAATTGAGACCACGATGCCCCCGATACCGAGACTACTCCAAACTATGTTTGAAAGTTGCTCCTAATGTTTTTCTTTCAGGGAAAACTAGCTGGTTGGGCGCCTACATGTTATACTGTACTATGTGTATACCTAAGACCATAGCTGTATTTATATTATACAAATGTAATGCTTATTACGGAAGAAATAGCTGTACTTCGTATGAAGTATTACTTTGTAACGGTCTCAATGTACCCTCACTGCATCATTATAATCTGGAGTTATATTGAATAAAGGTGCCATAAATATTTCACTTTTCTCTACTTACTTATAATGTGGAAATTCTAGCTTCTTGCCCTCAAAAAGAAATTCTAGCTTCTAAGGTCGAACTAGGAAGATTATTTGAGCCTTGTTTCAACTAGGACGGTGGTGCCCAAATGGTAGCCATGGCGGCGTCGGTGTTGTCATGACTGCTATGCCGTAGCAGCAATGGTAGTAGCAGAACAATGTGTGTGCCTTCACCTACAGGCTACGGTGTTCCCATAAACTCACCTGCATTCGAGTTCAAAAAAAAAACTCACCTGCATTGGAAGTGGGATCTGATATGCAGTGGTGGATTAACGTTGTTGGCGATCCTTGCTCAGTTATTTTTTTTTGACAGGTCACCGGGGGGAGCAGAAACGCTCCCGCCTGAATATTTTCCATTAATCACCAAAGATCGGGCGGAAAAGCCCCTTTTTTCGAGATTTTACATCAGGGGTAGGGGAGCAGGTCCAACGCACGGGGACAAGCTCATAAAAGGGAAAAAAAGAAAGCAGGGAAGCAGGGAAGCAAGGGTCGCTCAGGCACCAGGTAGGTAAGCCAGAGATCGACGTCTTCGCGATGATCAGGGGGGAGGCGGGCGCGCTAAAGAGAGGCGTAATCCCTGCAGCACTTGAGCAGGAGGGGTAGAGAGGGCGCGAGCCCGTTGAAAACCACCCCGTTACGGTGTTTCCAAAGGTGCCAGAAGCAAAGAAGGCGGAGTGTAGAAGCAGTCGCCGGCGGCGTCGAGGGAGGTAGGGGACAGCTCGAAAATTCAGAGGGAGTAAGCTCGGGGGAAGCATCAGCCCCAATAGCAGCCCAGAAGCTGCGAGCAAAAGGGCACCCGAACATGATGTGACCAGGCGATTTGGAAGGGGCGGCGCAGATGGGGCAGACGCTGGCAGCCTCGTCCAAGATACCCTTCCGGTGGAGGTTTTCACGGCATTGGATGCGACCTTTGACGAGGAGCCAAGCGAAGAACTTGACGCGGGAAGGAGCCTTGCACCCCCAAACGAACTCGACGTGAGCATCGTCGACCCCTCCGATGGTGGGGCGGAGGTGCGCAGCGCGCCGCCCTTTCTCGTGCAAAGAGGGAGGGAGCGCTGGTCGGGGGAGTCCGAGAGCGCAGTCTCAGCCACAACCCGCACCAGAACGTCCCTCTGCCTGGAAGCAGTGGAGGAGAGGCGCGGCACCAAGAGGATGTCGATGCCACAGGCGACGACCTGACGGACAGTGGCCTCCTGGAGCGTGCAATGGGAGAGGAGCTCCGGCATTGCCACACTGAGCATGCCGAGGGGGTGCCAGCAGTCGAACGAGGTGCGGGATCCATCGCCGATGCTAACGCGCGAGATGGACCGGTAGAGAGGCAGGAGCTGTCGCAGCGAGCTCCAGTGCGCTCCAGCCAAGGGAGAGGCGGGACCGGTCGTGTCGAGCAGCAGGCCTGCCAGGCTCGTTCAGACCCACCGAGGCCAGGATTCAGAGGGAGAAACGTGGAGGCGATGCAGGAGCTTGACGAGGAGGCAGGAGTTGACGTCCTTTAGGGAGCGCACGCCGAGGCCTCCCTCGATCTTGGAGCGGCAGACGGTGTCCCAAGACACCAGGCACTGAGCGCCGGAAACGCGGTCCGTGGCCGCCCAAAGAAAGGCGCGAGGGAGCCTGTCGAGAGCCGTTAGGACCCCAGGTGGGAGTTCCAGCGCGCCCATGGCGAAAGCGGGGAGAGCGTCGAGGACGGCGTTGATGAGGACGAGCCGCCCGCCCAGAGACAGCAGCAACGCGCGCCACCCAGGTACCGATCGACTTTGGCGATGAGGGGCGAGAAAGCCGAGAGACGCAGCTTCTCCGCCGAGAGGGGAAGGCCCAGGTAAGTCTGGGGAAACCCCTCCACCTTGCAGCCCAAGGTTTGTTGGATGACATCAAGGGTGGCGGCGTCGACGTGCATGGGGACAATGGTGCTCTTCCCGAAGTTGATGTAGAGCCTCGTCGCCCGCTCGAACTGGTGGAGGAGGAGCTTGAGCCTCGCCGCCGCCCTAGCGTCCGCTCGCAGGATGATCAATGTATCATCCGCGTATTGGAGCACCGGGCAGGAGACGCCGTCGACGAGGGGATCGTCCCGCCGGACAAGGCGTTGGAGAACATCAGCCGTGAGGAGGAACAGGTAAGGCGAGAGGGGGTCCCCCTGGCGGAGCCTTGCTCAGTTATAACTTATAACAAGCTGGAAGAACAGCAGCATTATTATTCAGTAAAGTTTGAGACAGTGACAATCTCGAGATCAGATGGAATCCAATGGCGCATTGTGTGTTGAAACGCGAATAGAATCGGACGAGGCTCACCGGCCGGCAATCGGCGATGTGCCACACGGTTGCATGGCAGGGGGACTCAAATCCATGCTCGCCTCCTGGGCTTCGGAGAGTGAATGGGAGTTGGGAAAGTTGTATAGATGGATGCAATCCAAGGTCATGGCAGTTGGGAGAAGCCACGGCCAGCAATAGGGGAGGAGTCACACTCGGGTGGCTCGGGCAGCTGGAGCAGAGGGCTGGAGCCGAAGGGACGCGGCGGGATGGGGGCACTCTAGCGCGCGGCCACGGTGAGGCGCGGCAAGTCGATGCGACGCGAGCGGGAGTAGGGCTGCAGGTCCGCGCGACGCGGGGGAGGGCGCGGGCTCTCCTCGGGCAGTGGTGGTGGCCAGAGCGGCGCTGCTTCACTGCTGCGGAAGGCTAGAGCCTAGAGGGGAGAGGCGAAGCCTAGGGACGAATCCATTAATTTAACTTGAGCATCTCCTGAAGAGGCAAGATTACCTCTCCCGCACCCCACCTCTCCCAACCCTAACCGCCGCCGCCGGTAGCGCCGCCGGGGCAAAGACCCACGGGGCGTGGCGGCGGCGGGGGGCCCTCCTCGTCGATGCGTGGTGGACGACGGCCGGATCTCCCCTCCTCGACGCATGGCGGACCGGCCAGCGCGGATGGTGATGGGCGGCGGTGGCCTACGCTGCGGTCCCCCTCCTCCTGCCGGCTCTTCCCCGCAGCACTCCGGCAGGGGCTGGTGGTGGGTGGCGGCCAGGCCCATGGTCTGCGCCAATTCCCCCCGCCGCCTCTCGTCGGTGAGTGGAGGCGATCTCGGGCTTCTCCCGCGACATGAGGTCGCCCGAGGCATCAGCCTTGGGTTCGACGGTGGAGGTGGCCCTCTTCTTCACCGGAGAGGGTCGGCCTGCGGTTGGTGGTGGTGGATCTATCGATCTATCACCGCGTTCCGGCGGAGAGATGGAGAAGCGTGGAAGCCGGCGATGGCTGATGTCACCGGTGGAGGGTTGGAGTGGCCATCCCGGGATGTTCGCCGACGTTGGGGTCCGACCTGAATAAAGGCGGCGGTCCTAGGGTCTCTCTTGCGTGAAGAGGAAGACCTGCCGGAAGCCTGGACTCGCGATCTGGCCGGTGTGTTGAGTTCCGGAAGGCGCCGCCGGCAAGTGTAACAGTGCTTTTATTGCCTGGAGTTTGCTGAATCGGCGGTATTCGGTCGTGCGCACCCATGCTTTTATTCCGACCGATTGGTCTGGAGGGAGCGGCGCGAAGCTCTTTTCTGTGTTGACACCAAGTGACAGCTGATCCATGGTGAAGTCAAAAGAAGAGAATATCATGAAGGACGGATTGGAGGACTAGCTAATGGAGGTTCAAGTCTTTACGCTGTTGAGGGGCTTGCTTGGTGTTCCGGACTTAGCAACGGTGGTATGGAAGTGGGGGCGGCAGCATATGTGAAGTTCAGAGTCTTACCTTTCAGGGTAAAAACCCAAGGTCTGGCCTTAACTGGTTGTGCTTGGCAATGTCCTTGTTGAAGGCTTTGTTTTGAGAGTGAAGACTATCTTCAGGGTGAAAACCTAAGATCTTTGATCGGATGATGGCGGCGCTGGTGCATTGTTCCCTTCTTGGAGGTCGCTTTTGAAGAGTCTGATTTTCAGGTGTTGTCTTGGTGGTGGTTGTATTAGGGCTGTGATGCTGTAGCGGGACTTTTATTTCTTAGTTTTCTCTTTCTTTTTTTAGCTGTGTGCATCCGTAATGTTTTAGGGCATTGCGTTGTTGTAGAGGCTGGGTGTAATTGGTATCCTTCGATATTAATATATTCCCTTTATCGAAAAAACTTGAGCATCTCCACCGGCGCGCCTCGTAGCGGTCCGATAGCGATTTGGGGATTGGGAGCGAAAATAACTCACACCGACGCGCCTCAAATAGCATCAGCGCTTTCCCGAGTCCAATAGAAACACCGGCAACCCCGTGCCTGCCCCTTGGCCAAGGACGCGAATCTGGCGCGCCGACGCCTCGCGAGGCGGAAAATTTTGAGCGTAGGAGCCGCCTGTCAGCCACAAATCCCAAAAATCGACGCCAGCGCGGAGTGGCGAGGCCGACGCCTCAGCGGCACCTTCAATTTTAACCTAACCGTCGCCTACCTCACGACGGGAGTTACTGGCGCGCAGCGGCGGTGCAGTTTCCGCATACGCGCAACGAACCGTCCCGTCATGCTTAGCTCTCCGTGCCGGCGTTAATGAGCGCCACGACTCCCCCGCCTCCCTCCGGCCTATAAAAAGGACGCTCTCGCATCGTCCCTCCCACACAAATCCCAGCGTCTATCTCCCCAAGGCTAGCTGCCACCATCAGAAGAGACGACGCCATATCTGGTCGAGGCCGAGGTCGCGGCCGTGGTCGTGGTCCTGGCCACGACAGAGCTGCATGCTCGCCGTCATCTTCATCGTTGGACATGCAGGAGGTGGAGCGGAAAGTGATGTTCGAGTTCGTCGTCGTCCTCAAGAACGAACCACTCGGTAGGCTACCGGACAAGTTCGCCGACTTCGTCGCCGGCAACGAGCCAGCCTCTCTGCATCTGTGGGAGGCTACCTGCGGCTGCTGCCGGTGGATTGTGGACGTGATCCGCGACGCGTGCGGCAAGATGTACCTCCACATCGACTGGGAGAAGTTCGCGCGCTACCACCACCTCGAAGCCGGCTTCGTGCTCACGTTCTCCTACCTTGGCGAGGCCGACATGAGCGTCAAGGTGTTCGACGAGACGCGCTGCCGCCGGCACTACCACGGCGACTGCGCCGAGGAGGACGATGACTGAGTGTTGTTTCTTCGCAGCGAAAATAGACACGCATGTTTTTGGATGTTCTTCCTCGAAAGAACCAACAGGGATATCATCACTAGTTGGATTTTCTAGTTTGGGTGACTGAGAGTGGCTAAGAGTGTTCTTTCTTGGCAGCGAACACATGAAACCTGCGATTCCAACACTAGTTAGATTTCATTATTTTGCAATGTTTTATATTTGTGTCAACCATGGTTCAAACTATGTATTAGTTTGTGAAAAACCATGTTCCAAATTATATCTTCGTGTAAACCATGTTCCAAATTATATCGTCGTGGAAACCATGTTCCTAATTATGTATTAGTTTGTGGAATGTTTCTTCTCGTTATTCGAAATTTTATACTTTTATTTGAGATTTTAATTCAAATCATCTATCGGTGCCGCCGGTTTAGGGGCGCCGGTGTGGGAACAACACCCCCAAAATAGAGGATGCAGTGCCGGTGTCTCTGCCGACGACTATTTGGGACGCGCCGGTGGAGATGCTCTTAGATGTTCAAATTTTAACCATCAAAAAATATTAAGGTGAAAAACTGAAAATGGTCCATGCCTTCGCGCCATTAAAAATACAAATTCGCGAGCATTTCAAGGAACAATATTTCAAAAGGTTAAAACACATGTAAAAAATAAAGAAATAGCAATAGGACAATATGATCTGCCATAGCGCTTGGAAGTCGCATGGCTTCCCTGCACCCCTTACCGCTACCCGCGCATCGGCTTTCTTCTTCCCTTCTCTGCTTGGCTAGACGTGAGACATCGGAGCAATGGGCCGTTAGTGTTTGAATTTCGATGCATGTATTTTGATCACATTTTTCCCTGCTCGCATGCTCTGAAGGCTGATAGTATCATGTAAGTTTGTAGCTGTGTTCCCTGGTTCGGTGGCACTGAATCAAAACCTTATCATTTTTCTTTTGGAATAGTGTATCATTTATCACCTGTCAGATTTCTCATGAGGTAAAACTGCAACGTTCACCTACTGGATACATTACGTGCATATCATTCTAGCATATATATGCTGATGTAACTGACTGACTCTTATGCAAAGTACTATTGGCCACCAGATCAGACGGAAGAACCCGTTGAAGGCTCAAAATGTCGCGGCAAAAGGTTCTTCCATGGTGGAGCGTCAGACAGTTTATCATGTCTGCCCATTCCCCTCTGGGAAATTCAGTATCTGCGGCTGCAGGTACTTCCCGTGGTAGATCAGCCTGGACATGGCCTTGTACGCCGCCTGCGTCATGTGTATACCGTCCCAGCTCACGTACACCGACGGGTCTGCGCACGCCGTCGTCCCCTCCACGCCGCACATCTTCATCTCGTCGTAGTTGTACTTGCCGCCGGCGCCGCAGCACGCCTTGTGCGTGCTATTCGCGTCGAAACCTGAAGAAAGTGAAAATGGGTTAACCAACGGGAGCATAAAGTAAGCAGAGCCATTTTGTGTGACTGAATTGTGTTGAAGCTCTTAGTCTTGTACCGAGGTCTGAGGCGCCTTTGAGGAGGCTGAAGAAGGAGTTGAAGTAGTCGGCGTAGGCTATGGACGCGTCCGGGTATGACGTGCGGAGGTCGGCGATGGCCCGCTGGAGCTTGGTGTTGTGCTTGGCGGCGAAGAGATTGAGCTCCTTCAGGCAGCCCATGGAGTCGTAGGCGGACGGCTCTGACGATGCCATCGAAGTCAGGTACCCCGGGATGCAGCCAATGGGGAAGTTGCCCGGGATGATGACCCTGCTTGCGCCCATGTCAAGCACTTCCTGCGATTGAGGCAACTCGACAGAATTATCACCATGTTTGGTTTGCGATATTTGTTCGTTATCTCTAGTTAGCTACTAATTGTACATGCGAGAGAAGATTGTTGAGCATACCTTGGCGGCATCGATGATGGTCTTCACGACACCTGGGACCAGTTTCTCCACCTCTCCCATAGACTTGTTGCCGAAGAATGCGAAGTTGTAGTCGTTTCCCCCGATCTCCCCGACCATGACCAGAGAAGATTGGAGCCTTTTGCGTATTTCTGCACCACGCGTTTTTTATATGAACCGTTAGAAAAAACAGAGTGTGCGTGACGAGCAGAAAGTGATACGCGCGAGGAGCGGAGGAGGTTCAAGAATTTGCCTTGATCGGTGGCGAAGCTGGACTTCATGAAGTTCTTGAACCACCGGAGCTGCAGCTTGAGGGAGTTGACGGTGAAAGGCATCGATGAGGAGCTGCCGTTGAACTGGTCGGCGGGGTCCATGGCGGTGGCTCCGGCGACCGCGAAGTTCGCCCCGTGGTCGAAGCTCCTGTTCTTGGCCAGGTACGGGTTCAGGAACGGGAGGCCCATGTCCTGAGCTGCATTACAGAAATCAAACACTCAACGTCACCAACGTTTGCTGCTGCTTAATTTCATCACTGTGCCAAGGGTCGCAGTTCAGAGTAACTGTTCACTCTCAACCAGAGCATGATGTAGTTCAGAACATCAGAAACGTTGCAATTGTGTAGGTATACCGAGGAAGTCGATCATGAGGAGGCCGTCGGAGCACCGGCCGGTGGCGTAGCCTAGGGTAACGCCATAGGGGAGGTGCTTGATGGTCTCGAACGCGCCGGGCGGCGCCTCCTTGATCAGGTTCCCCGTGTCCGTGATGGAGTCGCCCAGGCTGTAGATCGCGGCCACGGTGCCGCCATTGCCAGCGCTACCTTGCCCGTGACAGCAATGGAAGTGCAGCAGTAAAGCAGCAACAACGAGGAGGAAGAAGGCTGCGGAGGAAGCCATGCAGAAACACAGTAAACGACCTGGTTCGGAGAGAAATGCGTGTATGTATCTCGAGCACCCCGAGCAATGGTCGATGTGGAAGTCCGTGCTCGCCATGGCCATTTTATAGGCGGATCGAAGAGGCCGGGCAGCAGTGAGCGGCTGAGCGCTCTACCGGGCGTTCTAGAGGGAACCAAAGCGTGCATGGTGGTGTGGTTATCGTCGCCGGGACGGCCACGGTCGGCGCGCATGTGTGCGTGCGTGCGTGTTGGAAAATCTATCCGTCTTTTCTTTTTCTGGGGATCTAATTCTGTTCCTCTCACTTTGCTGGTGAATTGGGACGTCCGCTCGGATCGTGTCCGAGAGACCGAGATTGTGGGGGACTCCTTTTGACTACAGTATCTTGACCGCAGAAAAAAAGGTTCAGCACAAAAAGTGGAAAGGAACAGTATCAATACAGCGCAGCTTGCCATGCACATTTTGCTCCACGGGCTTCTCTTGAAAAAAAAACTATGCATCATTGCACTTTTCAGTGCCTACATTGGACTGTGAAAAATGCAGGGAGCCGTATAATTCAAAAATAGCAGTTTAAAGTTTCAACAAAAAACCTGAAAATAAATCTAGATGAAGACATGTTGTGTTCTACCAACCTGTAAAATTTCAAATCCAAATACCTTATACATGTCAGATTTTGTTATTTTTGCACAACACCAAATATAAGATATTTCGAGTTGAATTTTACAAGTTGGTCCATCACAAAATTTTCTACATCTAAATTTATTTTTAGATTTTTTAAAATAACTTTAAAATGATGTTTTTTTATTTTACTAAAGAAACAAGCTACATTTGTGGTTTCCGTGGAACCATAGTGCTAGAAATGTCAAGGAGATTAGTATTTTTGTGAAAAGGACCGCCGATTTATTAATACTCATCAAGAACACTACAAAGAACACCAAAAGTAATAGAAGTTAGAAATAAGTCCTTAGACCACCTAGCGACGGCCATGGGAGCAAGCTGAAGATGCGTCGTCGTCCTCAACCCTCCATCACCGGAGCGTGCAAAGCTTGTGAAAGTATAACTTGTGGTAGTACATAGATAAAACGTTGGCGTGCTAAAATGCCAAAGGACCAGCGCATCAGAGCAGCAACCATGATGAGAACTTTAGATCAAAAGAACCCAACAAGTAACCACACCGATAGGCACGGAGACGGATTAGATCTTAGAAGATTTGCCGGAAATACTACTTCATGCGCCCTCCATTGACTCTAGTAGCACCGCCGAAACGAAGATAGGGCGGGACGGCTCTTATTCTACCTTCAGGATATCGCCACCGCCTCACCATCGCAAAAAAAAACAGCACTAGAACTTCCTAAACAAGGAACGGAAATCCACCGCCCGATGATGGGTTGTGGTCCACTGCACCTCCAAGACCCCAAGGGCCGCCGGAGGTGGGATGGAGCACCGGCGTCGCCACCAAGGGGGACGGGGAAAGGTATATTGCTTTTGATTTCCTCATGCATGTATCTTTTCCTTGGTTGTACCGGCTCCAGTAGGTTAGGTTCTGTTTTGTGTTGCAATGTTACTACTACATGTTACCATCTATATAACTGACGTGACTCTTTCCGAACTCTGAAACTGAACAGTGAACCTTGCATGTGTATATGATGGAGGACCCGCACCAGAGCAACAACCATGATGAGAATCATAGATCAAAAGAACCAAACATGTAACCACGCCGACGAACATTAAGACGGACCAAATCCCAGGAGATCCACCTGAGACACAATTTCATGCACCCTCTGTTGACGCTAGACACACCACTGAAATGAAGATAGGAAAAAAACTAGGAAGAACCTTCATGATGTCGCCACTGCCTCATCATCCAAAAGAAAACAAACCGTAGAACTTCCTAAACAAGGAATGGAAACCACCGCCCGACGAGGAGCTGTGGTCCACTGCACCTCCAAGATTCCAAGGGCCACCGGAGGTGGGACGGACCACCGGCGTGTCCACCAACAGGGCCGGAAAAAAATAGATCTCTTTTGACCGCCTCATGTTTCTTTTCCTTGGTTTTACCGATGCCACTAGAAACGAGAACAAAATATCTGAGAAATTCTGGTATTTACTTTGCCAAACATAGAAATGGTCATTGTCGTCTGTGGTCTGACATGTTGCATATTAAAGATATTTACTTGTGTGTCAGGAGAATGTCTGTTGGAAATGGATGCAGAACTAGCTTCTGGAGAGATGCTTGGTGTGGAAAGATAAATTCTCTGACATGTACAACATATGCAATGAACAACTCATTACTATGACTGCTGCAAAAAAAAATCTGGGTTGGAAACTTTCTTTCAGAAGATGGTTGTCTATTAACCTGCAAGAGCAATGGTGTGGCCTTGTTGATATTCTCAATCAAGGTGTGCTAAATGACTGTGTGGACAAACCAAAATGGAAATGGAAAAAAGATGGACTTTTATACTGTCAGGAGCCTGTATAAGCAGCTGTGCAGTAATGGAATGGATAGATCTTTCAAACACCTATGGATGAGCAAAATCCCTCTTAAAATCAAAGTGTGGCTGGTGGTTAATTTGGCACAATAACATAGCTACACAAGATAACATGCTGAAGCAAAACTGGACTAGAGACGCTCTTTGTCAATTATGCAATGATTTTGACTCGATCATACACCTCTTCTTTACATGCCCTGTAGCTAAATATGTTTGGAGCGTGGTGGAACTTGCAATTAGAGCACGTACATGCTCTAGATCTTTGCTCAATGTTTCTGGTGGTTGCCACAATTCTTCCGAGCTAGCTGTAATATTTAAATTGCTGATGTAGCTGCGATTTGCTGGGCCATTTGGAAAAATCATAGCAAAGCTTCTTTTGAGAAATTTTTCCTTAAAAACCTATTGAGCTAATCTGTTATTCTGTTGCTTTTATGAAATACTTGCCAGGTCTTCACTCCTGTGCAGATGCTGCTGCTCTTCGGCAAGGAGCCGATTCTCTCCTCAATCTAGCCCTTGCACTAGTAGGAAATTGCATATCTGTGCGTGTTTTTGACTTTATGTGGCGCACGGTTTTGACTTTCTGTGGCCCATATTCCATGCGCCACAGAAGTCATGCCACTAAATTTTATTTTTGCGGCCCATATCCACGGTATGCCACAGAATTCTAAAAAAAATTAAAATTCAAAAAAAAAGTTCAAAAAAAATTCACGGAAAAATGGAAATAAATTGGAAAAATTAAATATTTTAAATTTTTGAACATCTAGTATCACTGGGAACATATCTCAAATAATATTTAAATGATGACTTCCCACTAGATCACACATCCTCAAATTATTCCAACCTAAGCACGCTTAACTTTTAAGTTCTATTTAATTGAGCTACCCTTATGCTACTATAGTTCGTATTGATATTAGTATCATATCAACTCTCTTAAGCCAAAAATTTCATAAGGAAATTCAAAAATTCCAAAAAATTGAAAATTTCAGAAGAAGTTAAATATTTTGAAAATGAAATAATTTTAAAAATCCAAAAAAAATCGAGAAATTCTAAATTTTTAGAAATAAAAAAGTACAGTTTTTTTCAAAAATATCAAAAAATTCCTCAAAGTTCAAAAATTAGAAAAGAATCTAAAAAATTCTAAATTTTTAAAGGAAAATCTAGAAATTTTAAATTAAAAAAAATAAAAATATCAAAAGAGTATAGGAATTAAAAATTTCAAAAAACTAAATTTTTAGAAATTTTAAAAAAACTAATTAAAAAATAAAAAATTCTAGAAGTTCAAAAATTGTAAAATATTCTAAAAAGTATAAATTTTTAAAAAAATATTTTTTAAAAAAAAATCTAGAATTTTAAAATCCAAACAAAATTTTTGTGGATCATATTGCAATATGCGCCATAGAATTGTTTATTTCTGTGGCGCTATGTGCCACAGAAAGCCTGAATTTTGTGGCGCATATTTTTTATGCGCTACATGAAAGGACACGGATGTCGCCTACAGGGGGGGGTGAATAGGCGGTTTAAAACTTTTACGAGATGGGTGATACGTCTTCAACGTATCGATAATTTCTTATGTTCCATGCCACATTATTGATGTTATCTACATGTTTTATGCAGACTTTATGTCATATTCGTGCATTTTCTGGAACTAACCTATTAACAAGATGCCGAAGTGCCGATTCTTTGTTTTACTGCTGTTTTTGGTTTCGAAATCCTAGTAAGGAAATATTCTCGGAATTGGACGAAATCAACGCCCAGGGGCCTATTTTTCCACGAAGCTTCCAGAAGTCCGAAGACGAAACGAAGAGGGGCCACGAGGCAGCGAAACCCTAGGGCGGCGCGGCCCCAACCCTGGCCGCGCCGGCCTATGGTCTGGGCCCCCCGTGCCCCCTCCTGACTTGCCCTTCCGCCTACTTAAAGCCTCCGTGACGAAACCCCCAGTACCGAGAGCCACGATACGGAAAACCTTCCAGAGACGCCGCCAACGCCGATCCCATCTCGGGGATCCAGGAGATCGCCACCGGCACCCTGCCGGAGAGGGGAATCATCTCCCGGAGGACTCTACGCCGCCATGGTCGCCTCCGGTGTGATGTGTGAGTAGTCTACCCCTGGACTATGGGTCCATAGCAGTAGCTAGATGGTTGTCTTCTCCCCATTGTGCTATCATTGTCGGATCTTGTGAGCTGCCTAACATGATCAAGATCATCTATCCGTAATTCTATATGTTGCGTTTGTTGGGATCCGATGAATAGAGAATACTTGTTATGTTGATTATCAAAGTTATATCTATGTGTTGTTTATGATCTTGCATGCTTTCGTTACTAGTAGATGCTGCGGCCAAGTAGATGCTTGTAACTCCAAGAGGGAGTATTTATGCTCGATAGTGGGTTCATGCTGCATTGACACCGGGACGAGTGACGAGAAAGTACTAAGGTTGTGTTGTCTTGTTGCCACTAGGGATAAAACATTGATGCTATGTCTAAGGATGTAGTTGTTGATTACATTACGCACCATACTTAATGTAATTGTCTGTTGCTTTGCAACTTAATACTTGGAGGGGTTCGGATGATAACCTGAAGGTGGACTTTTTAGGCATAGATGCAGTTGGATGGCGGTCTATGTACTTTGTCGTAATGCCCAATTAAATCTCAGTATACTCATCATGATATATATGTGCATGGTCATGCTCTCTTTATTTGTTAATTGCCCAACTGTAATTTGTTCACCCAACATGCTGTTTGTCTTATGGGAGAGACACCTCTAGTGAACTGTGGACCCCGGTCCAATTCTCTTTCTTGAAATACAATCTACTGCAATACTTGTTCTACTTGTTTTCTCGCAAACAATCATCTTCCACACAATACGGTTAATCCTTTGTTACAGCAAGCCGGTGAGATTGACAACCTCACTGTTTCGTTGGGGCAAAGTACTTTGGTTGTGTTGTGCGGGTTCCACGTTGGCGCCGGAATCCCTGGTGTTGCGCCGCACTACATCCCGCCGCCATCAACCTTCAACGTGCTTCTTGGCTCCTCCTGGTTCGATAAACCTTGGTTTCTTTCTGAGGGAAAACTTGCTGCTGTGCGCATCATACCTTCCTCTTGGGGTTCCCAACGAACGTGTGAGTTACACGTCATCAAGTTAGATTTCTGGCGCCGTTGCCGGGGAGATCAAGACACGCTGCAAGGGGAGTCTCCACTTCTCAATCTCTTTACTTTGTTTTTGTCTTGCTTAGTTTTATTTACTACTTTGTTTGCTGCACTAAATCAAAATACAAAAAAATTAGTTGCTAGTTTTACTTTATTTGCTATCTTGTTTGCTATATCAAAAACACAAAAAAATTAGTTTACTTGCATTTACTTTATCTAGTTTGCTTTATTTATTGTCTTGCACTCTATATTAAAAATACAAAAAATTAGTTACTTTTGTTACCATGTCTAGCTCTGAACCTGTTACTTCTTCGCCTGAAGAATTAGTCTTCACTTTTAAACAAGGGGATGAGGAGAGTTTTAAGGATGCTTGGTCTAGAATTTTTACTTCTTATCGTAAAGCTGAACCTCAAATGACTCTAAGTTTGCTCCTTAGTAATTTTTATTTTGGTCTTATGGTTCGCTATAGATATGCTTTGGATACTTTAGTGGGAGGAGATTTCCTTCATTGCAATGGGGATCAAGCTTTTAATGCCATAAAGAAGTTGGTTGCATCACATGATTCAGCTAATAACTTTGATTCAGCCCTCATTAGCATATATAGTAGATTAAACAATCTCGAGATAAGTACATCTCGCTTGGATGATAACTATTGCCACATTCGTAATCGTCTTGAACAAGTTTTAGTGAACTCTAAACTTTCATTGTGGGATCCTACTGTTAAAATTGTTATCGGTGATCGAACTCTCCATGCCTACTGTGATATTATGTATGAATTTTGCCTTATGCCTGAAAGTATTTATAAATCTTTGAAACTTTGGGGAGTTGATGAAGGCGGAGAAGAAATAACTCTCATTGATAACTCTACTATAATTCCTAAAGGAATAGCCGCAGGTGTGCATACAACCATTCTTGGAAGAACAATATCCATTGATTATCTTGTTGTTGAAACAGGAAAACTCATACTCGGAAGATCCCTGCTTGAAACTATTGGGAGCAGTCATTGATGTTGGAGAAGGCACTCTGAAATTCACCTCTATACCAGGGGGAAATCATATATTTCCTAAACCAAAGGGAAAGAAAAACAATAAGAAAGGTAAGGGAAAAGCCCAAGGTAAGGTTGACACACCATCTCTTGATAATACTTGATACACACTTTACGCGCCTAGCTGAAAGGCGTTAAAGAAAAGCGCTTGTGGGAGACAACCCATGTTTTTACCTATAGTACTTTGTTTTTATTTTGTGTCTTGGAAGTTGTTTACTACTGTAGCAACTTCTCCTTATCTTAGTTTTGTGTTTTGTTGTGCCAAGTTAAGCCGTTGATAGAAAAGTAAGTACTAGATTTGGATTACTGCGCAGTTCCAGATTTCTTTGCTGTCACGAATCTGGGTCTACCTCCCTGTAGGTAGCTCAGAAAATTAAGCCAATTTACGTGCATGATCCTCAGATATGTACGCAACTTTCATTCAATTTGAGCATTTTCATTTGAGCAAGTCTGGTGCCATTTTAAAATTCGTCAATACGAACTGTTCTGTTTTGACAGATTCTGCCTTTTATTTCGCATTGCCTCTTTTGCTATGTTGGATGAATTTCTTTGATCCACTAATGTCCAGTAGCATTATGCAATGTCCAGAAGTGTTAAGAATGATTGTGTCACCTCTGAATATGTTAATTTTTATTGTGCACTAACCCTCTAATGAGTTGTTTCGAGTTTGGTGTGGAGGAAGTTTTCAAGGATCAAGAGAGGAGTATGATGCAACATGATCAAGGAGAGTGAAAGCTCTAAGCTTGGGGATGCCCCGGTGGTTCACCCCTGCATATTCTAAGAATACTCAAGCGTCTAAGCTTGGGGATGCCCAAGGCATCCCCTTCTTCATCGACAACATTATCGAGTTCCTCCCCTGAAACTATATTTTTATTCCATCACATCTTATGTGCTTTGCTTGGAGCGTCGGTTTGTTTTTGTTTTTTGTTTTGTTTGAATAAAATGGATCCTAGCATTCACTTTATGGGAGAGAGACACGCTCCGCTGTAGCATATGGACAAGTATGTCCTTGGTTTCTACTCATAGTATTCATGGCGAAGTTTCTCCTTCGTTAAATTGTTATATGGTTGGAATTGGAAAATGATACATGTAGTAATTGCTATTAATGTCCTGGGTAATGTGATACTTGGCAATTGTTGTGCTCATGATTAAGCTCTTGCATCATATGCTTTGCACCCATTAATGAAGAAATACATAGAGCATGCTAAAATTTGGTTTGCATATTTGGTTTCTCTAAGGTCTAGACAATTTCTAGTATTGAGTTTGAACAACAAGGAAGACGGTGTAGAGTCTTATAATGTTTTCAATATGTCTTTTATGTGAGTCTTGCTGCACCGGTTCATCCTTGTGTTTGTTTCAAATAAGCCTTGCTAGCCTAAACCTTGTATCGAGAGGGAATACTTCTCATGCATCCAAAATACTTGAGCCAACCACTATGCCATTTGTGTCCACCATACCTACCTACTACATGGTATTTTCCGCCATTCCAAAGTAAATTGCTTGAGTGCTACCTTTAAAATTCCATCATTCACCTTTGCAATATATAGCTCATGGGACAAATAGCTTAAAAACTATTGTGGTATTGAATATGTAATTATGCACTTTATCTCTTATTAAGTTGCTTGTTATGCGATAACCATGTTCACTGGGGACGCCATCAACTATTCATTGTTGAATTTCATGTGAGTTGCTATGCATGTCCGTCTTGTCTGAAGTAAGAGAGATCTACCACCTTATGGTTAAGCATGCATAATGTTAGAGAAGAACATTGGGCCGCTAACTAAAGCCATGATCCATGGTGGAAGTTTCAGTTTTGGACAAACATCCTCAATCTCAAATGAGAAAATTATTAATTGTTGTTACATGCTTATGCATAAAAGAGGAGTCCATTATCTGTTGTCTATGTTGTCCCGGTATGGATGTCTAAGTTGAAGAATAATCAATAGCGAGAAATCCAATGCGAGCTTTCTCCTTAGACCTTTGTACAGGGCGGCATAGAGGTACCCCTTTGTGACACTTGGTAAAAACATGTGCATTGTGATGATCCGGTAGTCCAAGCTAATTAGGACAAGGTGCGGGCACTATTAGTACACTATGCATGAGGCTTGCAACTTGTAAGATATAATTTACATGATACATATGCTTTATTACTACCGTTGACAAAATTGTTTCATGTTTTCAAAATCAAAGCTCTAGCACAAATATAGCAATCGATGCTTTTCCTCTATGGAGGACCATTCTTTTACTTTCAATGTTGAGTCAGTTCACCTATTTCTCTCCACCTCAAGAAGCAAACACTTGTGTGAACTGTGCATTGATTCCTACATATTTGCTTATTGCACTTATTATATTATTCTATGTTGACAATATCCATGAGATATACATGTTACAAGTTGAAAGCAACCGCTGAAACTTAATCTTCTTTTGTGTTGCTTCAATGCTTTTACTTTGAATTATTGCTTTATGAGTTAACTCTTATGCAAGACTTAATTGATGCTTGTCTTGAAGTGCTATTCATGAAAAGTTTTTGATTTATGATTCACTTGTTTACTCATGTCATATACATTGTTTTGATCGCTGCATTCACTACATATGCTTTACAAATAGTATGATCAAGATTATGATGGCATGTCACTCCAGAAATTATCTGTGTTATCGTTTTACCTGCTCGGGACGAGCGGAACTAAGCTTGGGGATGCTGATACGTCTCCAACGTATCGATAATTTCTTATGTTCCATGCCACATTATTGATGTTATCTACATGTTTTATGCACACTTTATGTCATATTCGTGCATTTTACTGGAACTAACCTATTAACAAGATGCCGAAGTGCCGATTCTTTGTTTTCTGCTTGTTTTTGGTTTCAGAAATCCTAGTAAGGAAATATTCTCGGAATTGGACGAAATCAACGCCCAGGGGCCTATTTTTCCACGAAGCTTCCAGAAGTCCGAAGACGAAACGAAGAGGGGCCACGAGGCAGCCAAACCCTAGGGCGGCGCGGCCCCACCCCTGGCCGCGCCGGCCTATGGTCTGGGCCCCCCGTGCCCCCTCCTGACTTGCCCTTCCGCCTACTTAAAGCCTCCGTGACGAAACCCCCAGTACCGAGAGCCACGATACGGAAAACCTTCCAGAGACGCCGCCAACGCCGATCCCATCTCGGGGGATCCAGGAGATCGCCTCCGGCACCCTGCCGAAGAGGGGAATCATCTCCCGGAGGACTCTACGCCGCCATGGTCGCCTCCGGTGTGATGTGTGAGTAGTCTACCCCTGGACTATGGGTCCATAGCAGTAGCTAGATGGTTGTCTTCTCCCCATTGTGCTATCATTGTCGGATCTTGTGAGCTGCCTAACATGATCAAGATCATCTATACGTAATTCTATATGTTGCGTTTGTTGGGATCCGATGAATAGAGAATACTTGTTATGTTGATTATCAAAGTTATATCTATGTGTTGTTTATGATCTTGCATGCTTTACGTTACTAGTAGATGCTCGGCCAAGTAGATGCTTGTAACTCCAAGAGGGAGTATTTATGCTCGATAGTGGGTTCATGCCGCATTGACACCGGGACGGTGACGAGAAAGTTCTAAGGTTGTGTTGTCTTGTTGCCACTAGGGATAAAACATTGATGCTATGTCTAAGGATGTAGTTGTTGATTACATTACGCACCATACTTAATGCAATTGTCCGTTGCTTTGCAACTTAATACTTGGAGGGGTTCGGATGATAACCTGAAGGTGGACTTTTTAGGCATAGATGCAGTTGGATGGCGGTCTATGTACTTTGTCGTAATGCCCAATTAAATCTCACTATACTCATCATGATATGTATGTGCATGGTCATGCTCTCTTTATTTGTTAATTGCCCAACTGTAATTTGTTCACCCAACATGCCGTTTGTCTTATGGGAGAGACACCTCTAGTGAACTGTGGACCCCGGTCCAATTCTCTTTACTGAAATACAATCTACTGCAATACTTGTTCTACTGTTTTTCGCAAACAATCATCTTCCACACAATACGGTTAATCCTTTGTTACAGCAAGCCGGTGAGATTGACAACCTCACTGTTTCGTTGGGGCAAAGTACTTTGGTTGTGTTGTGCGGGTTCCACGTTGGCGCCGGAATCCCTGGTGTTGCGCCGCACTACATCCCGCCGCCATCAACCTTCAACGTGCTTCTTGGCTCCTCCTGGTTCGATAAACCTTGGTTTCTTTCTGAGGGAAAACTTGCTGCTGTGCGCATCATACCTTCCTCTTGGGGTTCCCAACGAACGTGTGAGTTACACGCCATCAATGGGCTTAACAAATGCGGAATAAAACTAGCGTTTACTTTGTCAAGCCCAAAGCCTATATACTATGGTTCACCTATGTGCACCAACAACTTATTCTAAGCAAAGGTTCACCAATGTGCACCAACAACTTATGCTAAACAATACAAGCAAGTATGTGATAGCAAGATATATATAGCTTCAAGCACGATGGCTATCACAAGGTAAAGTGCATAAGTAAAGAGCTCGGGTATAGAGATAACCAAGGCACGTGGGAGACGAAGATTTATCCCGAAGTTCACACTCTTGTGAGTGCTAATCTCCGTTGGAGAGGTGCGGTGGCTTAGTGCTCCCGAACGCCACAAGAGGCTCACCTTGAGGTGTGGTTGCTCGATGCACACCAACGCCACAAAGGCCTCACCCCAAGATGCGGTACTCACACCACACACCGAACGCCACGAAGGCGCCTCACATAAATCTCCGGTGACCCTCGCCACAAAGGCCTAGGTCACGATTCCACTAAGGGATTTCCTTCGAGGCGGAAACCGGGCCTTACACAAAGATTGGAGCACACATCCACAACTTAATTGGAGGCTCCCAACAAATCGCCACAAAGGCCTAGAATCCGTCTAGGGTTCCAAGAACCCAAGAGTAACAACCTTCTTGTTTTCACCACCACGAATCACCGTGGAGAACTCAAACCGATGCACCAAATGCAATGGCAAGAACACCACAAAGATGCTCAAGTCCTTCTCTCTCAAATTCCAACAAAGCTACAAAAGCTATTGGGGGAATAAGAGAGGAAGAACAAAGAGGAGAACACAAAATTCTCCAAGATCTAGATCCCAAAGATTCACTCACAAAGAGATGATTTTGTTTGGTCAAAGAGTGGATCTAGATCTCCTCAATCTTTCTCTCAAATAGATGCAAGAATCATGGGAAGGGGAGAAAGATCTCAAGCTTCAAAAGGTCAACAACAATGGAGGAGAGAGGCTTGAGAGAGAGGAGGAAGAAGAAGTACCAAGGTGAGAGAGAAGGGGGATTAAAAGGAGACCCCCAAAAAATCTGCCCGTTGGAGGCTGCTATGTGCTGGGAGGGGGAGGCCGGAGCCTCCGGCCGTGGTACCGGCTGAGGTACCGCCGGGCTCCAAACTTCCCTGGCCACCATCTGTGGCACACAGGCCACTTCCGGTACCTCGGGCGGTACCTCGGGCGGTACTACCGGCCGTGCACGGGCGGTACTACCGGCTGTGCTCGGGCGGTACTACCGGCCAGCCCAAACTCCTCTCTTTGGGCAAACTTAGAAAAAACATAACTTGAGTATCCGGACTCCGATTTTGATGATCTTGGACTCGTTTCGAAGCTAGTAATAAGCTCTACAAGATCATGCAGGGAACCATCATAGTCCAGCAAAGGAGTATAGAAACAAATGATGAAAGGTTTTACCTATCTAAGAAAGACATACCGGTAAAACCTCCAACCTCGAAAATGCAACAAGTTTCCCATGCAAAAACCATTCTTGATGAACTAGAGCTTGTCATGAGAATACACACAAGCTCTAAAACATCACATGGAAAAGATCCAAATAAAAACCAAGAAAGATGATGCAAGGATGCAAAGGTTTGAGCTCTCCGAAGGATACGATCGAGTTACTCACTCGAGAGCCCTCTTGATAGAACGGCAACTAAACTAAAAAACCGGTCTCCAACTACACCATGAGACCGATGAGAAAGAAACCCTATCAAGAGCAAACCTTAACCTTGCACATTCCACTTGAGCTTGATGATGGCGGTCTTGACCGTAACAAGATGGAACGCCTTTCTTGATTGTGTTTGCTTGATGAAGACATGCGAAATGCTCCCCCATACTCCACTATGGGAGAGCTCTCACCCATACTCCACAACGGGAGAGCTTCTTCTACGACGCATCTTCACATATCCATGATCACCATATGGATGGCAAGAGTCAAGCAAAGGATCTCTTCGAGATGGCTCATCTTGAACTTGCACTTCATTATGTTGATGTCTTGAAGTAACTTGAGGGCTCACTTCATCTTCATCTTCAAGACATACTTGACACTTGATATCCTTCATCAATTTCTTCTTATTGCAACCTTGAAGCCAACATATGGTTCAAGCATTGCCTATGGACAACACCTACAAATATAACTCAATGCAAACATTAGTCCATAGGGATTGTCATTAATTACCAAAACCACACATGGGGGCTCCATGCACTTTCAATCTCCCCCATTTTGGTAATTGATGACAATCTCTTTGAGAGGGTTTATATAAGGAATTTAAGTAACAAACAAGTTGAATATATAGAGCAAACTCCCCCATAATATATGCATGTGTGAATGATCTTGACTTTCATTGCATATATTGGCATTCAAAGCCTAGTGGAGTTTCCTCTAAATATTCAACTATGCAAAGCAACAAGATGCAATGCAATAAAGGCACATGCTTAAGCACAAAGCAAAGACATAACCAAATTCCCTTAAACCCTCCAAACTTCTCCCCCATTGGCACCAATTGCCGAAATGGGTAAAAAAATTAGAAGGCCAATATATTGAGAGTTCCTCCATAGCGTGTGCATTTCTCATAATTTGAGTGGAATCAAATGCACATATCCAATGACGAATATTCGGAAGGAATCACACTATAGATAGGATCAAAGATTGCAAAAAGATAACAAAGTCAAGAAGCTTCAATAAATGAAGCAAGCAACCAAATGAACCACAAGGAATATACCAAAAGAAAGATAGATATTATGATAAGATCAAGAAGATTGCTCTAAATAATATGAGGAAGCTCCCCAAGGTTTGTGCACAAAACTAGACAATTTGCATTGGAGTATAAAGTGCACAAACATGGAATCATCACTCCCATAATATCATTCAAAAACAAAAGATACCAAGTGAATCAAACTCTAATGATCACCAAAAGATAGTGCTCTAAATCAAATGAGGAAGCTCCCCAAGGTACATGCATAAATTAAAGTGTTGTATTTGAATACAATATGCATAACATGGAATCCTCACTCCCTCATTACCATTTAAAACACAAACATTTGCAATAGATCATAGATAGAAAAATAAGCTTAACACTTGCAACAAACAAATAGTTGAGCAACAAGTAAGAGGCACCATAATAAAAAGGCTCAACTAAGAGGATATGTGAAAGGCATGATAAAGCATATTATAAGACTATTACAAGGATGAGCAAAAAGCATCATCATAGTCTTCAATGAATTATATTGCTTAGCATGACCAATCAACACGCAATAAATAAATAAGATATCAAAAGGAGATGTATCATCTCTTATGTGTATAAGTTTCTCTAAGTGGGAAATATCACAAAGATATTTATCCACAAAGAGACATGCACACACAGAATAGATACGCAAGAAAAATAGTATGATATCCAAGACGAAGTCATGCAATATACCAATAAGAATTTTTGCTTAATAGCATGGCCAAAGGCTCAATTTTATCTTATTGTACATTCATGAACTTCAACCACAAACAACTAAAATACATCACAAATATCAATAAGGGATAGAAGATAGTTGGGATGCATTTGATAAAGGCAACAAGTATCACAAACGAGGATACCAAAAGAAGTAACTAAATTTGCACTTTCATCTATATTGCACATGTGAGAGCCTTGAGGAATTGATATGCAATAAAATTGCTAGATAGGCATAGTTGGGATGGATGAATCATGAGCATGATTTAAAATACTTCCCAACAAATGCACTCATCTCAAATTACTCACATTCACAATAAAGAGGTTTCATTAAGACTTTTGCAAGAAGCACAACAAATCAAGAGATTCATGCCAAGATGCAACCATAAGGTTGGATACAAGAAAAGTATGCATGAGAAGATACTTGTTACCAAGATAGCATTGATGTGGATGTAGTAGATATGTGTTCGTTGACCATCCTAGCTTGCCTCAAGTTACCATTGAGTCACCACTTCTTTCCAAGAGTGAGACAAGCATTCAATGCATATCCATTGTACCTAACACAAAGGTAAGTACAAAAAGGTCCCCAAACTAATTGGGTCCGAAGTAGTTAGACACACTACAACATATAGGACAAACTCCACAATTCTATGTGCATATAGATATGAAATTGAATTTCATGCACATCTTAGCCAAATTAGGATTTGATGGAGTTTACCCTATATATTGGATCAAAGAAAGTGACACATTCTATAAGATATACATATATTAAATATGCATGCACAATACTTTCAAGGACCAAAGGAAGATACAATTTGGACAAAACACCAAATAAATCAAGAGACAATGGTTGCCCAAATTATATCAAAGAATCAAATCAACACACGATTGACTCCAAAGACTTATCTCATTATAAGAAGCTAATTAAGCCTAAGCACAAAGGAATGAGATAACCAACTCCCAAGAGAGCAAGGTTCCAACAAATAAACCAAACCATCGACACATTTTATGATGGCACAAAGTACCAAAAAGAAAATTTATGTCTCCCAAAACCAAATTTTTGATAATGATCAAGAGAAGTTTAAGCATTATAACAAATATAGGAGAGCTCCCCCAAGATTAGTGCATTATCTAGGATTTAGAATATGGATACAAAATGCACAAAACTAGGATCATCACGCTACCTATATCTACTAAAAATGCTAAGAAAGTTTGAATAGACAAATTAGATCCATGAGATGCAAGGAAGACACATGGGAGTCAAAGCACAACAAATTCAGGGCAATAAATAAGGCAATTTTAAACACAAGAGTCAATGTAGATAAGATCAATAAATATCTACCTCATAATTGATTACCAATTGTCCTAGGACAAGAGGTATTAGCAAATATTTCCCGGTGGTAGTTTGTAAGTATTCATAAGATCATATTTACAACGAATAAAGCATATGGTAAAAGATAAGAGTTAACCATCATGCAAAGATAGTTTCTTGATAGCTTCATTTAGTCATACCAACATGCAAGGCAATTAATAGTATTCATACCAACATGCAAAACAATTAATAGTATGACTTGAAGCACATGGTTTTCCAAAAATGTATTGAGGGACACGTTGTGAGAAACCATGCCAAGAAAAACTTTCACAAATAAGATCCACAAAGATATTAGCAATGAAGCCATTTTAAGAAAATTGGAGCTTGTTTGAGCAAACATGCCACATAGGAGAGAGATAAATTATGGTATCAATTCTATGTGACACAACCTCAAATGTTCACATTTTCTAGGCTTGTAATATGCACAAAGCTTATTACTCCCCCATAATGTGATAAGGAATTTATTTTCACAAGAGGCAAATAAGATCCAACTAGAGATATTAATGGACATTAGAATTTGAATTTCTCATGAATATGACATACCACATAGAGACTAGATAATCTTGCAATATCAATTCTAAGTGATATTCCTCATGTACACACATTGTTAGGATCATGAAATTCCCAAAGGAATATCACTCCCCCAAAATGGGATAGTCCATTAATCGCTCATAAGAGCCATATAAGATACAACAAGATGCAAAGTGGCTCCAACACAAACACAAATACATGGTGTGCAACCCAACATGCATAGACTTGATTTCTCAAGAAAAGCAAGTAGGAAGCACAACATATACAAACACATGTTAGGAACAAGAACTAACACATGCAAAGGGGCGAGTAACTTTCAATATAAATGAGTTGAGAACATGTTACCGCAAGGAGGAACATTGGATATATGATTGTAGCAAGATAATCAAAAGACTTGGCTTGATATAATATAAATGATGAAGATCCCTTAATTCTTCATGATGTAGCCAAGTCTCCAATGCCCTCCAACAATTACCTATTTATCAAGTTTTGGATTGTTGGTCCCCAACTAGGTTGGGTCCTAAGAGGTTAGTCACAATAGGCTTGGCAACCCAAATGGTTCTTTTCTTGACACCACTTTGAGCACCAACAAATTTGGCAAACACATTGCCACCCTCATCCTTACGAAGAGAATAAACATCATCAATGGTGATAGAGTTGGATGAGGTACCAATAGTGCAAAAGTAGGAGATGTGGCCCTTCTCACGGCATATGTAGCAAGTTCTTTTCTTCTCCTTCTTCTCACTAGATTTCTCCACAATTGGAGCATTGGCTTGATTCTTCTTGGGAAGTGGAATTTCTTCAACTTGAGGTTGAATATGAGTTTGAGCTTGAGGCCGCTTCCCTTTTTGCTTCTTCTTCAAAGGGCAAGATCTAACATGGTGCCCTTCAATTTTGCACTTGAAGCAAACAATCTTGGCTGGGTCTTTGACTTGTAATTGGCCCTTCTTAATCTTGTTGTTCTTGGACTTGATCTTGTTGTTGGAGTTGAATCCAAGTCCACTCTTGTCATTGGGGGATTGTTGAACACTTAACATCTTGTCAAGTTTGCATTTCCCTTCATGACCCTTTACCAAGTCGTTCTTCAAAGAAGAGACTTGGGCCTTGAGCTCTTTGATTTCCTCTACATGGTTAGTAACAACACAAGTACTAGAGGAAGTAGAACCTTCATTGTTAGAGCAACAAGGCAAGGAAGATAATTCATCACAAGATTTAGCAATACTATGAGTGGATGAATTACTAGGACTAGCACATGGCAATATAGCTTTTTGGGTAGTAGTGCTAGTATCCACATGAGGCTCACAAGGTGTTGCCTTTGATATGATAGCCTCATGAGCTAACTTTAGCCTATCATGGGAGGCTAGAAGATCCTCATGGGAGCTAGAAAGCTTTCCATGATTTTCTTCCAATTTCCCATAATTGCTAGTTAGCAATTCAAGTTGAGCCCTTAGCTCAACATTCTCCTTCAAGATAGATGCTTCAAAAGAAGTAGAGTTAGTAGCACAAGCATCATCACAAGACATATTAAGAAGAGAGGGTAACATAGCATGCTCTTTTAAATAGGAAGCTTGAAGTTGCTCATGGGACTTGGTGAGGATAGAGTGTTCGCTCTCCAAGACCTTGTGGGCCTTGTCTAGATCATCTAGATCCTTAACAAGTTTATCATGACCAAGACCAAATTTGGGATTTTCCTTTTTAAGAATTTTTACTTGAGCTTTAGCATGGTCTCTTTCCTTAGTGAGTTTAGAAACTATTTCATTTTGAGACACTTCAAGGGTTTCAAGTTGCTCTTCAAGAGAGGCTATGGTCTCTTGTTCTTCTTCAAGACCATTCTTTAGGGATGCTACATCATTGGCATACTCTCGTTCAAGAGCACCCATTTTATCAATGGTGTTCTCATGCATCCAAATACATTTTTGGCTCTCAATAGCGGTAGTCAAGATTTCAAAGAAGTGAGAGCTAGCAATTTTATCTTTGCAAAGAACCTTGAATACACTCTTACCCTTATCGCGTAGAGAGATAACCCAATCCTCTTCTTCATATACATCCTCATCCTTATCACCACGAGAAATATTAGGTTCCATGGTAGGAGGTACCGTGGAACCCTTGGCCATAAGGCATATATGAGAACCGTGAGATAAATATGAGGAGTTACTTGAGGCTCCTTTCAAGATCTTGTCTTGGCCAATAGAATATTTGGTTTCCTCTACATTGTTAGACACACAAAAACTAGAGGAAATAGAAGCATTTTTATCATGGCCACAAGACAAAGCAAGCATATCATCATTAGATTTATTCAAGCAACTTACACATGATATGCAAGGACTATCAACACAAGCATGTAAATCATTTCTAGTGCTAGATGTGTTTGAGTCCGAAGATGAAGCATTGCAATGAGATAGAGATGAGGAATCATCAATAGTAAGCTCAATATCAATATTGCAATTTTCATCACCACTCACCATATCATTACCTTGTGTCTTACCACACTTTGATGAAGTGGATGAAGATGAGAACTCATCACGGCCGGAAGTGGAAGCAATACAATCATCCTTAATAATATTGTACACATCATATTTGTCTTGAATCTTTGTCCATAATTCATGAGAGCTCCCAAAAGGCATGATTGACGAAGTAACTACATTGCTCACAACAATGGAAAACACATGAGAAGCAAGAGCATCGAGGCAAGAGTTTTTCTCCTCCTCAAGAGATAAATTTTGAGGATCCTTAGGAGAAGAAAAACCCATGCCAAGAAATCGCTCCATGTCCGGGGACATACCCCGTAAGATTTTAAGCACATAAATTTTCCATAGATCATAATTTGTGCCATCAAATATAAACAAGTTATTGTGCGCTAATCCTCTAGCCGACATCTTTACTCTCAAGGCGGTGAAGCCTAAGAATGAGAGACCTTGCTCTGATACCAATTGAAAGGACACGGATGTCGCCTAGAGGGGGGGTGAATAGGCGGTTTAAAACTTTTACGAGATGGGCTTAACAAATGCGGAATAAAACTAGCGTTTACTTTGTCAAGCCCAAAGCCTATATACTATGGTTCACCTATGTGCACCAACAACTTATTCTAAGCAAAGGTTCACCAATGTGCACCAACAACTTATGCTAAACAATACAAGCAAGTATGTGATAGCAAGATATATATAGCTTCAAGCACGATGGCTATCACAAGGTAAAGTGCATAAGTAAAGAGCTCGGGTATAGAGATAACCGAGGCACGCGGGAGACGAAGATTTATCCCGAAGTTCACACTCTTGCGAGTGGTAATCTCCGTTGGAGAGGTGCGGTGGCTTAGTGCTCCCGAATGCCACAAGAGGCTCACCTTGAGGTGTGGTTTCTCGATGCACACCAACGCCACAAAGGCCTCACCCCAAGATGCGGTACTCACACCACACACCGAACGCCACGAAGGCGCCTCACCTAAACCTCCGGTGACCCTCGCCACAAAGGCCTAGGTCACGGTTGCACTAAGGGATTTCCTTCGAGGCGGAAACCGAGCCTTACACAAAGATTGGGGCACACATCCACAACTTAATTGGAGGCTCCCAACAAATCGCCACAAAGGCCTAGAATCCGTCTAGGGTTCCAAGAACCCAAGAGTAACAACCTTCTTGTTTTCACCACCACGAATCACCGTGGAGAACTCAAACCGATGCACCAAATGCAATGGCAAGAACACCACAAAGATGCTCAAGTCCTTCTCTCTCAAATTCCAACAAAGCTACAAAAGCTATTGGGAGAATAAGAGAGGAAGAACAAAGAGGAGAACACAAAATTCTCCAAGATCTAGATCCAAAAGATTCACTCACAAAGAGATGATTTTGTTTGGTTAAAGAGTGGATCTAGATCTCCTCAATCTTTCTCTCAAATAGATGCAAGAATCATGGGAAGGGGAGAAAGATCTCAAGCTTCAAAAGGTCAACAACAATGGAGGAGAGAGGCTTGAGAGAGAGGAGGAAGAAGAAGTACCAAGGTGAGAGAGAAGGGGGGATTAAAAGGAGACCCCCAAAAAATCTGCCCGTTGGAGGCTGCTGTGGGCTGGGAGGGGGAGGCCGGAGCCTCCGGCCGTGGTACCGGCTGAGGTACCGCCGGGCTCCAAACTTCCCTGGCCACCATCTGTGGCACACAGGCCACTTCCGGTACCTCGGGCAGTACTACCGGCCGTGCACGGGCGGTACTACCGGCCGTGCTCGGGCGGTACTACCGGCCAGCCCAAACTCCTCTCTTTGGGCAAACTTAGAAAAAGCATAACTTGAGTATCCGGACTCCGATTTTGATGATCTTGGACTCGTTTCGAAGCTAGTAATAAGCTCTACAAGATCATGCAGGGAACCATCATAGTCCAGCAAAGGAGTATAGAAACAAATGATGAAAGGTTTTACCTATCTAAGAAAGACATACCGGTAAAACCTCCAACCTCGAAAATGCAACAAGTTGCCCATGAAAAAACCATTCTTGATGAACTAGAGCTTGTCATGAGAATACACACAAGCTCTAAAACATCACATGGACAAGATCCAAATAACAACCAAGAAAGATGATGCAAGGATGCAAAGGTTTGAGCTCTCCGATGGATACGATCGAGTTACTCACTCGAGAGCCCTCTTGATAGAACGGCAACTAAACTAAAAACCGGTCTCCAACTACACCATGAGACCGATGAGAAAGAAACCCTATCAAGAGCAAACCTTAACCTTGCACATTCCACTTGAGCTTGATGATGGCGGTCTTGACCGCAACAAGATGGAACGCCTTTCTTGATTGTGTTTGCTTGATGAAGACATGCGAAATGCTCCCCCATACTCCACTATGGGAGAGCTCTCACCCATACTCCACAACGGGAGAGCTTCTTCTACGATGCATCTTCACATATCCATGATCACCATATGGATGGCAAAAGTCAAGCAAAGGATCTCTTCGAGATGGCTCATCTTGAACTTGCACTTCATTATGTTGATGTCTTGAAGTAACTTGAGGGCTCACTTCACCTTCATCTTCAGGACATACTTGACACTTGATATCCTTCATCAATTTCTTCTTATTGCAACCTTGAAGCCAACATATGGTTCAAGCATTGCCTATGGACAACACCTACAAATATAACTCAATGCAAACATTAGTCCATAGGGATTGTCATTAATTACCAAAACCACACATGGGGGCTCCATGCACTTTCACTACATAATTCCAACAATTCCGTGGTGCATATTTTTTTATGCGCCATAGAAATATTTTTGTGGAACACACTTTTTTAAATACGCCACAAAATATATTTCTATCTATAAGCATTTTTCTATTAGTGTTGATGCTGGTGCAAGAAGTGGTGATAATCTGAGTGAGGGTGGGCTACATCGTCTGACAGCTAACTCAGCGACTGATGGTGCAATGGAAGTGGACAGGGGTTCGGAACATTCTGAAGATCTGGATGAATAGCTTGATACTTCTTCTTCATGGCATGTTGTGCATTCTACTACTTCTGTTCAGTTTGTGGTTGGTTTGATCCTGAGTTGTATATATCTCTCCTAGATTTTCCACAAACGCTAGCATTAGGAGGCGGCGCCTCACCCTTTTGGTTCTTTTGACTAAACTCTGGAATGTTGTAAGTGTTTTCGTTATCTTTGGGTAATGAAAATCGATTCGTGGGATCGCTTGGAAAAAAAAGTAGGTTAGGTTCCTTTTTACGTTGCAATCACTGGTGGAAAAAGGTCCATTAGTCGCGGTTCGCAACCTCCATTAATACCGGTTGCGCAACCGGGATTAAATATGCGGGACTAAAGCCCCCCCCTTTAGTCGCGGTTGCTTACGAACCGCGACTAAAGGCCCGTCCACGTGGGCGCCAGGCGACGGTCGGGCGAGAGGACCTTTAGTCGCGGTTCTTCCGGCCAACCGCGACTAAAGCGCCGCAGGTTTAGGGTTTTAGCCCCCCCTCCCTAAACCTGGTTTCTTTTTAATTTGTATTGTTTTATTTCTTTTGTGTTTTATTTTAGTTTTGAAGGAGTTTCACATATTCTACGGTACTAGTACATACATGCATATGAATGTACAATTTCAAACAAATTTGAAATTAGAACCAAAAAGAATTCAAGAGGAATATACAATATATATTCAATATCATCGGATGACCATATACAATTTTGAACAAGTTTCCATACATAATTTAATGGATATGAAGTTCTACGTCCTCTACATAGTGTTCTCCTTTAGGATTGATGACTTCCCTCGTGAACCATCCAGCTAGTTCCTCTTGAAGTGGTCGGAAGCGAGCTTCTGGACTAAGCATCTTCCGGAGGTTATTCCTCTTCTCATTGTTATCACACGGAACCCGCTCAGAGGTGTATCTCCGGATCATCTCACAGACATAGTATCCACATAGATTGGTCCCCGCTGGCTGAATATCCTCATTCGCAGCCACTGACCGCATGAATTGTAGCTCTTTTTTGAATTCACCGACCGTTTCATCTGTGAACCGTCTCCAAACCCTACGAGGCAAAGAAAATTAAATGAACAAGAGAGTTATTAGTTACTTGATATTAGGAAATGAACGAAATAGGCCGATCGATATAGAGCGCAAATGAATGAAAATAATTACTTCTGCAGCATTCTTCTCATGTCGCTCCAAAGCTTTGCATCCAGAGTCAGAGAGTCGTGGATGAGACATGTGGAGGTGTCAAATTTAATTACTAGCAGAATCCAGTGGAACATGCGGACACGATACATGCACAGTCATGCATAACTTATCGATTAGCCGGCCACATACCATGCATGGAGTAAACAAAAGAGAATGTGCTCAAGACATAAACACTCACCCAAAATGGTAAGGAAATAGAATATCACTTTTGAGTTCCTGCTTTGTAAGAAACCGCCACAGGTCTTCCTCCACGTCGGCGGGGTGATGCTCTAACACATATCCATTAACGATGTGTGGGTCAATGAACCCAACATCATGGATGTTCCTTACTTCGCATTCCTTAATCTTCATTCTGCATATATAATAGCGTACACAACAATATAGTTAGGACATATATATAGTGCAGGCAATATGAATGAGATGGGGTAGAAATAAATCACTTACAGAACGTAGCAACTGATGATAGATTTGTCGAGCTCACGCAGATTGAAAAGCTGGAACAATTCACTCGGATGAATTTGTACATAGTAATATTTGAAGTGATGCTCATATCTAACTTCCGCATAAATATATTCTTTGGCGTTTTTATTTTTTATGTAACCCTTGTACCATTTCAGCGAGACTTGTCATTTGTGGAGGTAGATCCTCTTCTCGCGCGGAGCTCGACGAGTGGCCCATTCGGCACATATGTAATTACTACCTCCTTCATCGGCGCCTCATCAAGGCCTAACAGTTCACGAAGAGTCATACCGATCAGGGCCGCTTGTTCTCTGGCAGCCGTTACGGTTATTCCCTGTTCTGCCGCAGCTGCTATGATTGTGGGGTCCATTAGTTCAGCATCGGGACTGGCGGCTTTCACTATGAGCGGGGCGATTGATTGTTTACTTTGTTCCCCGAGCTGGGCAACTCGTTTCCCGCTTTTTTTACTTGCTAATTCTTTCTCGGCCTCCTCCAAGGCTTTCTTCTCCTGCTTCTTCGCCAGCTCTTTCTTCTCCTTCAAGATGAGTGCCTGCCTACGAAGTTCACGTGCATAGTCGTTAGGCAGATTCTTCGCGGCTTGGGACGGTGTGCTCAAAAATGACTTAGCCCACTTCTTTTGCTTGTCAGAATATACTGGCTTGGGCTCGGGCTCTCTTCTCGCCTTGCATTCCGCCCTCCAATTCTCATGGTGAGCAGCCGCGGCCGCGTCGACTTCCTCGGCACTACGTTCCCAAGGCCTCGTGGGGAGAGGCTTCAGTGATGGCTCCGGTACCTTTGTGGTCTTAGGTAGATAAGGGTCCGGGTTAATAGTCCAGGACTGCTTCTGCTTCTTCGCCGGAGGTGGATTGGGGGGCGGCGTCTGCTTACCCGCCCGGGGCGGACTGGGGGCGACGGCTGCTTACCCGCCGGCGGTGAATTGGGGGGCGGCGTCGGCTGACGTGAAGGAGGTGTAGGTGAAGCACCATCACCACCACCGCCACCGCCACCACCACCGTAGGGGGGTGGACTTGTTGGCCTTGGCGCCTCGCCTGGAAACTTGATAAACTTCTTTTGCCATAGAATGAACTGGCGCTTGACTTCTCCAAGTCTTCTCTCCCCTTCAGGTGTAGCAATGTCAATCTCCAGGTCCTCAAACCCTTGTACTATGTCCTCCACCGTGGCACGAGCATAGCCATCTTGAATGGGGTTGTTGTGGTGGAGTGCTCCAGCTTCACATGGTAAAAGCATCGCCGATGGCTACCTTCATGGACATGTTCCCGATTGGATAATACAGATGACATTCTTTCATCTCCTTTACATCGTCCACGGGGTAGCGAGGAGGCTCCGGTGCAGTAATTTCGATCGCCGGAGGCTCCGGTGCAGTAATTTCGATCGCCGGAGGCTCATGTGCACCAGCCGGTGGGGCCTCCGTGGAAGCCACGCTGCTTCTCCGCTGCTGGCTTCCGACATCCGGTGGATGATCTTCATGCTGCGTCCGAGCTGCATCTCTTTCTTTTACTAGTACATCCACGGTTTTCCTCATCTCACTGAATTCCGATGCCAACCGCGCCAGCTCATCTTTTTGCCGATCCGCCTTTCTCTTACGGCTTCACGAATCGTAGGGGTCATCTTCCCTGGGAAAACCCTTCTTCCCACGAAATGACGCCTTTGCCTCGTACACGTCCTCCGTGTTCAGGATTCCCGAGGGCTCTTGTCAGCTGGTCATTCTCTCTGTTGAACTTGATCTTCCCCTCTTGAGCATCCCTCATTGCGTTAATAAGGGCTTGGGTGGGTTTAAACTTTGTGTCTCGGTGGGTACACTCCCCCGTCACCGGGTCTAGCATTCCCCCATGCCCGTACCACCAGCTTTTGGCCCTAGGGTCCCATCCCTCGGTACCTAGAGGGATTCCTCGCGCCCTCAGGTCGTCCTCCATCTTCTGCCACTTAGGCTCGAAAGGCGGTATCCTCCCGGCCCCATAATATGATTGTACTCGCTTCTTAGCCGCATTTGCCTTATTTTTATCCGATATGGCCTTGAATTCCTCGGATTTCTTTTGCCTCACAAATTTGGGCCAATCATCTTTAATCTTCTCATACTGTCCGGTGAAATCCGGAGTCTTCCCCTTCTCGACATATTGAGCCGCTAAATTTTTCTTGTATGTGCGGAATGTTATGGCCATCTTCTGAAGAGCGAACTCTTTGACCAGCCTCCTCCTCTTACATCCCTCTCGATCGTCGTTACCGAATTCATATTTTTTGCGGTAATACGGAGGTAGAACGAAATGCTCCATAAGCGTTCTCCAGCATTCCTTTTTCTTTCTCTTGCTGACAAAACTGGAACCAACACGTGCCTTCACTGGCTCATGCCATTCCTGGACGGTGATCGGGACGCTGTCTCTAACAACGACTCCGCATTGGTTGATGAACTTGGTGTACGCCTCTTCGGGCTCCAGCGGCTTGCCTTTTGGACTGATAACATCAATGGTATATATCACTCCTTGTTTCAGCGTCTTGGTTTTGCCACGCTTTGTCTTCACCGATTTTTTCGACGATCTGCTGGCCGAGGGCTAAAATAAGAAACAGAGTCGAGTTAATACACATATTTATTGAAATTGGTAAATTTGTATCACCAGAGGCTCAATGTATATATATACCTCGCCGGAGGTGGTGATTGCTAATTGCTTATCAACATCGCCGGAGGTGTTTGTCGACGGTTCACCTCCATCAACGCATGCCGTTCCTTCGTCATCACCTCGGCGACGACCTTCATCTTCATCGCCAAGGTTCAGATAAGAAGAGATATCGTCTTCTTCATCTTCTTGGGGCGGCGGCACATAAAGAATGTCGCCGTTTATGATGCCGAAAAGATGTGCCTCGGCTTCCGCATTATAGTTATTGAAGGAGATATGCCCAAGAGGCCATAATAAAAGTGGTTATTATATATCTTTATGTTTATGATAAATGTTTATATATCATGCTATAATTGTATTAACCGAAACATTAGTACATGTGTGATATGTAGACAACAGAGTCCCTAGTATGCCTCTTAACTAGCTTGTTGATTAATGGATGATTAGTTTCATAATCATGAACATTGGATGTTATTAATAACAAGGTTATATCATTATATGAATGATGTAATGGACACACCCAATTAAGCATAGCATAAGATCACGTCATTGAGTTATTTGCTATAAGCTTTCGATACATAGTTACCTAGTCCTTATGACCATGAGATCATGTAAATCACTTATACCGGAAAGGTACTTTGATTACACCAAACGCCACTACGTAAATGGGTGGTTATAAAGGTGGGATTAAGCATCCGGAAAGTATGAGTTGAGGCATATGGATCAACAAGTGGGATTTGTCCATCCCGATGACGAGATAGATATACTCGGGCCCTCTCGGTGGAATGTCGTCTAATGTCTTGCAAGCATATGAATAAGTTCATAAGAGACCACATACCACGGTACGAGTAAAGAGTACTTGTCAGAGACGAGGTTGAACAAGGTATAGAGTGATACCGATGATCAAACCTCGGACAAGTAAAATATCGCGTGACAAAGGGAATTGGTATCGTATGTGAATGGTTCATTCGATCACCGAAGTCATCGTTGAATATGTGGGAGCCATTATGGATCTCCAGATCCCGCTATTGGTTATTGGTCGGAGTGAGTACTCAACCATGTCCGCATAGTTCGCGAACCGTAGGGTGACACACTTAAGGTTTGATGTTGAAATGGTAGAACTTGAATATGGAATGGAGTTCGAATATTTGTTCGGAGTCCCGGATAAGATCCCGGACATCACGAGGAGTTCCGGAATGGTCCGGAGAATAAGATTCATATATAGGAAGTCATATTCCAAGTTTGGAAATGATCCGGTGCATTTATGACAGGTTCTAGAAGGTTCTAGAAAAGTCCGGAAGAAATCACCATGGAAAGTAGAGTCCCGGAGGGACTCCACCTTGCATGGCCAGCCAACCCTAAAGGGGAGGAGTCCAAGGTGGACTCCCCAAGGGTGGCCGGCCAACCCCCTCATGGAAGGGGGAATCCCACCCCAAGTGGGATTCCCACCTTGGGTAGGTTTCCCTACACATGGAAGGTTTTTGGTTCGGGTCTTATTCGAAGACTTGTAGTCCAACACTTGGGGCTTCCACCTATATAATGAGGGGCATAGGAGAGGGGGCTGACCACCACAAGCCCATAGCTTGGACGCACCCATAGGTGGCCGGCCACCCCCTCTCCCAAACCCTAGCCGCCCCCTCTTTCCTCCTCTTCTCCCGCACGCTTAGCGAAGCTCCACCGGAGATCTCCACCGCCACCGCCACCACGCCGTGGTGCTGCCGGATTCAAGGAGGAGCTACCACTTCTGCTGCCCGCTGGAACGGGGAGAAGGACGTTGTCTTCATCAACACCGAACGTGTGACCGAGTACGGAGGTGCTGCCCGATTGTGGCACCGTGATCAAGATCTTCTACGCGCTTTTGCAAGTGGCAAGTGATCGTCTACCGCAGCAATAAGAGCCTACTCTTATAGGCTTTGGAAATCTTCAAGGGTTAGTCTTGATCATCCCCTCGTTGCTCCCGTCTTCTAGATTGCATCTTGGCTTGGATTGCGTTCTCGCGGTAGGAATTTTTTTGTTTTCTATGCAACGAATCCCAACAGTGGTATCAGAGCCGTGTCTATGCATAGATGGTTGCACGAGTAGAACACAATGGTTTTGTGGGCGTTGATGCTCTTGTTATCTTTAGTTTGAGTACTTTGCATCTTTGTGGCATAGTGGGATGAAGCGGCTCGGACTAACTTTACATGACCGCGTTCATGAGACTTGTTCCTCGTTCGACATGCAACTTGTATTGCATAAGAGGCTTTGCGGGTGTCTGTCTCTCCTACTATAGTGAAGATTCAGTTTACTCTTCTATTGACAGCACTAGTATCATCGTTGTGGTTCATGTTCGTAGGTAGATTAGATCTTACTCGAAAACCCTAAACCACGTAAAATATGCAAACCAAATTAGAGACGTCTAACTTGTTTTTGCAGGGTTTGGTGATTTGATATGGCCATAATGTGATGATGAATATGTATGAGATGATCATTATTGTATTGTGGCAACCGGCAGGAGCCTTATGGTTGTCTTTAAATTTCATGTTGAGTAGTATTTCAAAATAGTTGTAATAGTTGCTACATGAGGTGAACAACCATGAAGACGGCGCCATGAACCTTGACGCTACGCCGACGATGATGGAGATCATGCCCGTTGATGATGGAGATCATGTCCGTGCTTTGGAGATGAAGATCGAAGGCGCAAAGACTAAAGGGCCATATCATATCACATATGAATTGCATGTGATGTTAATCCTTTATGCATCTTATTTTGCTTAGAACGCGACGGTAGCATTATAAGATGATCCCTCACATTAATATCAAGATAATAAAGTGTTCTCCCCTCGTATGCACCGTTGCATTTTTTGACGTTTTGAAGCATCTCGTGATGATCGGGTGTGATAAACTCAACATACAACGGGTGTAAGCCATGTTGCACACGCGGCATACTTGGGTTTGCTTGACGAGCCTAGCATGTACAGACATGGCCTCGGGACAACGGAAACCGAAAGGTTGAACATGAGTCATATGGATGATATGATCAACATGTTGATGTTCACCATTGAAGCTACATCATCTCACGTGATGATCGGTTTTGGTGTAGTGGATTTGGATCGTGTACCACTTAACAACTATGAGGGATGTTGTATTAAGTGGGAGTTCATTAGTAATTAGATTAAAACATGAACTAATTATCATAAACATAGTCTGAGTAGTATTTTGAATTAATTTTGTAGTATTGGCATCCGTTTTCTACCATGCGCTAGTCTTGTACACTATTCAAAAAATCGTCCGATTCAACGATTAATCGCCCGATTAATCCCTATTCAGTGGTCATCGATTAGCCGATAAATTCATTTATCGTCCGATTAACTCATTTATCGCCTGATTAATCGTCCGATTTGCCTATTAATCGCTTATCGTCAGCCGACCGAGTTGAACCCGATAAGTGATTTTCTCAACATTGGTCTTGTAATTGAGATAGAAATACTGTTAAGTCTGATAAGAAACTTTACGGACTGGTACCGTATTGTTAAAGAATCAAGAAATGATTAAGTCCTATTGCAAACTTTTAGTAAACCTCACATTGTTGATTCAAAGAGTTGTGGTTTCAATTAGTACCTAAAGTTATCTTCTCTCCGTAAAACTTGAAGTTCAAATCTGTTTGAAAAATAAGGAGCTGAAAATTTAGTTTTCAGAAATAATCAAGGTATGAGATATATGTGATATATAAGACCTTATTGCAAGATGATAGAATATATTTTGGTGAGACTACATAAACTCATAAGTTTTATGGGAATGTACGAAGGTTGAAGACGCAAGGCGTCCCAATCCTCCAACTATTGGGGCACTAACGATATTCGCATATCCATGAAGTGATTGTCCTTAGTATGCACCGTTGCTAAGACTCGTCGTTTCGAAGCATCACGTGATGATCGGGTGTTATAGATTCTACGTGTGCTTACAATGGGTACAAGCCAGATTTGCACATGCGAATACTAAGGTTAAACTTTAAGAGCCTAGCATGTACAGACATGGTCTCGAAAATTCGTCATGATATGATGGATAAAATTATGAGTGAAATTGTTCATCATATTAAAAGGTTATTAATAGAGAAATCCGGAACACTTGTCATATGATGATCAACTTCAAAGTAAGAACCTCAAGGTTATTGGTATTTGACCAATAAACCTAGAAGTTATTGATGTTGAAGTGTTTTTCTGAATAATGAGGAAAGCTAAAAGAGAAACTGCAAAGATATTTTGGCAGAAAGAAAGAAAAGACTAGAAAGTCTAGCTCAGGTGTATATAAATGATATACATGTTATGGTTGTATTCCTAGTTAGGTCACACTATGAAATTCTTGGGTATTAGTACTATATTGGTTGGTATGAAGTGTCATACAAAACAACACAATACAAGAATACAATGGCCTAAGTGATCGACAAGGAATATGATAGGAATGCACGTCTGGAACAAAATAAAGTGTTATTATGTTCGTCGTTGGCATTCTATCTAGCCCTTAGAATTTATAATAAAGAACTTAATAATTGTTATATTGCTCTGGTCAAATGAAAACAATGAGTTGTTCAAATTATGACATTACTCCATGTACGATGGATAAGTTATTATAAATCTTAATGGTGAAACACACATACATAACATCGACGCTAAAATGCCATAAGGCAAATGATTTGAATTCCACGTATTTGTGGAACCGCCATTTAGGTCATGTTAGAAAGGAACGCATGAAGGAACTCCATGCAAATGGATTTTGGAGTCATTTGATTTTTGAATCATTTGGCACTTGCAAATCTTTTCTAAAGAGAATGATTAAAATACCGTTCATAGGCCAAGAGTTGAACGGGCAACTAACTTAGTGAAAAATACATGATGATGTATGTGGTTCACTGGGCATAGTTGTGCGCGGGAGATTCTTCTACTTCATGAAAACTTTCAACAATGAATTGAGTATATATATATGTGGATATATTCAATAAGGAAGAAGTTTGAAACATTTGAATGGATTCAAATAAATTTCAGCATGAAGTGGAAATCATCGTAATAGAAAAGTCAAATATCTATGATTGGATCATGGTGAAAATATTTGAATTACGAGTTTTAGCGAACATCTAAGAGAGTCATGAAATTGTTCTACAACTCACATTTCTTGGAGCATCATAATGATGATATAGTATCCGAGAGATGTATCCAAGCCTTGTTGGATTAATGATGAGATAAAATATTATGACGCCATTATATTTTTGTGGATTATGCTTTAGTGACTACCGCTTTTACACTGAATAGAGCATCATCATGATCCATAGAAATGACACCATACGAGTTATGGCATGGGTATAAACCCTAATAGTCCTTTCTTTAAATTTTGGTCTAAAAGTTAACAACCAAAATCGGATGAATGTCTTTGTTGGTTATCCCAAAGAATTGATTGGGAATTCTTTCCAATATGAAGTAAACGACAAAAGTGTTTGTTAATGTTACTTGCTTATTTCCAAGAAATTGTTTTCTAGCGAAGTATTTGAGTGGGAGGACAATAGAACTTGATAAGGTTTATGAACCTGAGCATAATGATCAGAGTAGCGCAGCATCGGAAATTGGTTCCGGAAGCGACCATGACGAACATGGCTCCCATGACTACAAAGTGTTTTAGCCATGGAGATCGAAGTACATATTGAACCTTGTAGGTATGGTTTACTTTGTGATCAAATAAATGATTTGTGAACAAAGGATTAATTTTGAACAATGATAAACCAACTACAAACAAAGAAGTTATGATGGGCCCTGACTCCGTTAAAATGGCTATATACCATGAAATCCAAGATAGATAAATACTTTTTGAAAGTAAATGGATCTATAAAATTGATGGACTTGGATGGAATATCCTTAAAGAAGCTCGACTTGTCGAAAAATTGTTTACGACAAAGTTCAAAGAGTTGACTACGATAAGATTAGATCTTCCGTAGCAATGCTTATAGTCTATGTGGATTATTCTAGTAATCACTACATATTTCTTTTATGAGATATGCTAGTAGGATGGCAAAATACATTACTTATCGAAGTATGTATTAAAAGGTGTATACAAGATACAACCAAGAGTTTTGCTGGTCCGTGGAATACTAGATAGGTATACAAACTTCAATTTGATGAAGTAAGTATAGCGGAGTTTGAATCTTCACTGGATGAAATAGTCAAGGAGTTTTTGATTTCATCAGAGACGATGAAGAGGCTTGCATTTGCAAGAAATTAAGTGGGAGCGCTGAGACATATTTATAATACTTATGTAGAAGACATATAGTTGGTTATAAATAATGTAATTACATACTTGATTAAAAGGTTTCATTGAAAAATTAACTTCAATGAAAGTGATATGGACTTAAACAAATTCTGTGTCAAGATCTATGAAGATAGATTGAAACACATAATATGTTCAAGTCAAAGTGCATAGAATGGATATTGAAATAGTTCAATATAAAAATATTAAGAAAATATTCTTGTCATGTTAAGTTTTAACAAGACTTGAGTGTATCTGACACTCAATGAGTAAAAACACATAAGTGATTATAGATCACGAATAATATGTACACAATCAGATGTCATGTGCTATAAAGTGTTATGAGCATATACCGAATGATTCATATGATGATCATTGGACGACGAGTAAGAATATTCTTGAGTACTTTAGAAGAACTAAGGATATATATATATAGTTTTGTATGGGAAATGACAAACAAATCGCTGTAAGATGTTGCACCGATATTTGTTTTGTCACATATGAAAATAAAATTTCAATCTCAAATTAGACTAAGTGTTGTTTAAAAGGTAGCACGATGAGCTAGAAGTTGTCTATGCTAGATTTAGAAGAGTTCTAAATATTATGACGGATTCTACAAAAGAAGGTAGAATATGTCATTGTTTTGACAATGACAAAGGATGTTAAAGTCAAGAGGTTCTTTGAGAACTTGGTGTAGTTCCGACAGAGTCAGAACTTTGAAGCTATATTGTGTGTGACAATATTAGTAACATATTTCAGACCGCGGAATTAAGGTTCCACCAGAAGACCAAATATATTTAATGCCGACTCATTTGGAAATGAGTGATGCGTTGAGACGCAAATGAATTACAAAATTCATAAGTTTCTGAGCATGTCAGATCCGTTGACTAAAACCTCTCCCGTGAGCAAAACATGATAAAACACCAGAAGGCCAAGGTGTTATATCTTTACAAATGTAAACTAGATTATTGACTCTAGTGCAAGTGGGAGACTAAAGGAGATATGCCCAAGAGGCAATAATAAAAGTGGTTATTATATATCTTTATGTTTATGATAAATGTTTATATATCATGCTGTAATTGTATTAACCGAAACATTAGTACATGTGTGATATGTAGACAACAAAGAGTCCCTAGTATGCCTCTTAACTAGCTTGTTGATTAATGGATGATTAGTTTCATAATCATGAACATTGGATGTTATTAATAACAAGGTTATATCATTATATGAATGATGTAATGGACACACCCAATTAAGCATAGCATAAGATCACGTCATTGAGTTATTTGCTATAAGCTTTCGATACATAGTTACCTAGTCCTTATGACCATGAGATCATGTAAATCACTTATACCGGAAAGGTACTTTGATTACACCAAACGCCACCGCGTAAATGGGTGGTTATAAAGGTGGGATTAAGTATCCGGAAAGTATGAGTTGAGGCATATGGATCAACAAGTGGGATTTGTCCATCCCGATGACGGATAGATATACTCGGGCCCTCTCGGTGGAATGTCGTCTAATGTCTTGCAAGCATATGAATAAGTTCATAAGAGACCACATACCACGGTACGAGTAAAGAGTACTTGTCGGAGACGAGGTTGAACAAGGTATAGAGTGATACCGATGATCAAACCTCGGACAAGTAAAATATCGCGTGACAAAGGGAATTGGTATCGTATGTGAATGGTTCATTCGATCACCGAAGTCATCGTTGAATATGTGGGAGCCATTATGGATCTCCAGATCCCGCTATTGGTTATTGGTCGGAGTGAGTACTCAACCATGTCCGCATAGTTCGCGAACCGTAGGGTGACACACTTAAGGTTTGATGTTGAAATGGTAGAACTTGAATATGGAATGGAGTTCGAATATTTGTTCGGAGTCCCGGATAAGATCCCGGACATCACGAGGAGTTCCGGAATGGTCCGGAGAATAAGATTCATATATAGGAAGTCATATTCCAAGTTTGGAAATGATCCGGTGCATTTATGACAGGTTCTAGAAGGTTCTAGAAAAGTCCGGAAGAAATCACCATGGAAAGTAGAGTCCCGGAGGGACTCCACCTTGCATGGCCAGCCAACCCTAAAGGGAGGAGTCCAAGGTGGACTCCCCAAGGGTGGCCGGCCAACCCCCCTCATGGAAGGGGGGAATCCCACCCCAAGTGGGATTCCCACCTTGGGTAGGTTTCCCTACACATGGAAGGTTTTTGGTTCGGGTCTTATTTGAAGACTTCTAGTCCAACACTTGGGGCTTCCACCTATATAATGAGGGGCATAGGAGAGGGGGCTGACCACCATAAGCCCATAGCTTGGCCGCACCCATAGGTGGCCGGCCACCCCCTCTCCCAAACCCTAGCCGCCCCCTCTCTCCTCCTCTTCTCCCGCACGCTTAGCGAAGCTCCGCCGGAGATCTCCACCGCCACCACGCCGTCGTGCTGCCGGATTCAAGGAGGAGCTACTACTTCCGCTGCCCGCTGGAACGGGGAGAAGGACGTTGTCTTCATCAACACCGAACGTGTGACCGAGTACGGAGGTGCTGCCCGATTGTGGCACCGTGATCAAGATCTTCTACGCGCTTTTGCAAGCGGCAAGTGATCGTCTACCGCAGCAATAAGAGCCTACTCTTATAGGCTTTGGAAATCTTCAAGGGTTAGTCTTGATCATCCCCTCGTTGCTCCCGTCTTCTAGATTGCATCTTGGCTTGGATTGCGTTCTCGCGGTAGGAAATTTTTATTTTCTATGCAACGAATCCCAACAGTTATCCCTAATCGGGTCGGCTCTATCGTCCGCCATATGTGTCACTCCTGAAAACATGTAGTAAAAACTAATTAATCCCGGTAAAGAAGGGGGCGGTGGTGGTGGTGATAGGGCGGTGGCGGTGGCGAAAGAGGGGCGGCGGCGGTGGAGAAAGAGGGGCGATGGCGGTGGTGAAAGGGCGGTGGCAGTGGCAGTGGCGAAAGGGCGGTGGCCCTCGCCACCCCTACGCGCGAGGTCGCTGTGCATGTTTCTCTCTCTCTCGCCAAAAAAAACAAACAAAATTAACCCCGCGCGTATACGGAAGGGCGGCGAGGGGGGCGGCGCCTCGCTGCCCCCGCCCCTCCGTATACGCGCGCGGGGTACAAATTTGAAGTACTTTTTTGTTAAGTACTTTTTTTGTTATAAATTTTAGTTATATAAAATTTTAGTTATAGACAAATTTTAGTTATATAAATTTTTTTGTTAAGTTACAAATTTTAGTTAAGTTACAAATTTTTGTTAAGTTACAAATTTTTGTTAAGTTACTTTTTTTGTTAAGTTACAAATTTTTGTTAAGTTACAAATTTTAGTTAGGTTACTTTTTTTTGTTATGTGTACTTAGTTACAAATTAAAAAAAAACAAAAAAAACAAAAAGAAATGGGGTGGCCAGGCGCCCTGGCGCGCCCTTCTCCTTCTTCTCCCTCTTACGTACGGTGCGTGCGGCGCGCGCGCGCGGTGGTCGACTGGCCTGCGGCCACAAGGGCGGCGGCGCGCGGTCAAAAAAGATCAACGGGACGACGGCGCGTGCGGGGGCGGCGGTCTACGTCGGAGAGAAGCTAGAACGTACGCGGCCGGCGGCCGGCGCGGCCGGCGCGGCGTGAGAGAGAAAGGACGACGGCGTCGTCGAGACGTACGGCGCGAGAGAGAGGAGGTCGACGACGCGAGAAGAGGGCGGTGGGCCGGGCGGGGCGACGGCGTCGTTGGCGGCGGGGCGGGGCGACGGCGTCGTCTGGAGAGAAATCGCGCGGAGAAGACGATGTGGAGGCGACGGTTCGGGCCCAAAGTATTTATAGCCCCCCTTTAGTCGCGGTTGGCCAGACCAACCGCGACTAAAGAATTTTTCGGCGGGTTTTTGCGTTCCCGCGTGCAACGACCTTTAGTCGCGGTTGGCCAACCGCGACTAAAGGTATTTTTCAAAATACTTTTCTTTTTCAAAATCAGAAAAATCAGAAAAATAAAACTAATTCAATTCAAAATCTTAAAAATACAAATAATATATCAAAAAATTCAGAAAAATAAAACTAATTCAATTCAAATTCTTAAAAATACAAATAATATATGAAAAAATTCAGAAAAATAAAACTAATTCAATTCAAAATCTTAAAAATACAAATAATATATCAAAAAATTCAGAAAAATAAAACTAATTCAATTCAAATTCTTAAAAATACAAATAATATATGAAAAAATTCAGAAAAATAAAACTAATTCAATTCAAAATCTTAAAAATACAAATAATATATCAAAAAATTCAGAAAAATAAAACTAATTCAATTCAAATTCTTAAAAATACAAATAATATATGAAAAAATTCAGAAAATAGAACTAATTCATTTAAAAATGTTTAAAATACAAAAAATATATCAAAAAAAACAGAAAAATCCAATGTCTTCCCTCATCTGTCTTCATGCCCCCCGCTTCCCACCAGTTCTTCCCGGTCACCTCTGTCTTCCCACAAGTTCTCCCCGGCCCGTCTTCCCGCCAGTTCTTTCCCACCTATGTCTTCCCGCCATTTCTTCACGCCTCTGTCTTCCCGCCTCTGTCTTTCATGGGTTTGCAGGAAAAAATCCCGAGCAGTGCGTCCACCCACGCGTCCTTATCCTGCCGACAGCTTTAGTCACGATTGCACCCACCAGCCGGGACTAAAGCTTACCCAAACGTCCTTATCCCACTGACAGTTTTCTTAGATGACACAAAAACCACATTTAGTCCCGGTTGCACCCACCAGCCGGGACTAAAACTTACCCAAACGTCCTTATCACACCAACAGTTTCCTTAGATGACACAAAAACCACATTTAGTCCCGGTTGCACCCACCAGCCGGGACTAAAGCTTACCCAAACGTCCTTATCCCGCCATTTCTTCCCTGTCTTCCCGCCTCTTTCTTCCCACCACTTTCTTCCCGCATCCTGTCTTCCCGCTCCCATTTTCCTGCCATTTCTCACTACATATATGTAGCCCGGCTTGGACAGCATTATCACATCTCTATAATCTCTCATCACTCTCTCATGGCTTCCACCGCACCCACTCTAACCTACCAGCAGGTGGAGGAGCTTTGCGCCTCGAACTACCCTTGCCCACCGGGCTACCGCATCCCCGCCGGCTGGAGCCTAAGCGCCGGAGGCGTGCCGGTCCCTCCCGTCCCTCGTGGTACTGCGCGCCGGCGGCCATCACGAACCACTACTACCTCGATCTCACACCGGAGCAGCGGATGAATCCCCGCCGGCATCCCGATAACCAGCATACTTGGGACGCCTTCTTCATCAATCGGCGTGACGAGGCGCTCGCCGTGTATGAGGAGGACGGTCCGCCTCCCGGGAACTTCCACGAGGCCGGCCGTCGGCTATGGTGGTACGGCCGGACTCTACAGAGCGTCATGGACTACAACACGGCCGGCGATATCCCCCGCCTGCGCTACCCTCAGTTCGAGCCACGAGCGCCGCCCGACAACAGCGACGACGACAGCAGCGACGACAACGGCGACAACTTAGAAGGAGACGACTACCAGTACAACGGCGACGACTATGAAGACTACGAGTATGCATATTATACGCCTAGGCAGGAGTATGACTAAGTCACTCCAAATTTCATATGTATCATCAGTGGTATTTATGGCATAGCCAATCAATTTCGGCAATGCTAGATCCACCAAATCCCATGAAATTACGGCTCCTCTAGTCCTTTTCCCATTATACACCTAGGCAGGAGTATGATTTAGTCACTCCAAATTTCACGTATCATCAGTGGTATCTCGAATCAATCGAATCATTCGAAAATGGACACCAAACACACCACAGATAATATAATTCACATGATCCATTCAACAAAGTTTGGTACAATAAATTATTACACATCATTTCTTCCCTTGTGTCCCTGCTTGCTTACGATTGAGCCGTATCCATGGAGCATCCTCATCATTTAACTTAATGCTTGGGTCGGTGTCTTCCGTTTCCTCGGTTTGCTACTCATCTCCTTCACATAGAAAACCTGAGCGACATCTTTCGCTAGGACGAATGGTTCGTCAAGGTAACCAAGATTGTTGAAATCCACCATTGTCATTCCGTATTGCTGGTCCACCTTTACCCCACCTCCTGTTAGCTTGAACCATTTGCACCGGAACAAAGGGACCTTAAAGGAGGGTCCATAGTCAAGTTCCCATATCTCCTCTATGTAACCATAATATGTGACCTTTTGCCCATTCTCGGTTGCTGCATCAAAGCGGACACCACTATTTTGGTTGGTGCTCTTTTTATCTTGGGCGATCGTGTAAAATGTATTCCCATTTATCTCGTACCCTTGGAAAGTCATTATAGTCGAAGATGGTGTCTTGGCCAACATGTACAGCTGATCTACAACATGATCGTCATTCATTAAATGTTTTCTCAACCAACTGCCGAAAGTCTCCATGTGGGCCTTCGTAATCCAGGATTCAGGCTTCCCCGGGTTGTCCTCGCGTAAAATATTCTTGTGTTTCTCAAAGTACGGAGCCACCAAGCTGGAATTGGTCAGAACTGTGTGGTGTGCTTCAGTCATAGAATGGCCGTCCATACATATCGTTGATTTCCTGCCGATCGTGCCTTTTCCACTTAGTCTCCCCTTGTGCCGCGATCGAGGAAGACCAATCGGCTTAAGGTCAGGAACAAAGTCAACACAGAACTCAATTACCTCCTCATTTCCATAGCCCTTGGCAATGCTTCCTTCTGGCCTATCACGGTTACGCACATATTTCTTTAATACTCCCATGAACCTCTCAAAGGGGAACATATTGTGTAGAAATACCAGACCGAGGATGGAAATCTCTTCGACTAGGTGAACCAGGAGGTGCGTCATAATATTGAAGAAGGATGGCGGGAACACCAACTCGAAACTGACAAGACATTGGACCACATCGTTCTGTAGCCGTGGTAGATCTTCTGGATTGATTACCTTCTGAGAGATTGCATTGAGGAATGCACATAGCTTCACAATGGCTACTCGAACATTTTCCGGTAGGAGCCCCCTCAAAGCAATCGGAAGCAATTGCGTCATAATCACGTGGCAGTCGTGAGACTTCAGGTTTTGGAACTTTTTGTCCGCCATGTTTATTATTCCCTTTATTTTCGACGAGAATCCAGACGGGACCTCCGTACTGCTCAGGCATTCAAAAAAGATGACCTTCTCTTCTTTGGTCAGAGCGTAGCTCGCACGACCTTGAAACCATTCCGGATGCCGGTCATTAGGGTCTTTCAAACGTTGATGGTCCTTCCGTGCTTCCTTTGTATCATTTGTCTTCCCATACATGCCCAAGAAGCTTAGGAGGTTCACGCAAATATTCTTCGTAACATGCATCACGTCGATTGCAGAGCGGACATCTAGGACTTTCCAATATTCTAGCTCCCAGAATATAGATTTCTTCTTCCACATGGGTGCGCGCCCGTCAGCTTCCTGCGGAACTGATTGTCCGCCAGGACCCTTTCCAAAGATGACTTTCAAATCCTTGACCATATCAAATACCTCAGCACCAGTACATTCCGCAGGCTTCGGTCGGTGATCTGCCTTGCCGTTGTAATGCTTGCCTTTCTTTCTTACTAGATGAATTTTCGGAAGAAATCGACGATGCCCAAGGTACACGTTCTTTTTAAAATTTGGCAAATATACACTTTCAGTCTCATGTAAGTAGTGCGTGCATGCATTGTATCCCTTATTTGACAGTCCGGAAAAGTTACTAAGAGCAGACCAATCGTTGATGGTTACGAAAAGCAACGCTCGTAGGTCAAATTCCTCTTCTTTGTGCTCATCCCACACACGTACACCAGGTCTGCCCCACAACTGTAAAAGTTCATCAACTAATAGCCTTAGGTACACATCGATGTCGTTGCCGGGTTGCTTCGGATCTTGGATGAGCACTGGCATCATAATGAACTTCCGCTTCATGCACAACCAAGGAGGAAGGTTGTAGATGCATAGAGTCACGGGCCAGGTGCTATGGCTGGAGCTCGCTCGCCAAAAGGATTCATGTCATCTGTACTTAGACCAAATCTTATGTTCCTTGCGTCAGCTGCAAAATCTTTGAACTCTCTGTCGATCTTTCTCCATTGAGTTCCATCTGCGGGGTGTCTCAACTGCCCGTCCGACTTACGGTCCTCTTTGTGCCATCGCAACAACTTGTCATGCTCTTTGTTTCTGAACAGACGTTCCAACCGTGGTATTATAGGAGCATACCACATCACCTTGGCGGGAACCCTCTTCCTGGGTTTCTGGCCCTCAAAATCGTCACCAGGGTCATCGCCTCTGATCTTATAACGCAATGCAGTGCATACCGGGCATTCATTCAAATTCTCGTATTCACTGCGGTAGAGGATGCGATCGTTGATGCATGCATGTATCTTCGTAACCTCTAAACCTAGAGGGCAGACAACCTTCTTTGCTTCGTACGTACTGGCGGGCAACTCATTATTTTTTGGAAACATATTCTTCAACATTTTCAGCAAGTTTTCAAATCCTGAGTCAGCTACACCTTCATGTGCCTTCCATTTCAGCAAATCCAGTGTGCAGCCCAGCATTTTCAGACCATTATCGCATCCGGGGTACAGCGACTTTTTGTGATCCTCTAACATGCGATCCAAATTCTTCCTCTCCTTTTCAGTTTCGCAGCTTCTCCGTGCATCAGCAATGGTCCGACCAAGATCATCAACGGGCTCATCACGTGCCTCTTCTTCACCTTCCCCTTCACCTTCCCCACCTTCAGCATCCTCCATGAAAGTATCACCGAAATGATCAAGATAGTTGTCATCGATGAAATCATCCCCTTCTTCATCTTCTTCCATTATAACCCCTCTTTCTCCATGCTTGGTCCAACAATTATAGCTTGGCATGAAACCCTGCCGAAGCAGGTGCATGTGAACATCTCTTGAGGAAGAGTAACCCTTCTGATTTCTTACAGGCAACACATGGACAGATAACAAACCCCCCCTGCTTGTTCGCATTAGCCACTACGAGGAAATCTTTCAAACCCGTAGTGAACTCGCCGGAGAGTCGGTTACCGTACATCCGTTGCCGATTCATCTGCATTATTATAATATAAAATATATAATTAACCAACATGCATTTGTTAAACTAATTAACTAACTACAAACAATAGAAATCAAACAATGAACTACACACATATGCATATTTTATCAATGACACATCAAAGGTTCAAGTTGCTAACCGCGATCGAGGAGGAAAAAATAAATTAGGAAGCTCAAGTGTGGCTCCGACACTTCATATCATGTTTGTTTCATGCTCTTGGGGCATTTCATCAAACACCTTGTGTGCATAAGAGGAACCAAAAGCAAACCTAACACCCCTTGTGAAGTTTGTGAAGAGAATGGCTCCAAATGGCTAAGTGTTGGCTGCTGGATGGGTATATATAGGGGAGGGGCTTTAGTCGCGGTTGGCCTGGCAAACCGTGACTAAAGGTGCCCGAAGGCCTTTAGTCGCGGTTGGCCTAAAGCCCCTCACGTGCACCAGCTGGCCAGCGAGCGCCCTGGACCCAGGCCTTTGGTCGCGGTTCACCAACCGAACCGCGATTAAAGGTCCCATTAGTCACGGTTCCAAATATTTGGGGACTAATGGTGCTGGATGGAAGCCTCATTTTCTACTAGTGAATGTTACTGCATGTAACAAACTAACCACGCAGTATAACTTATGTGCCACTCTTTCCGAACTCTGAACCTGAACAGTGAACTTTGCACTGACAGAGGTGTATATGCATATACGATGTAGTGGACGGCTGATGTGTGATATACGAGGATCGAGCATTATTACACCCTGCTAGCTACAAAATCGGGATACGCACGCCCGACCTAAGTGCGTGGGGGATATCGGAGTGCATCTTTTCGCCTCGACTTTATGCATGCCGATATGGCGGTGGGATGACCGATGACGATAGATCTGCTCGCCGTGTACGTTCGTGTGGACGAAAGGTTGCAACGATTAGACGGAGGGACGGATCGAATCTCGGCACTCGCGTTGCCGGCCGGTGGAAGACGATTGATTGGCACGCTTGGCCGGCACGGCATGGGCGGCCAACAGTTGGCGTGGCTCACGATCACCATTGCAAAGTAAATTTGTGTGATCGGTAGCCTACAGGTTCTGTACATGATAGCCGACTGATCGATCTGGCCGCCGTGGCCGGTGCTCGAGGCTTCGGGGAGGCGATCGAGAGCGAGTGGGCACCGGGAAAACGGAGCGGGGTGGTGGGAGAAGAGACACCCGGTTAGCGACGTACACGTCCATGTTCATGTATCAAAAGCCCTTGGAATTAAGCGTTTGATCTCGATCGTACAATACCATTTTGCTGTGTCACTTTGTAACTGGTGGTGGAGCACGTACATTTTTTCATGGGCAGCTGGTTCACGATTCTCCTTATACTTTCTTATTTGAGGAAAATGACATCAGATTTTGTAAGAGAAAAACACATGGCTATTTAGAAATTGTTCATCTCTCTGCCACGCCGCGGCTTCAGATGCTTTTTTACGTCCATGTCAGCCCTTTTATCGACCGCCAACACCATTTCGGCCACGGTTGCCATGAACAATGCCGACTCTTTGCTGCCTTTCGGTTATTCGAGTGGATGTGTAGCCTTTTGCTAACGTGAAATGATCTTGATTCAGATTATTTATTTATTTTGAGAAAGGGAGAGATATTTCGCTAATAAAGCGGAAAATCGTGATACAAGGAAAAATCACCACCCATCTCGAAGGTTGGAGAGTTGTAGATTAGCATGCATAAGCTCACATTGTCCAAGGAACATGAAACCATAGCTTTGATTGAGATTTACCTGTCATAGAGGGGATGACTAGAAATAGAATACAGTACCCACTCAGGGATGGAATTGGATTTGTGGAATGTGGGCAAATTGGTAGCACTAAACAATATGCATCCATAGAAAACAACCTAGTATAAAAGAGGCAAGTTCATGGGATTCTGCGTTCTATCTTCCCACTCAACCACTTGAAAACCTTCCTATATAGGCATCCCAAAGTTGCACCTCTTTTAGCAGGGATGCAACTTGCCATTGCAAGTTATGCTTCAAGGCTTGATCATTTTTAGCTATGTCTCACGGGATTTCATGAGGTTGTTCAACAAGGTTACACATCAACAGCTCAAGAAAAAAAGGTTACACATCAAACTTTCGTAAGACTACGGCAACGGAGACTGGGTGGAGCCCAACCAGTAAGACTACCAAGATGGAACATGGAGAATATTGAGCCCAACTAGTCGCTAAAACGAACATGAAGCCCTGCCCTAATCCCTAGAGCACATACATTTATATCTTGAAAAAGATGTTTTCTTTGTTCTTCGGGAACGAAGATATCTTTGAGGATATTTAAAAAAAAAGATATCTTTGAGGAACACAAATATATCTAGGTTATGGGGAGTTGTGGTGCTAGATTTTAGTACAGTGTTGTCTGTGTTGTGAGTAAAATCAACTCTATCAAATTTTCCTCGAAATAGGCTTTCGCCCCGCTTATAAATAAAGCAACCACATCCATACAAGGTTCAGATACAACACCACGATCACACCACACACAACAACAGTCTGCTGGGGCAACATCACAACATGCCCAGAAGAACTAGAAAAGCGATACAACCCTATAGAAAAGGGCCACTCGGAGGCTAGACGACGTAGAAATGCGACGGGCAGCCGCAAGAAGATCCTCCAACATGCCGTCCAGGCGCTCCCTGTCCCGCTGCCTACACATCAGGTACCACTGCTGCAACAAAGCCAAGAAAGAGTATAAGGAGTCAGAAGCGCGTCGAGGTAAGATACGTTCAATGACCATCTTATTACACACAGTCCACAGGGTCCAGGTCAAGGCCGCGAACACCAACCAGAAGAGGCGCCTCCTCCTACCGGTGTTGTTCGCATGGGCCTCAATGAACTCCCCGAGTGCTGAGGCCTGCCACTCTGTGAAAGATCGAGATGTCGCCTAGAGGGGGGGTGAATAGGCAATTACAAACTCTTGCGGATTTGTCTTGTAAGAATGCGGAATTAAACTATCGTTTAGTTTACAAGCACAAACCCTAAATATGCTAAGCTCAACTAAGTATAACAATAGCAACTAGAGCTAAGCAAGATAGGCACAAGATATATGTAGCACAAGTGATAGCAAGATATATGTACTTCAAGCACGATGGCTATCACAAGGAAAGAGAGCTCGGGTATAGAAATAACCGGGGCACGCGGAGACGAGGATGTATTCCCGTGTTCCCTTGCTTTGCAACAAGGTACGTCACGTTTGGAGGAGTGGATGTCCCACGAAGGATTCCCCGCGCCACGAAGGCTCACCATATTCTCCGAACCACACCCACGAAGGATAATGGCCCTTTCCTTATGGTTAGCTTTTCCTCCTCTCCGGAGATGGCAAGCTCCACAACCACTTCACAAGCTCCACGAAGGAGAAGCCCGGGCCCCTTCAGAATCTTCCACGAAGAGATCACCGGGACACCAACCAAGCCAACTAGGAGGTCACCCTCCAAGAGTAACAAGCTCACGGTCTCTCACTCGAACAAATCGTGGTGGAGAGCTCAACACTATGCAATGATGCAAAGCAAGAACACCGGAGGTGTTCAAGTCCTTCACACTCAAATCCCACCAAAGCAACGAATGCTAGGATGAGATTGGAGAGGAAGAACAAGGGGGAAAGTCAACCAAAGACTCCAAGATCTAGATCCCAAGAGATTCCCTCACATAGAGAAGAAATGGTTTGGTGGAAGTGTAGATCTAGATCTCCTCTCTCAAATCCTCAAGTATGAGCAAGAATGGTTGGAGGAATCAAGGGAGAGAGCAACTTCTTCAAATGCAACAATGGAGGTGAGAGAAAAGTGTGGTGACCTGGCATACCACTGCATGGTGTAGTATGCAAGTCTGATATAACACCAATGAAACACCGTTCCACTAGTATTATATCGCTCAGAGTGGTACAACAGAAACATATGCGGGTCCAAGGCATGTCTATAGAATTACAACATCGACTCTTTACAAAAGATCCACACAGCCTCCTACTTTACAATGAGGTAAAACTGCAGATAACTCCAGAAGAACGACTCGTAGTCTAATCCTATCACGAACTCTATTTGTAGAGTGTTTAACTAGCTATAGAGGCTAAGAATAGATTCTAGCTAAATAGGAGCTAGGTTTAGGAAGCTAGTTCCCTTCTATGGCTAAACTAGGTTTTTTCCTTGATGGATGTGGTATCTGACTCCTCTGACAGGGTCCTGTATCTTGAAGTAGTTGTTGACTCCTCGGTCTTCGAGTTGCACGGTAGATCCTCCTTCGATGCCTCCATATCTAAGCAGGGGATTTAAGAGTGGGATGAGTACGAGCGTACTCAACAAGTTCATTATAGGAAAGAGGTGTTTAATGCACTAGCTACAGCATTAGACCAGAAAGTCTAATACCAATGCAAGTTTTCATAACCATTTCTTCAAAAGGTTGCTTTTATTCGAGAAGAACTATGTCCGTCGGCCTTCACCGGTTTACTAGAACTTCATGGAGCTCCTTTCCGGCCGCGTTCGCAGCTCCATCTCCCGGAACGTGGAGTGACAGGTCACGGTTCTTTACACTCGCAGAGGTGTGTTGCTTTACCCATAAGAGATCTTAACCTTGGTGCCAACCGAGCCGCGAGCTCGTCCACACTTCCTATGGTGTGAGGCCCGGTATAAGGTCTAGCCAATCATGTTCCTCCGCTACCTCGAACACCCACCCTTTGTTGCATGCCCCGACCCTGGGTCCTCGCCGGTCCCATTATTCCCACTCACGGGTGGACCCCGACCACGATGACAGTTTGGGATCGAACCAAACTCCTTCGCCGGTAGCTGCAACCCATCATAGACCGCAATACCGTGGGGACTTAAGGCTTCCCCAGCCAACCGCTTGCTCTTCGAGCGACAAGTGTCTACGGGACTATGCCGTGGGGACTTAAGGCTTCCCCAGCCAACCGCTTGCCCCGACGGATACAAGTGTCTACTGGTAAAGCGCATCCGTTGATGAACGAGAGGTGGAAACACTTTTGACTATTCCGTCCCACTCCGGATCTTATGGTTAACACGGGTATTACGGCACAAGAATCATCGGCGACATTTGTTGTTTAATCCTAGATGGATATAAACCCTTGCAATGGAACCTCCACCATATCAACACAATCCATGGTTCCATTGCCCACCACATAGTCATATTCATAGTTATGAAAGTAGTGGTTTTGATTTTTATGCAATAGTGGTAACCATAATACTTTGCAAGTAATTTGATAGAAATACTCAAATGACATGAGCAAGTGATGAACTTGCCTTTCTTGACCTGCAAGATTATGCGGACAAGGTTTTCGATACGCAATAACTCCAAATTCTCGAATAGCATCATCGTCCGGTAAGGACGATGTTTAAAAGATTGGCAAGGATGCAATAATGCATAAGAATGAGATGCAATCGCTCTAAGCGTGACCTAACCCCGATGATTTAGGATTAGTGAGTTGTAATGATTGGTTCAGGGTGTGTTGCACTTTTAGAGTGATTCACTAACAAGGTTCTTATTCAGGTTTGATTACTTGGTATTATAAACAGGTAGTTAATAGAGCATAATAATCAATTGAGCAGACAAAGAGTGATAATTGGCATAATGTTAACAAGTAAAGAACAGTGGTCAGTTTTAGTACTATATGGCATGGTTGATGATTAATTATCATATACTTTAAAAGAATAACTTTGGAAGAACATGTTCTTTAATAAAGAACAAATATGATAATTAGGTTGAGGGGTTCTATGGTTAACTATGGTTCCAATTGGCTCGGAGTAGATTTTAGATGGATCCAAACAAGGTTGGATTCATCAATACCAAGGGCTTGTAAGGTTGAGTTAAGCCTAAGCATCTTGAGCAATCTATTATAAATAGTTGCTATCAAGGTTGGTATACCTTGCTGGTGATAGCTGGCTAGGGTTTATAGGTCCTTATAAGCAGGGTTGATGATGATTCCTTATTTTCTTCAAAAGAATAACTTTTGAAGAACATACTTCTTAATTAATAAGAAGTATATCAATTAGGGTTGAGGTGGTTTAGGTTTTACTATTGGTTCTATTAAGTAAGGAGTAATTGGCTTCCGAATAGGATGGTTGATAAATATCCAATACTAGTAGGGTTTAGTGGAATATGGTTAGGTAATGCTCGGGTTTTGGCATAGTTGCTCTCGAGGTTCATCACATTGGTGTGATGCTAAGTAGGAATGAATATGGATGATGGCTTTGGTAATAGGATCTAGGGTTTACACTTGGTTCACCCTACTTTGATTATCTAGGTTTGATGAAGATGAACACATGGGATATCTATATATTAGTGCTAGGTCTTCTACATTTTATGTGGTCAGGACAGGTATTTACTTGCTACTAGGGTTCTATGCTTTGAACGAAGGTACCATGATCACATGTTCTAACCTAGGGTTTAGGTTAGAAGCAATTTAGGGTTCACATGTAATAATGGAACTAGGGTCTAAATGAATTTAGGGTTTAGGGTTTCACATGAAATGATATGGTTGTATTATCATTCCATGTGGAATTTAGGTTTTGCTATTTATCATTTAATTCTATGATTAATAACTTCATGTTAAAGTTGAAGTTATTGATAACTTGGAAAATAAAATAATATGGAATTTGGTATTTTATTATTTTTAAACAATTTATAATTAAGGTAATTATTATTTAGGGTTTTAAATCCTCCTAATAAGGATTTAACAAGCTGATAGAAAAGGAAAATTAATTTTAATGTTTTCCTTATTTACTTACTGGTTTTTGTTTATTTTATGAAGTTTTCCTAATTATTGAATTTTAACTGAATTTAGAATGAAAATTAAAGGCTTAAATATCAAGTATTAAATAATTAAATTTTTATTAAAAATAAAAATTTCATTTTATATTTTTATTGGATAGAGTTTTCTTTTCTAAGAATTTTAATATCTTATTTATATTTTTTTGACTTAATATGAATTTTATATAAATTTGCAAAGTTGCAGTAATTATTGAATTGAAATTTAAAAGGAAATAACTAAATACACCCGGCTAACCTACCCACCCAGTCACTGACTGGTGGGGCTGCTGCCAGGTCAGCTGCCACGTGTGGCTGACCAGGTCAAAATAGGTGAGTTGGCCGGGGAAGCTCCTGGCCGGCGGGATTCGGCGACGGCGCCGCCGTTCCCGGGCTCGGGCGGACGATTCACTAGCACCAATCGAACAAGCACACCACCGTGAGCAATATGGTACTAGCGCCGCCCCTATTTGGTCACCGGAGCAAGCTCAACGGCGAGGTACTGCGGCAGCGAACACGGGCGAGTGGCGTGGCGACGATGCAGGGCGTAATCAAGCGAAGCGAGGGTACTGGGAGGCTCGTGAGCTCACCAGGAACACAGTGGTGAGGTCGGCGAGGCGACGGGAGGTCTATGGCGACGGCGAACGGCGACGGTTGATGGTGACCGGCGGGGCAGTGAGGTCGCAATTCGAGGTCCACGAGGCTTCCGGCAAGCGTGCGTCGACGAGGATGTTGCCGGGGCCTTGGCGGAGCTCCGTGGCTTCTCAGTGTGGCTCGGTGATGCTTCAATCGACGGCGACGAACAAGACCGGCGAGCTAGGTTTTCCGTCTGTGAGGAATTCGAGCGGAGGAGGAAGGAAACGGAGCTCATTTGTCGACCTGGGTTACTTATAGGGCTCCGCAGGCGAGCCTCGTCACCGCTTGGAGCAAGGGGAGGTCGACAGCACGACGGGGAAGACGAGCACGGCGTCGCCGTGGCCTCCTGCGCACGGAGGGGATGAGGACGACCCCCTCCCATTATTTTTTAACGAAAGGGTATCCAGGCTGCTCATGGGCTGGTGCTTGGGCCGCGTTGGTGGGCTACTGCTGGGTTGCTACGGCTTGGTTGCTGGGCTGCAGCCTGGGCTGCGGTGCAGGTAAGGTCCAGGTAGGTTTTTCCCTCCTCTCTTCTTTTTCTGTTTTATTTTCTGTTTTCAATTCTGTTTTTTTTTAAATTCTTGTTTTAATTCAAATTTAAATCATGTGATACCATGCAGGTATCAAATAATTTGAATTTCAGTAGGACTATTAAAGGATGAATACTTTCCTGCATTGTTTTTGGGATAAACATTTAATATATGTGAGCTACATTGTAAATTTTTATTAATCATGATTTTATGCACTCATTTTAACTTTCTTTTTCTTGTGTAATCAACTCTGTTTAAAATTATTAGAATTGATAATTCTAGCTCAAGGTATTTCAGGAGTTATCATTAGGGCTTGTTATCTTGTTTGAGGAGTTGGTTGTTCACATATGATTTTATGTGAGCATCAACTATTAGGGTTTTATGATTTCTATTACAACCCCCTTGTAAAGTTAACACTATTATTATATTTGAAAGTATCTAAGGTAGGCATTGTTCCATCATGGTTGATCTTGGTTACAAAGATAAATAGTTGATCACCATGTGTGGGTTTTAACTATAGGACTTATCATTAGATGTCTCTTTTGTTTAGTAATTGAGCATGAGAGTGCAATGCTAGGGTTCTAATGATGTTTACCTAATGGCCATGGGTTTGATTCACAATTATGGTCTAGGTTTATATTGCAATCTCCATAGTGGTGTGTAAACTAGGGTTGAGATACAATTCTAATTTATAGAATTGGGATGACATCATATTACATGTGCTAGGTTTAATCTCCCCAATGCATGGTAAAATGGTTACTTGTTTATTATTTCATGTGCTTCTCTAATTACTAAGGATTTGAGAATTGGTTTTATCTTCTACCAATTAACTTCTATTAGCATTCTCAATTAATCATTAAAGTAACTACAGTGGTTATAGTTCTTTTTATAGTTAACTTTGGTCATATGGATGGATGGTTTCTCACCATTTAGAGTATAGAGTTTAACTCTAAGGTTTTCTTAGGTTGTTTAGTTTCTGAAATATGGATATGGTAGGATTCTTCTTATAATCACCAAGTGGTTCACAAGTAAAGGTTGAGATATAAGTCTAGGTTTGCTTACTAGTTACCTCCCTATGATTTCATGTGGGGATGATATCTACGAATCATATAAGTGTTAGCATTTGAATTATTCTCCTATTTCTCCAAAGCATGGTCATGGATTAGGCATGATCCACTTGTTCTTAATATCTCTACCTCAAGTTCTTAGGGTTTATGATCATCACTCAATTTATAATGATCAAGGTTTGTATTCCTAGGGATCTCTCATTAAATGAGTTCTCTCTTCCATGATCAAGTATTGTCTTGATCAATCAAGGTATAGCACTTCTAATTTACCTTCTTGTATGGAACTACTATGGTTGTTTCAATAATTTATATCCCAGGAGAATGCTTGAGATATTATGTTAGGGTTCTACTTGATCAATGATGATATAATCATCTGGTATATGGATAGTTATCTTCCTTATATTCAAGTGTTGCCCCAACTACTTGTGTGTAACACCATAGCTTGGGCTCTCTTATAAAGGGATGGTTATTCTAGGGTTTATGGTGTACTCACAAGATCTCAATAGGTATTTAGTCTAAAACTCCACTTGGCTATCTTGGTTATCTCACCACTCCAAGATGAAATGGTTTACCTAATACTTTAGTTCAAAGTTTATCCTTGATTCTTAAATAGGTAAAGCTAGAATTAGTATGATTGGTCTCTCTCATTTGGGAAGGTCTTTAGTACTAACCTAGGGTTAGGCTCCCTAGAGGTTGATGTGATCATCAATATCTAGGTTTAACATAATTAGGTTCTCTCTCTAGGAATTGTCTTGAATAATATTCTAGGGTTCCTCTTAAAGATGATGGTTTGAATACTTGGATGTATATCCAAGGTTCGAGTTCAAGGTTTGTTATTGCTTCTATAATAAATAATATAGAGCTCTCACCTCTCTCGGTTTTGATGTATAATAATTTGGACTAAAGAAGAATTATATTCCTTAGTTGGATCTCCTTGTCTTGTTTTCAAGATTAAAGTAGAATGAATACCATGAGGTTCATGGTAGGATCAAGGATTAGTTTCAGACATGGAAAAGATAAGTTAGGAATAGTTACTCCTAATTATTGTTACTTGATTTCCAATTAAATGGATGTTCATATGTTGTGGCAAGGATTATCATATTATAATCTTTTATAAGATCAAGCAATTGATCATTGAGTAAAGTGTTGTTGTGTTGATTATTAGTTCCATTTGATCTAACCTCTTAGATCAAATCATCTCTACCCAAAACAATGTTCTAACCAAAGTCACATTGAGGTTTATAGCGCTTGACTTGATGAGCTACTTCAATTCCACCAAGGTCAAGTGAAACTTCAGTTACTGTGACTGTTTTACTTTAAAGCGCGAAAATTCCCCGGATTTTCTATGCATGAATGCAATGCACACATCTGTTTCCTCTATTTTTGTAACCCCAATACCTGGGATATTACAGCCTCTACCCCTTAAACTAAACTTCGTCCTCGAAGTTTGATCTCTCTCACGTTTCCGGAATGTGAATCTGACTTGTGCAGACTACGACTTTTCTCGAACTCCGTGGTGATCTCACTGGATATAATTGAATATATCCCTTGTCCAGATCCTTCCTGGAATCCATTAGTGTCTGACATCAAACAACTATTACTTCCTTTACTTCCATGATTTCTTCCCATATTATAAGCTTGTTTCCTTTCTCATTGAAGATTCAATGATTGAGACTTCTTCTGATACTGCTAGTCTTAACTGAAGACTAGTTTGATAACATATTCCTAATTGGTAAATAGGTCTTTGTTTTCCCTTACTACCAAAACTGCAATAATGGTACTAGTAAGGTACTTAACATGGAAATGATCATGATGGTTTATTCCTCTAAGAATGGATTAGACTCATTTAGTCCATCCAATCATGGTTTATAGTTGATACCTCTAACTATTTTGGGTTATTTAGGTTCCATGAAAGGAATCATTCTATTAGTCTATGGTTCTAGAATGGTCAATCTCCTTCGGTCTTTGGCCTTCTTGAGTTGTATTTGGTCTATGGTATTTTCTTCGTCCAACTTCTTTATGATTAACTTACTTGAGTTTCCGTACTTTTGAGTAAATACTACTCACTTTCTCAAGTTATAGTCCACTTCTTACTTCCTCGAGGTATGAACCTCGGCTTCTGGTTTGACATACTTCTGAAAGTAGTGTTCAACAATCTTATGAAAATAAGATCGAACTTCCTCTCAGTTCAGACCTTCTGCTTCTATCTAGCTTAAAGTATTGAGTTATTGTACATCCAACTCAATCTTTACTCTACCCCTTTGAGTTTTCTTATGGTCTTCAACTCCTTTTCTTCCAACCATTATGGTTAGAATATTGGTCTGGGTCTAACTTATGATTTATACTTTTCTAATACTCTCACGAAGAATGTTTGTGGTGTATCCACTCAATTGTGGACATCCAATGTGAATCCTTCGACTAAATGATTATAGGTCATTGCTATTTGGCTAACAAAGTTTTATTTGTTCATAATTTCTTGGTAAAAATAATCTAATGGTGGACTACTTGATACCAATTGTGGCTATTTGTTATCTAAAAATGGATTCTATTATAGGTTCTGATCAACTGGACGAGACATCTTCTACTCTATCTCGCAGTATTGATCCAATACCACAACTGTGGTCTTCTGTTACCAACTATGGTCTTCTTATATCTGTTATGGTTTCATAAGTCATCTTCCTTTCTTCGAGGGTTTATTGTTGCAAGAAAACCACTAGCTGACACTGATACGTCCAATTTGCATCACTATTTTATATCATAATTTGCTGTTATTCATTGATATATTTCATATTGGGACACAATACTTATGTTATTTCATCTATTTTGCATGTTTCATCATTATTGGAGGATCAAGCACCGGAGCCAGGATTCTGCTGGAAAAAGCACCGTCGAACGCAATATTTCGGAAGATCAACTCGTGGAAGGAAATTATACCAAAAATCCTATTTTTCAAGATGACGAAGGAAGCCGAAGGAGGGGCCAGGAGGACCCGGGGTGGGCCCACACCCTAGGGCGGTGCGGCCCATGCCCCGGCCGCGCCGCCATGTGGTTTGGGGGCCCACGACCCCTTTCGCCTCCTTTTCTTCGCGAAATCCTTCGTCCCGAAAACCTAAGCCACGAGAGGGTACCTCGCGAAGAGTTACAGCCGCCTCGCGGGGCGGAGAACACCGAGAGAGAAAGAGCTCTCCGGCGGGCAGGAATCCGCCGGGAAATTCCCTCCGGGAGGGGGAAATCGACGCCATCGTCACCGTCATCGAGCTGGACATCATCGCCATCACCATCATCATCATCTCCACCATCATCACCGCCGTCATCACCGCTGGACACCGTCATCGCCGTAGCAATTTGGGTTTGATCTTGATTGTTTGATAGGGGAAACTCTCCCGGTATCGATCTCTACTTGTTGTTGATGCTATTGAGTGAAACCATTGAACCAAGTTTATGTTCAGATTGTTATTCATCATCATATCACCTCTCGATCATGTTCCGTATGATGTCTCGTGAGTAGTTCGTTTAGTTCTTGAGGACATGGGTGAAGTCTAAATGTTAGTAGTGAACTATGGTTGAGTAATATTCAATGGTGTGATATTTAAGTTGTGGTGTTATTCTTCTAGTGGTGTCATGTGAACGTCGACTACATGACACTTCACCATTTATGGGCCTAGGGGAATGCATCTTGTATTCGTTTGCTAATTGCGGGGTTGCCGGAGTGACGAAACCTAAACCCCCGTTGGTATATCGATGCGGGAGGGATCGCAGGATCTCGCAGTTTAAGGCTGTGGTTAGATTTATTCTTAATTACTTTCTTGTAGTTGCGGATGCTTGCAAGGGGTATAATCACAAGTATGTATTAGTCCTAGGAAGGGCGGTACATTAGCATAGGTTCACCCACACAACACTTATCATAACAATGAAGATTATTTAGCCGTATGTAGCGAAAGCACTAGACTAAAATCCCGTGTGTCCTCGAGAACGTTTGGTAATTATAAGTAAACAAACCGGTTTGTCCTTTGTGCTAAAAAGGATTGGGCCACTCGCTGCAATTATTACTCTCGCACTTTACTTACTCGTACTTTATTCAACTGTTACATCAAAACCCCCGAATACTTGTCCGTGAGCATTTACAGTGAATCCTTCATCGAAACTGCTTGTCAACACCTTCTGCTCCTCGTTGGGATCGACATTCTTACTTCTCGAAAATACTACGATACACCCCCTATACTTGTGGGTCATCAAGACTATTTTCTGGCGCCGTTGCCGGGAGTGAAGCGCTATTGGTAAGTGGAATTGGTAAGGAAAACCTTTCATCGTTGTGCTGATTTTATTTCTGCTCGCTGCTATAAGTCATTATGGAGAGATCTTCTCTTCAATTTTTATTTGGGAAATCTACTACTACTGCAACGGTAGTGGATGAGGCGCCAGGTGAGGAAGTAATACCATATAAAATACCTATGAAAATTATTGAACGTGTTATGGATAACCGCTATGAAGGGGATGGAACCGTCCATCCTGGTGATCATTTACTGTTTTTGCATGAATTATGCGGGTTATCCAAATGTGCAGGTATTGCTATGGATGAAGTGAGGAAGAAACTATTCTCTTTATCGCTGTCTGGTAAAGCGGCGCATTGGTATAAATTACTGGATAATGGGGATTCTCTTGAATGGAATGATATTGTGCCCCGGTTTTATTCTAAGTTCTATCCTCCAAGTGAAATTCACAAGGATCGGAATCGCATATATAATTTTTGGCCTCATGATGGAGAGAGTATTGCCCAAGCTTGGGGAGATTGAAGTCTTTAATGCTCAAATGCCCCATTCATGAGCTTCCTGGTAATGTTATTATTGATAATTTCTATGCAAGACTTTCTTTTCAAGACAAGACCTTGCTGGATACTTCTTGTTCTGGATCATTTACATGCAACAAAGAAGAGTTTAAAAGGGACCTTCTTGATCGGATCCAAGAAAATACCGAAGGTTGGGAGAACGACAAGGATAGAGAATCGGGTATAATTTATGATTATAAATGCATTGAAGCTTTTATGGATACCGATAAATTTCGTAATATGAGTGCTACATATGGTCTTGATTCTCAAGTTGCTGCAAATCTTTATAAAGCTTTTGCCTCTCATTATGAATTGCCAAAGAAGAATTTTGATAAGTATCATGAACCGTATAAAGATAAAATTGATTCATCTATTAATAAATGCGTTGTAGTTGAAACTGCTGATCATGTTATTCCTGAAGCTTATATTGAAAAAACTCCTTTCCCTGCTAAAATGAAGGAGTACTCTGTTATAAATAGTGCGGTTCATAAAAGTGAAAAGAAACCTGTAGAACTCGAAGAACAAATAAAAGTTGAACTCTGTTGTTGCAATAGTTAAAGATCTTGTGATCGAAAATGTGGAGGATGGTCATATTATTTTCCGTGAAGATGCTTCTAATATTGTTTCACATCCTAATAAACCCAAACAAGCTAGTGTTCCTATGCTATCCGTTAGAATTGGTGATCATTGCTATTATGGATTATGTGATATTGGTGCAAGTGTTAGTGCTATTCCTTATGAGCTTTACACGGAGATTATGCACGAAATTGATTCTTGTGAACTTGAAGATATTGATGTGGTTATTCAGGTAGCTAATAGAGAAACTATTTCTCCAATTGGTATTGTTCGAGATGTGGAAGTTTTATGCGGTAAGATTAAATATCCTGCTGACTTTTTGGTACTTGGTTCTACGCTGCTAGTGATTATTGTCCTATTATTTTTGGTAGACCTTTTCTAAATACTTGTGGAGCTATTATAGATTGCAAGAAAGAGAAAATTTTGACTAAATTTGTCTGGTGAATCTTATGAGTTTAACTTCTCTAAATTTACTAAAACTCCTTATAAAGCTGATTTGCCTAGTAATGATTTTAAAATGGAACAGTGTGCATCTATCGTTCTTGTTCCTAACAATCCTTTGCAGCAACATTTGGAGGATAGCGAGAGTGAAGTTTTTAGGAAAGAAAGAGATGAGCTCGAGGAAATTTTTCTCCGCCAACCTATTCTGAAGCATGATTTACCGGTGGAAGATCTGGGTACAACACCGCCACCAAAGGAAGATCCTATTTTTGATTTAAAGCCTTTGCCTGATAATCTTAAATATGCTCATATTGATGATAAGAAAATATATCCTGTTATTATTAGTTCTAAGCTTTCAGAGATTGAGGAAGAAAGGTTATTGGAAATATTGAAGAAGCACCGAGGCGCTATTGGCTACACTCTTGATGATTTGAAAGGGATTTCTCCTTCTATTTGCCAACATGCTATTAATATGGAAGATGATGCAAAGCCTGTTGTTGAACATCAGCGTTTTCTAATTCCGAAGATGAAGGAAGTGGTAAGGAATGAGGTATTACGACTTCTTGAAGCTGGTATTATATATCCTATTGCTGATAGTAGATGGGTTAGTCCTGTGCATTGCGTTCCCAAGAAAGGAGGAATGACTGGTTGTGCCTAATGATAATGATGAGCTCATCCCTCAAAGAGTAGTTGTAGGGTATAGAATGTGCATTGATTTTCGAAAAGTTAATAAAGTTACTAAGAAAGATCATTACCCTTTACCATTTATTGATCAAATGCTAGAAAGATTGTCTAAAAATACTCATTTTTGCTTTCTTGATGGTTATTCGGGTTTTCACAAATTGCTCGTTAAAGCTAAAGATCAAGAGAAAACCACTTTTACTTGTCCTTATGGAACTTATGCTTATAGACGCATGCCTTTTGGTTTATGTAATGCTCCTGCTACTTTTCAAAGATGCATGTCCGCTATTTTTCATGGTTTTTGTGAAAGTATTGTAGAGGTATTCATGGATGATTTTTCCGTCTATGGGAATTCTTTTGATAGTTGCTTGCGAAACCTTGATAAAGTTTTGCAGAGATGTGAAGAAACTAACCTTGTTCTTAATTGGGAGAAATGCCACTTTATGGTTAATGAAGGAATTGTATTGGGACATAAAATTTCTGAGAGAGGTATTGAAGTTGATAGAGCTAAAGTTGAAGCAATTGAGAAGATGCCCTATCCGAGGGATGTTAAAGGTATTCGTAGTGTTCTTGGTCATGCTTGGGTTTTATAGGAGATTTATTAAAGATTTCTCCAAGATTTCAAAGCCTCTTACTAATCTTCTTCAAAAAGATGTACCATTTGTTTTTGATGATGATTGTAAGGAAGCTTTTGAAACTCTTAAGAAAGCCTTAACAATCGCTTCCTATAGTTGAACCTCCCGATTGGAACTTACCCTTTGAGATTATGTGTGATGCTAGTGATTTTGCTTGTAGGCGCTCGTTCTTGGACAACGAGTAGATAAAAAACTGAATGTTATTCATTATGCTAGTAAAACTCTTGATGTCTGCTCAAAGAAATTATGCTACAACTGAAAAAGAATTATTAGCTGTAGTCTTTGCTTGCGATAAATTTAGATCTTATATTGTTGATTCAAAAGTTACTATTCATACTGATCATGCTGCAATTAGATACCTAATGACAAAGAAAGATGCTAAGCCGAGGCTTATTAGATGGGTACTTCTTTTGCAAGAGTTTGATTTACATATTGTAGATAGGAAAGGTGCTGATAATCCTGTTGCTGATAACTTGTCTAGATTGGAAAATATTGCTTATGATCCTGTTCCTGTTAATGATAGTTTTCCAAATGAACAATTGGCTGTGATAAAGGTGAACTCGCGAGACAGTCCTTGGTATGCTGATTATGCTAACTTTATTGTTTCCAAGTACTTGCCTCCAACCTTTTCAGCTCAAGAAAGGAGGAAATTCTTTTATGATTTGAGGCATTATTTCGGGATGACCCACACTTATATAAAGAAGGAGTGGATGGTATTATGCGAAGATGTGTTCCCGAGTATGAACAACAAGAAATATTGAGTAAATGTCATGGTAGTGCTTATGGAGGACATCACGCCGGAGAAAGAACCGCACATAAGGTTCTACAATCAGGTTTTTATTGGCCAACTCTCTTCAAAGATGCGAGAAAGTTTATTTTATCTTGTGATGAATGCCAAAGGGTTGGTAATATCTCCAGACGCAATGAAATGCCTATGAATTATACTCTTGTTATTGAACCGTTTGATTGTTGGGGATTTGACTTCATGGGACCTTTTCCGTCTTCGGAAGGTAACACTCACATACTTGTTGCTGTTGATTATGTTACTAAATGGGTGGAAGCTATACCTACAAAAAGTGCTGATGGTGAGACCTCTTTAAGAATGCTTTTAGATATTATTTTTCCTAGATTTGGAGTACCTAGATATATTATGACCGATGGAGGTTCTCATTTTATTCATGGAGGTTTTAGAAAAACTCTTGCTAAGTATGGTATTAATCATAGAATTGCTTCCGCTTATCATCCTCAAACTAGTGGTCAAGTAGAATTATCAAATAGAGAGATTAAATCTATTTTGGGAAAGACCGTTAATAAAACTAGAAAGAATTGGGCTAGTAAATTGAAGGACGCACTATGGGCTTATAGAACTGCTTATAAAAATCCCATGGGAATGTCACCTTATAAAATGGTTTATGGGAAAGCTTGTCATTTACCTTTAGAACTAGAGCACAAAGCTTATTGGGTCGTTAGAGAATTAAATAAAGATCCAAAACTTGCCGGTGATAAGAGGTTGTTGCAATTAAGTTCTCTAGATGAATGGAGAAGTGAAGCTTATGAAAATGCTAAACTCTTTAAAGAGAAAGTTAAAAAATGGCATGATAGGAGGATTATCAAAAGAGAATTTAATATTGGGGATAAAGTCCTATTGTATCGGTCTCGTCTCGATTCTTTGCAGGAAATTACTCTCGAAATGGGAAGGACCGTATGTTGTCGAGGAGGTGTATCGTTCAGGAGCAATCAAAATTAGCTCTCTCCAAGGCAATGCCACGCAAGTGGTGAATGGACAAAGACTCAAGCATTATATCTTAGGTGATTCTTATAATGTTGATGTTGATATTATTCAAGTGGAAACACCGGAAGCTTTCATCAAAGGGCAAATTGACAGTCCGCCAGAACTCGACTTTGAATAGGTAACAGTCCTAGTAATGAAAAGCACGCAATTTACTTTCCGAACAAAATTTTTGCTGTTTTTGGAAAATATGAGAAATTACGAGTTCGAAACGGAGTGGAAAGGACGCACGAGGGTGTGGCACCATAGGCCGGCGCGGCCTGGCCAGGGCCCGCGCCGCCCTATGGTTTGGCCGCCCCGTCGCTCCTTTCCGACTCTGGTTCGATCTGGTACTTTCCTTGTGTCGCGAAAAATTTTGCTATATAATCCCCCGGACCCCTGGAGGTCCGTATATCGTGTTTTCGACGTGTTTTGTTTCGAGCTGTTTCTGCCAGGATCTGTTTTCAGTTTAGAAGCACCATGGCCTCCAACAACAAGGGCAAGGGGCTTTCGGAGGAAGAAGTGAAGGAGGTGCCATCAAGACAAGAGCAGCAAGCCGGAGGGAGCAAGCAAATCTTGGTGGGATCTGTTGACACTCGACGTTCTTTTTCTCATAACCTCGCGGGGACCTTTACCACCCGCTCTTAGCCTCGACTCCTTCCCCATGTTGGAAGAAGTTCTACGGACTACCGATGAGTTTTGTGATCAATATCGGGCTCTAAGAAGAGAAGTGGAGATACTCCAAGAGGAGAATTGCCGTCTTCGAAGAATGCTGGAATACCACTCGATTCGCATCACAAGGTCGTCATCGCCAACTTCAGATAACAATGAATCTCTCCGAATCTTAGTGCAGAATTGTCAAGCTGAGAAACTGAAGATGAAGGAGCTTATTAAGAAGCGCGGGAGGAGTTCATCACCACCATCGCCGAAGGAGTAATTCATCATCGGTATTGGCATCCCCTTGGTTTGTTCCAAGCTTGGGGGAGTGCCGCGGTATCACATTATCACTACCTTTTACTTTTATTGTCGAGTAGTGTCATATCATGAGTAGGGAAGTTATCATATAAGATGGGTTGCGTTTGGAAGTATCTCTTCTTTAGTTGGTTGTCTATGTATCCCTTGGTGTGAGTTATCGTTATGGAATATTAATGAGAAGTCTTATCATTTACATATTGCACATCTTATTTTAGTTTGCAATCTCTACTATATGATTTACCTTGTTGTTAGTATTGGTATCACTTTGGGAGCATTGAATAAATCTATTTGGTTTTGGCAAACTTAGCATTGGTCAATAGCAACAACACTTTGAGTTTAGTTAGAAAAGAGAAATACATATAGATGTTTCATTGTCTTTCTTTCTTGTTAGCTCATAGCTTATTATTCTGAAGTTAAGATTGTTTGTGCTTACAAGGAAGATGCCTGATTGTTTCTATCACATGTATATTTGTTTGTTTCCCTCGACTCTTATGCTTGCTAAATAACCTTGCTAGCCAAAGACCTGTACTGAGAGGGAATACTTCTCGTGCGTCCAAACCTTAACCCAAACCTATGCCATTTGTGTCCACCATACCTACCTACTACATGGTAATTTCTGCCATTCCAAGTAAATACTTCATGTGCTACCTTTAAACAATTCAAAACTTAGTATCTCTTATTTGTGTCAATGTTTCATAGCTCATGAGGAAGTATGTGGTGTTTTATCTTTCAATCTTGTTGGGCAACTTCCACCAATGGACTAGTGGCTTCATCCGCTTATCCAATAATTTTGCAAAAAGAGCTGGCAATGGGGTTCCCAGTCCCAAATTAATTAAACTAAATAGACACTCCTCCATGGTATGTGATTGATGGACGGCACCCGAAGGTTTCGGTTAGCCATGGCTTGTGTAAGCAAAGGTTGGGGGGAGTGTCATCATCATCATAAAGCTAAAATAAAAAGGCACTCCTTCATGGTATGAGATTGTTGGCAGGCACCCGAGGATTCTGTTAGCCATGGTTTGTGAAAGAAAGGTTGGAAGGAGTGCCACACAAAATGAAAATAATATGGGAGCCGCTCTTAGGAGGTTGTCTGGCAAGGGGGTTAGAGTACCCGCTACCAGTCGTTGACAACAACAAACACCTCTCAAAATGTTACTTTTATTCTCTTTATATGATTGCAAAACTGAAAAAGCTCTAGCACATGATTTAATCCCTGCTTCCCTCTGCGAAGGGCCTGTCTTTTACTTTATGTTGAGTCGGTAAACCTATTTCCCTCCATCTCAAGCAAGCATTTGAGTAGTTGTGATCAAACCATTATATTGTGATTTGCTACATCATGTCTTTTATTCTTCCTTGTTTAGTACAAGTTTTATCCGAATGAATATAGCTTTGCAAGTTATCAATGATCATGAAAAGACCATTATGATTGAGTATGCAAGTTGTGCCTTATAAACTTTAACATGAGAGCGCTGCTCAATGAGATAAATATAATCTGTTAATTGTTCTCTGACCAAGAACGAAGTTTGCCATCACCAATTATGATTTCTTATGCACCTTTACTTGTGATTACCTTATACTTGTTTCAAGATGAGTTATAAGAGGTTGTTTACTATAATGTCCTGTGTGAATGAATATGATGCTTCTTGTCCGTATTTTATTTATCGACTCTTCACTCCATAAACATGTGGTCCCGTCTATCGAGTTCGGTTTCGCTTGGGGACAAGCGAAGTCTAAGCTTGGGGGGAGTTGATACGTCCAATTTGCATCACTATTTTATATCATAATTTGTCGTTATTCATTGATATATTTCATATTGGGACACAATACTTATGTTATTTCATCTATTTTGCATGTTTCATCATTATTGGAGGATCAAGCACCGGAGCCGGGATTCTGCTGGAAAAAGCACCGTCGAACGCAATATTTCGGAAGATCAACTGTGGAAGGAAATTATACCAAAAATCCTATTTTTCAAGATGACGAAGGAAGCCGGAAGGAGGGGCCGGGAGGACCCGGGGTGGGCCCACACCCTAGGGCGGCGCGGCCCATGCCCCGGCCGCGCCGCCATGTGGTTTGGGGGGCCCACGACCCCTTTCGCCTCCTTTTCTTCGCGAAATCCTTCGTCCCGAAAACCTAAGCCACGAGAGGGTACCTCGCGAAGAGTTACGACCGCCTCGCGGGGCAGAGAACACCAGAGAGGAAAGAGCTCTCCGGCGGGCAGGAATCCGCCGGGGAAATTCCCTCCGGGAGGGGGAAATCGACGCCATCGTCACCGTCATCGAGCTGGACATCATCGCCATCACCATCATCATCATCTCCACCATCATCACCGCCGTCATCACCGCTGGACACCGTCATCGCCGTAGCAATTTGGGTTTGATCTTGATTGTTTGATAGGGGAAACTCTCCCGGTATCGATCTCTACTTGTTGTTGATGCTATTGAGTGAAACCATTGAACCAAGTTTATGTTCAGATTGTTATAGAAAATACTTGATGCTGTCCAGGACTGGCGCGTGGTTGACGAGGGAGGAAATTCCTGTTGTGTAGCTTTCTGGTCCCCGGCAACGGCGCCAGAAAATAGCTTGATGTCTACTTCCCCCTCCTTTTCCTGTAGACGGTGTTGGGCCTCCAAGAGCGAGAGGTTTGTAGAACGGCGAGCAAGTTTTCCCTTAAGTGGATCACCCAAGGTTTATCGAACTCGTGGGAGGAAGAGGTCAAAGATATCCCTCTCATGCAACCCCGCAACCACAAAGCAAGAAGTCTCTTGTGTCCCCAACACACCAAATAGGTGCACTAGTTCGGCGAAGAGATAGTGAAATACAGGTGGTATGAATATATATGAGCAGTAGCAACGGTGCCGTAAAAATAGCTTGTCAGGCGTGTAGTTGATGGTGGTAGTATTGCAGCAGTAGTAACACAGTAAAACAGTAAACAAGCAGTAGTAACGCAGCAGTATTTAGGAACAAGGCCTAGGGATTAGAGTTTCACTAGTGGACACTCTCAACATTGATCACATAACAGAATAGATAAATGCATACTCTACACTTTTGTTGGATGATGAACACATTGCGTAGGATTACACGAACCCTCAATGCCGGAGTTAACAAGCTCCACAATAATGCTCATGTTTAAGTAACCTTATAGTGTAAGATAGATCAAAAGACTAAACCAAGTACTAACATAGCATGCACACTCGTCACCTTCATGCATATGTAGGAGGAATAGATCACATCAATATATCATAGCAATAGTTAACTTCGCAATCTACAAGAGATCATGATCATAGCATAAACCAAGTACTAACACGGTGCACACACTCGTCACCTTTACACACGTGCAGGAGGAATAGAACTACTTTAATAACTTTGCTAGAGTAGCACATAGATAGTAGTGATACAAAACTCATATGAATCTCAATCATGTAAAGCAGCTCATGAGATCATTGTATTGAGGTACATAGGAGAGAGATTAACCACATAGCTACCGGTACAGCCCCGAGCCTCGATGGAGAACTACTCCCTCCTCATGGGAGCAGCAGCGGTGATGAAGATGGTGGTGGAGATGGCAGCGGTGTCGATGGAGAAGCCTTCCGGGGGCACTTCCCCGCTCCGGCAGCGTGCCGGAATAGAGACTCCTGTCCCCCAGATCTTGGCCTCGCGATGGCGGCGGCTCTGGAAGGTTTCTGTGGTTTTCGTCGAACGTGTCGAGGTTTTTAGGTCAGGGGCTTTATATAGGCGAAGAGGCGGCGCGAGAGGGCTTCGGGGGGCCCACACTATAGGGGGCGGGCCCCCCCCGGCCGCGCCGGGGTGTGGTTTGGTGGCCCTGTCCCCCTTCTCTGATCCTTCCCGGGTGTTCTGGATGCTTCCGGTGAAAATAGGAACTTGGGCGTTGATTTCGTCCGATTCCGAGAATATTTCGTTACTAGGATTTCTGAAACCAAAAACAGCAGAAAACGAGAACCGGCACTTCGGCATCTTGTTAATAGGTTAGTTCCGGAAAATGCACGAATATGACATAAAGTGTGCATAAAACATGTAGATAACATCAATAATGTGGCATGGAACATAAGAAATTATCGATACGTCGGAGACGTATCAGCATCCCCAAGCTTAGTTCTGCTCGTCCCGAGCAGGTAAAACGATAACACAGATAATTTCTGGAGTGACATGCCATCATAATCTTGATCATACTATTTGTAAAGCATATGTAGTGAATGCAGCGATCAAAACAATGTATGTGACATGAGTAAACAAGTGAATCATATAGCAAAGACTTTTCATGAATAGCACTTCAAGACAAGCATCAATAAGTCTTGCATAAGAGTTAACTCATAAAGCAATAATTCAAAGTAAAGGCATTGAAGCAACACAAAGGAAGATTAAGTTTCAGCGGTTGCTTTCAACTTGTAACATGCATATCTCATGGATATTGTCAACATAGAGTAATATAACAAGTGCAATATGCAAATATGTAGGAATCAATGCACAGTTCACACAAGTGTTTGCTTCTTGAGGTGGAGAGAAATAGGTGAACTGACTCAACAATGAAAGTAAAAGAATGGTCCTCCATAGAGGAAAAGCATCGATTGCTATATTTGTGCTAGAGCTTTTATTTTGAAAACATAAAGAGAGCATAAAAATAAAGTTTTGAGAGGTGTATGTTGTTGTCAACGAATGGTAGCGGGTACTCTAACCCCCTTGCCAGACAAACCTTCAAAGAGCGGCTCCCATTTTATTTTATTTTGGGTGGCACTCCTTCCAACCTTTCTTTCACAAACCATGGCTAACCGAATCCTCGGGTGTCTGCCAACAATCTCATACCATGAAGGAGTGCCTTTTTATTTTTAGTTTTATTATGATGACACTCCTCCTCACCTTTGCTTTCTCAAGCCATGGCTAACCGAATCCTTCGGGTGCCGTCCAACAATCACATACCATGGAGGAGTGTCTATTTAAGTTAATTAATTTGGGACTGGGAATCCCATTGCCAGCTCTTTTTGCAAAATTATTGGATAAGCGGATGAAGCCACTAGTCCATTATTGAAAGTTGCCCAACAAGATTGAAAGATAAACACCACATACTTCCTCATGAGCTATAAAACATTGACACAAATCAGAGGTAATAATTTTTGAATTGTTTAAAGGTAGCACTCAAGCAATTTACTTTGGAATGGCGGAGAAATACCATGTAGTAGGTAGGTATGGTGGACACAAATGGCATAGTGTTGTTTGGCTCAAGGATTTGGATGCATGAGAAGTATTCCCTCTCGATACAAGGTTTAGGCTAGCAAGGTTGTTTGAAACAAACACAAGGATGAACTAGTACAGCAAAACTCACATAAAAGACATATTACAAGCATTATAAGACTATACACCGTCTTCCTTGTTGTTCAAACTCAATACTAGAAATTATCTAGACCTTAGAGAGACCAATTATGCAAACCAAATTTTAGCAAGCTCTATGTATTTCTTCATTAATGGGTGCAAAGTGTATGATGCAAGAGCTTAAACATGAGCACAACAATTGCCAAGTATCACATTTACCCAAGACATTATAGCAATTACTACATGTATCATTTTCCAATTCCAACCATATAACAATTTAACGAAGAGGAAACTTCGCCATGAATATTATGAGCTAAGAACACATGTGTTCATACGAACCAGCGGAGCGTGTCTCTCTCTCCCACACAAGCATGATGTAATCCAATTTATTCAAACACAAACAAAAACAAAAGCACACAGACGCTCCAAGTAAAGTACATAAGATGTGACTGAATAAAAATATAGTTTCAAGAGAAGGAACTTGATAATTTGTCAATGAAGAAGGGGATGCCTTGGGCATCCCCAAGCTTAGACGCTTGAGTCTTCTTGAAATATGCAGGGATGAACCACCGGGGCATCCCCAAGCTTAGACTTTTCACTCTTCTTGATCATAGTATATCATCCTCCTCTCTTGACCCTTGAAAACTTCCTTCACACCAAACTTCTCATAAACTTCATTAGAGGGGTTAGTACATAATCAAAAACTCACATGTTCAGAGGTGACACAATCATTCTTAACACTTCTGGACATTGCTCAAAGCTACTGGAAGGTAATGGAACAAAGAAATCCACCCAACACAGCGAAAGAAGCAATGCGAAATAAAAGGCAGAATCTGTCAAAACAGAACAGTCCGTAAAGACGAATTTCTAATAAATACTTCCGTTGCTCAAATCAGAAAACTCAAAACTAATGAAAGTTGCGTACATATCTGAGGAACACGCACGTAAATTGGCATATTTTTCTGATTTTTCTACAGAGAGAAAATCCCAGATTCGTGACAGATAGAAATCTGTTTCTGCGCAGAAATCCAAATCTAGTATCAACCTTCGATTAGAGGCTTCACTTGGCACAACAAAACACAAAACTAAGATAAGGAGAGGTTGCTACAGTAGTAAACAACTTCCAAGACACAAATATAAAACAAAGTACTGTAGCAAAATAACACATGGGTTATCTCCCAAGAAGTTCTTTTCTTTATAGCCATTAAGATGGGCTCAGCAGTTTTAATGATGCACTCATAAGAAATAATATTTGAAGCAAAAGAGAGCATCAAGAGACAAATACAAAACACATTTAAGTCTAACATGCTTCCTATGAAGAGGAATCTTGTAAATAAATAAGTTCATGAAGAGCAAAGTAACAAGCATAGGAAGATAAAACAAGTGTAGCTTCAAAAATTTCAGCACATAGAGAGGTGTTTTAGTAACATGCAAATTTCTACAACCATATTTTCCTCTCTCATAATAACTTTCAGTAGCATCATGAGAAAATTCAACAATATAACTATCACATAAATCATGAGTCTCATGCATAAAATTATTACTCTCCACATAAGCATAATCAATTTTATTAGTTGTAGTGGGAGCAAATTCAACAAAGTAGCTATCATTATTATTCTTATCAAGTGTAAGAGGCATATTGTAATCATAATCAAATTCACTCTCCATAGTAGGCGGCACTAAAAGACCAATATCATTATAATCATCATAAATAGGAGGCAAAGTATCATCAAAGAAAATTTTCTCCTCAATGCTTGGGGGACTAAAAAGATCATGAAAACCAGCTTCCCCAAGCTTAGAACTTTCTATATTATTATCAACAATGGTGTTCAAAGCGTTCATACTAATATTACTACCAGCATGCAAATAGGATTCCATAGGTTTTTTAATTTTCGCATTAAACCATTCATGTCTTGACTCAGGAAATAGAATAAAAAGCTCACAGATGTTTTCCATTATGCCTTACTAGTGTAAACAAGAAACAAAAAGATGCAATTGCAGGATCTAAAGGAAATAGCTTTGAGTACTTACAGCGCCGGGAAATAGCTTAGTAGCCGAGGTCCGGAGTGTGAGTACCTTTTACCTTTCCTCCCCGCAACGGCGCCGAGAAAATACTTGATGCTGTCCGGGACCGGCGCGTGGTTGACGAGGGAGGAAATTCTGTTGTGTAGCTTTCGGTCCCGGCAACGGCGCCGTAAAATAGCTTGATGTCTACTTCCCCCTCCTTTTCCTGTAGACAGGTGTTGGGCCTCCAAGAGCGAGAGGTTTGTAGAACAGCAAGCAACTTTTCCCTTAAGTGGATCACCCAAGGTTTATCGAACTCAGGGAGGAAGAGGTCAAAGATATCCCTCTCATGCAACCCTACAACCACAAAGCAAGAAGTCTCTTGTGTCCCCAACACACCAAATAGGTGCACTAGTTCGGCGAAGAGATAGTGAAATACAGGTGGTATGAATATATATGAGCAGTAGCAACGGTGCCAGAAAATAGCTTGCTGGCGTGTAGTTGATGGTGGTAGTATTGTAGCAGTAGTAACACAGTAAAACAGTAAACAAGCAGTAGTAACGCAGCAGTATTTAGGAACAAGGCCTAGGGATTAGACTTTCACTAGTGGACACTCTCAACATTGATCACATAACAGAATAGATAAATGCATACTCTACACTTTTGTTGGATGATGAACACATTGCGTAGGATTACACGAACCCTCAATGCCGGAGTTAACAAGCTCCACAATAATGCTCATGTTTAAGTAACCTTATAGTGTAAGATAGATCAAAAGACTAAACCAAGTACTAACATAGCATGCACACTGTCACCTTCATGCATATGTAGGAGGAATAGATCACATCAATATATCATAGCAATAGTTAACTTCGCAATCTACAAGAGATCATGATCATAGCATAAACCAAGTACTAACACGGTGCACACACTGTCACCTTTACACACGTGCAGGAGGAATAGAACTACTTTAATAACTTTGCTAGAGTAGCACATAGATAGTAGTGATACAAAACTCATATGAATCTCAATCATGTAAAGCAGCTCATGAGATCATTGTATTGAGGTACATAGGAGAGAGATTAACCACATAGCTACCGGTACAGCCCCGAGCCTCGATGGAGAACTACTCCCTCCTCATGGGAGCAGCAGCGGTGATGAAGATGGCGGTGGAGATGGCAGCGGTGTCGATGGAGAAGCCTTCCGGGGGCACTTCCCCGCTCCGGCAGCGTGCCGGAACAGAGACTCATGTCCCCCAGATCTTGGCCTCGCGATGGCGGCGGCTCTGGAAGGTTTCTGTGGTTTTCGTCGAACGTGTCGTGGTTTTTAGGTCAGGGGCTTTATATAGGCGAAGAGGCGGCGCAGGAGGGCTTCTGGGGGCCCACACTATAGGGGGGCGCGGCCCCCCCCTGGCCGCGCCGGGGTGTGGTTTGGTGGCCCTGTCCCCCTTCTCTGATCCTTCCCGGGTGTTCTGGATGCTTCCGGTGAAAATAGGAACTTGGGCGTTGATTTCGTCCGATTCCGAGAATATTTCGTTACTAGGATTTCTGAAACCAAAAACAGCAGAAAACGGGAACTGGCACTTCGGCATCTTGTTAATAGGTTAGTTCCAGAAAATGCACGAATATGACATAAAGTGTGCATAAAACATGTAGATAACATCAATAATGTGGCATGGAACATAAGAAATTATCGATACGTCGGAGACATATCAACACTATGATTATAGTATCCTAAGTGATTTCCCATGCATTCCCTCTTCTATATTAACTATGGATCTGCTTGAGCTTCACCATAATCATTATATTTCTCACCTTCATGCTTCTTCCGTACTAAAGTACTCCTCTGTTGAGGTAAAGCATGAGTTTTAATTGGTACTTCCTTCTGAATATTGTGGTTACTTCCCACAACTTGGTTTCGTTCTTCTGATTAATCTTCATCTTGTCTTCGGAATCTTCCAAAATTCGTCGCTTCCTCACACGAATACCATTACCCTCTAGATCTATAACATCAAGTAAGGACTTGATATTGCAACATGCATTTGCATATCAATGTCAAACTTCATGTATGTATCTAGTCAAACATTGAAAATCCAATAAAATCCAAGAAAATTCAGCTTTGTGTTTATAATACACATCATCATAAGCCTGAATATAATAGTTGAGTAAGACATCTCTAGACATCAGGCTGAGATGTGTAGTATATAACACCACATAAGATAGGTTTATATCGTGATACTTACCACGAGTATATGGGATTCTACTATTTGTCTTGACATTTACCTGAATTGCACAATTGCAATGAGATAAACTTGAAACAAAGTGGTCTAGGATGGTTAAGGTTAACCTAATTTTCTTTGGAAGTACTAATTTAACTTCTATCTTGGTTGAGGACTATTTCACATGGTATATCTGGGTTCTAACATTGCTATTCTAAACACATACTATGGAAATATAGCTCCTAAACTTCCAAGTGTTTATATCATAAGCATATGGTCATGATGTGCTTGGCACACTTCCCATATTTTTGGAACACAGTTCTTGCACTATCGTTTCACGTCTAACTTCTTATCAAACTTCTCCTAAGTATTTATGATGTTCTAGTCCATCATATAACGATTCTCAGGTGAATCATATATGATTTCTATCTCTACCATGTAAGTAGACATATATTATTCCTATCTCTTTCTTACCTCCCATGATTGACTCATCATGGTTTATACTACCTTATATGACTTACATTTATCACTTATTATCAAATGTTTCACTTGTCTAGATAATTTTAATTACTCATTACTTAACTTGGTCTACATCTTCTATTAGGATTTCTTAATTATCTTCATCACTTGATTCACTCCTATTACATGTCTGAATAATTCTTACTTAATCATAACTTGAGTTGGTACACACCTTCCAATAGGATAGCTTCCTTATGGTTGTATCCTTTCTTTGGACTACCATGTATTGTATACCAACTGTGATCTACTCATCTATTGTTTTAAGGACTTAATGGTATGCTACATACTTGGGATTAGCTAACTATCTTTACTTAGAAAAGATAGATAAAAAGGTTGACTCAAGTGTGTCAGGATTATTCTCAAGTGAATATCCATCTCAAGTCATAAGAGGTATTTGGTTTAGCTAAACCAACTTCCTATAGACACTACCAATCCTATAGGTCTCCTTTAAAGGGTTTTAATCCTAAGGTCAAAGCATTGGCTCTGATACCAACTGTGGTGACCCGGCATACCACTGCATGGTGTAGTATGCAAGTCTGATATAACACCAATGAAACACCGTTCCACTAGTATTATATCGCTCAGAGTGGTACAACAGAAACATATGCGGGTCCAAGGCATGTCTATAGAATTACAACATCGACTCTTTACAAAAGATCCACACAGACCTCCTACTTTACAATGAGGTAAAACTGCAGATAACTCCAGAAGAACGACTCGTAGTCTAATCCTATCACGAACTCTATTTGTAGAGTGTTTAACTAGCTATAGAGGCTAAGAATAGATTCTAGCTAAATAGGAGCTAGGTTTAGGAAGCTAGTTCCCTTCTATGGCTAAACTAGGTTTTTTCCTTGATGGATGTGATATCTGACTCCTCTGACAGGGTCCTGTATCTTGAAGTAGTTGTTGACTCCTCGGTCTTCGAGTTGCACGGTAGATCCTCCTTCGATGCCTCCATATCTAAGCAGGGGATTTTAGAGTGGGATGAGTACGAGCGTACTCAACAAGTTCATTATAGGAAAGAGGTGTTTAATGCACTAGCTACAGCATTAGACCGTAAAGTCTAATACCAATGCAAGTTTTCATAACCATTTCTTCAAAAGGTTGCTTTTATTCGGAAGAACTATGTCCGTCAGCCTTCACCGGTTTACTAGAACTTCATGGAGCTCCTTTCCGGCCGCGTTCGCAGCTTCCATATCCCGGAACGAGGAGTGACAGGTCACGGTTCTTTACACTCTGCAGAGGTGTGTTGCTTTACCCATAAGAGATCTTAACCTTGGTGCCAACCGAGCCGCGAGCTCGTCCACACTTCCTATGGTGTGAGGCCCGGTATAAGGTCTAGCCAATCATGTTCCTCCGCTACCTCGAACACCCACCCTTTGTTGCATGCCCCGACCCCGGGTCCTCGCCGGTCCCATTATTCCCACTCACGGGTGGACCCCGACCACGACGACAGCTTGGGATCGAACCAAACTCCTTCGCCGGTAGCCGCAACCCATCATAGACCGCAATACCGTGGGGACTTAAGGCTTCCCCAGCCAACCGCTTGCTCTTCGAGCGACAAGTGTCTACGGACTATGCCGTGGGGACTTAAGGCTTCCCCAACCAACCGCTTGCCCTGACAGATACAAGTGTCTACGGTAAAGCGCATCCGTTGATGAACGAGAGGTGGAAACACTTTTGACTATTCCGTCCCACTCCGGATCTTATGGTTAACACGGGTATTACGGCACAAGAATCACTGGCGACATTTGTTGTTTAATCCTAGATGGATATAAACCCTTGCAATGGAACCTCCACCATATCAACACAATCCATGGTTCCATTGCCCACCACATAGTCATATGCATAGTTATGAAAGTAGTGGTTTTGATTTTTATGCAATAGTGGTAACCATAATACTTTGCAAGTAATTTGATAGAAATACTCAAATGACATGGGCAAGTGATGAACTTGCCTTTCTTGACTGCAAGATTACGCAGACAAGGTCTTCGATACGCAATAACTCCAAATTCTGAAATAGCATCATCGTCCGGTAAGGACGATGTTTAAAAGATTGGCAAGGATGCAATAATGCATAAGAATGAGATGCAATCACTCTAAGCGTGACCTAACCCCGATGATTTAGGATTAGTGAGTTGTAATGATTGGTTCAGGGTGTGTTGCACTTTTAGAGTGATTCACTAACAAGGTTCTTATTCAGGTGTGATTACTTGGTATTATAAACAGGTAGTTAATAGAGCATAATAATCAATTGAGCAGACAAAGAGTGATAATTGGCATAATGTTAACAAGTAAAGAACAGTGGTCAGTTTTAGTACTATATGGCATGGTTGATGATTAATTATCATATACTTTAAAAGAATAACTTTGGAAGAACATGTTCTTTAATAAAGAACAAATATGATAATTAGGTTGAGGGGTTCTATGGTTAACTATGGTTCCAATTGGCTCTGGAGTAGATTTTAGATGGATCCAAACAAGGTTGGATTCATCAATACCAAGGGCTTGTAAGGTTGAGTTAAGCCTAAGCATCTTGAGCAATCTATTATAAATAGTTGCTATCAAGGTTGGTATACCTTGCTTAGTGATAGCTGGCTAGGGTTTATAGGTCCTTATAAGCTGGGTTGATGATGATTCCTTATTTTCTTCAAAAGAATAACTTTTGAAGAACATACTTCTTAATTAATAAGAAGTATATCAATTAGGGTTGAAGTGGTCTAGGTTTTACTGTTGGTTCTATTAAGTAAGGAGTAATTGGCTTTTGAATAGGATGGTTGATAAATATCCAATACTAGTAGGGTTTAGTGGAATATGGTTAGGTAATGCTCAGGTTTTGGCATAGTTGCTCCTGAGGTTCATCACATTGGTGTGATGCTAAGTAGGAATGAATATGGATGATGGCTTTGGTAATAGGATCTAGGGTTTACACTTGGTTCACCCTACTTTGATTATCTAGGTTTGATGAAGATGAACACATGGGATATCTATATATTAGTGCTAGGTCTTCTACATTTTATGTGGTCAGGACAGGTATTTACTTGCTACTAGGGTTCTATGCTTTGAACGAAGGTACCATGATCACATGTTCTAACCTAGGGTTTAGGTTAGAAGCAATTTAGGGTTCACATGTAATAATGGAACTAGGGTCTAAATGAATTTAGGGTTTAGGGTTTCACATGAAATGATATGGTTGTATTATCATTCCATGTGGAATTTAGGGTTTGCTATTTATCATTTAATTCTATGATTAATAACTTCATGTTAAAGTTGAAGTTATTGATAACTTGGAAAATAAAATAATATGGAATTTGGTATTTTATTATTTTTAAACAATTTATAATTAAGGTAATTATTATTTAGGGTTTTAAATCCTCCTAATAAGGATTTAACAAGCTGATAGAAAAGGAAAATTAATTTTAATGTTTTCCTTATTTACTTACTGGTTTTTATTTATTTTATGAAGTTTTCCTAATTATTGAATTTTAACTAAATTTAGAATTAAAATTAAAGGCTTAAATATCAAGTATTAAATAATTAAATTTTTATTAAAAATAAAAATTTCATTTTATATTTTTATTGGGTAGAGTTTTCTTTTCTAAGAATTTTAATATCTTATTTATATTTTTTTACTTAATATGAATTTTATATAAATTTGCAAAGTTGCAGTAATTATTGAATTGAAATTTAAAAGGAAATAACTAAATACACCGGCTAACCTACCCACCCGATCACCGACCGGTGGGGCCGCTGCCAGGTCAGCTGCCACGTGTGGCCGACCGAGGTCAAAATAGGTGAGTTGGCCGGGAAGCTCCTGGCCGGCGGGATTCGGCGACGGCGCCGCCGTTCCCGGGCTCGGGCAGACGATTCACTAGCACCAATCGAACAAGCACACCACCGTGAGCAATATGGTACTAGCGCCGCCCCTATTTCATCACCGGAGCAAGCTCAACGGCGAGGTATTGCGGCGGCGGACACGGGCGAGTGGCGTGGCGACGATGCAGGGCGTAATCAAGCGAAGCGAGGGTACTGGGAGGCTCGTGAGCTCACCAGGAACGCAGTGGTGAGGTCGGCGAGGCGAGGGGAGGTCTATGGCGACGGCGAACGGCGACGGTTGATGGTGACCGGCGGGGCAGTGAGGTCGCAATTCGAGGTCCTCGAGGCTTCCCGACAAGCGTGCGTCGACGAGGATGTTCTTCGGGGGCTTGGCGGAGCTCCGGGGCTTCTCAGTGTGGCTCGGCGATGCTTCAATCGACGGCGACGAACAAGACCGGCGAGCTAGGTTTTCCGTCTGTGAGGAATTCGAGCGGAGGAGGAAGGAAACGGAGCTCATTTGTCGACCTGGGTTACTTATAGGGCTCCAGAGGCGAGCCTCGTCACCGCTTGGAGCAAGGGGAGGTCGACAGCACGACGGGGAAGACGAGCACGGCGTCGCCGTGGCCTCCTGCGCACGGAGGGGATGAGGACGACCCCCTCCCATTATTTTTTAACGAAAGGGTATCCAGGCTGCTCATGGGCTGGTGCTTGGGCCGCGTTGGTGGGCTACTGCTGGGTTGCTACGGGCTTGGTTGCTGGGATGCAGCCTGGGCTGCGGTGCAGGTAAGGTCCAGGTAGGTTTTTCCCTCCTCTCTTCTTTTTCTGTTTTATTTTCTGTTTTCAATTCTGTTTTTTTTTATTCTTGTTTTAATTCAAATTTAAATCATGTGATACCATGCAGGTATCAAATAATTTGAATTTCAGTAGGACTATTAAAGGATGAATACTTTCCTGCATTGTTTTTGGGATAAACATTTAATATATGTGAGCTACATTGTAAATTTTTATTAATCATGATTTTATGCACTCATTTTAACTTTCTTTTTCTTGTGTAATCAACTCTGTTTAAAATTATTAGAATTGATAATTCTAGCTCAAGGTATTTCAGGAGTTATCATTAGGGCTTGTTATCTTGTTTGAGGAGTTGGTTGTTCACATATGATTTTATGTGAGCATCAACTATTAGGGTTTTATGATTTCTATTACAACCCCCTTGTAAAGTTAACACTATTATTATATTTGAAAGTATCTAAGGTAGGCATTGTTCCATCATGGTTGATCTTGGTTACAAAGATAAATAGTTGATCACCATGTGTGGGTTTTAACTATAGGACTTATCATTAGATGTCTCTTTTGTTTAGTAATTGAGCATGAGAGTGCAATGCTAGGGTTCTAATGATGTTTACCTAATGGCCATGGGTTTGATTCACAATTATGGTCTAGGTTTATATTGCAATCTCCATAGTGGTGTGTAAACTAGGGTTGAGATACAATTCTAATTTATAGAATTGGGATGACATCATATTACATGTGCTAGGTTTAATCTCCCCAATGCATGGTAAAATGGTTACTTGTTTATTATTTCATGTGCTTCTCTAATTACTAAGGATTTGAGAATTGGTTTTATCTTCTACCAATTAACTTCTATTAGCATTCTCAATTAATCATTAAAGTAACTACAGTGGTTATAGTTCTTTTTATAGTTAACTTTGGTCATATGGATGGATGGTTTCTCACCATTTAGAGTATAGAGTTTAACTCTAAGGTTTTCTTAGGTTGTTTAGTTTCTGAAATATGGATATGGTAGGATTCTTCTTAGAATCACCAAGTGGTTCACAAGTAAAGGTTGAGATATAAGTCTAGGTTTGCTTACTAGTTACCTCCCTATGATTTCATGTGGGGATGATATCTACGAATCATATAAGTGTTAGCATTTGAATTATTCTCCTATTTCTCCAAAGCATGGTCATGGATTAGGCATGATCCACTTGTTCTTAATATCTCTACCTCAAGTTCTTAGGGTTTATGATCATCACTCAATTTATAATGATCAAGGTTTGTATTCCTAGGGATCTCTCATTAAATGAGTTCTCTCTTCCATGATCAAGTATTGTCTTGATCAATCAAGGTATAGCACTTCTAATTTACCTTCTCGTATGGAACTACTATGGTTGTTTCAATAATTTATATCCCAGGAGAATGCCTGAGATATTATGTTAGGGTTCTACTTGATCAATGATGATATAATCATCTGGTATATGGATAGTTCTCTTCCTTATATTCAAGTGTTGCCCCAACTACTTGTGTGTAACACCATAGCTTGGGCTCTCTTATAAAGGGATGGTTATTCTAGGGTTTATGGTGTACTCACAAGATCTCAATAGGTATTTAGTCTAAAACTCCACTTGGCTATCTTGGTTATCTCACCACTCCAAGATGAAATGGTTTACCTAATACTTTAGTTCAAAGTTTATCCTTGATTCTTAAATAGGTAAAGCTAGAATTAGTATGATTGGTCTCTCTCATTTGGGAAGGTCTTTAGTACTAACCTAGGGTTAGGCTCCCTAGAGATTGATGTGATCATCAATATCTAGGTTTAACATAATTAGGTTCTCTCTCTAGGAATTGTCTTGAATAATATTCTAGGGTTCCTCTTAAAGATGATGGTTTGAATACTTGGATGTATATCCAAGGTTCAGTTCAAGGTTTGTTATTGCTTCTATAATAAATAATATAGAGCTCTCACCTCTCTGGTTTTGATGTATAATAATTTGGACTAAAGAAGAATTATATTCCTTAGTTGGATCTCCTTGTCTTGTTTTCAAGATTAAAGTAGAATGAATACCATGAGGTTCATGGTAGGATCAAGGATTAGTTTCAGACATGGAAAAGATAAGTTAGGAATAGTTACTCCTAATTATTGTTACTTGATTTCCAATTAAATGGATGTTCATATGTTGTGGCAAGGATTATCATATTATAATCTTTTATAAGATCAAGCAATTGATCATTGAGTAAAGTGTTGTTGTGTTGATTATTAGTTCCATTTGATCTAACCCCTTAGATCAAATCATCTCTACCCAAAACAATGTTCTAACCAAAGTCACATTGAGGTTTATAGCGCTTGACTTGATGAGCTACTTCAATTCCACCAAGGTCAAGTGAAACTTCAGTTACTGTGACTGTTTTATTTAAAGCGCGAAAATTCCCCAGATTTTCTATGCATGAATGCAATGCACACATCTGTTTCCCCTATTTTTGTAACCCCAATACCTGGGATATTACAAAAAGGGAAGAAGTTGTTGCTCAAGGTGGAAGAAGGGCTATTTATAGTCTAAGGAGAAAAATAACCGTTGGGGAGAAAACCGGGTGTAAATCGCATAAAAAAACGGGCTGAAAATGTGCCCGAGCCGGCTGCCGGGCCGGTTGGCCGAGCTCGGGCCGGGAGACCGGAGGCCTGCCCGGTCCGACCGGCCCAGCAACCGGGCGGGGCGGAAGCAGCGCACATGCGGCGAAAAGGCTCTGGCCGCGCGGGGAAGCGGCCCAGGACGCGTGGGCGGCGGCGGCCCAGCAGCGCTCGGGCGGCGCGGAGGGCAGGCCGCGCGGGGCGCGTCGGGGGCGCGGCCGCGTGGGCCTCCGGACGGAGAGGCGGCCCGGTCAAATCCCGGTTGGACCGGAGGGGCAGCTGGGCTAGGCCGGCGCGTGGGCCGGTGGCCGCCCGGTTCGGTTGGCGCGCGGTGCGGACCGGGTGGGCCGGCGTGCGGCCCGGCAGGCCGGGCGCCAACCGGCAGCCTTCCCCTTTTTTCTTTTCTTTTTCTTTTTCTTCTTTTACCTTTTCTTTAATAACTATTGCTCCCGAACTCCGATTGACATGAAACTAATTTCGTTGGAAAGATAACAACAAATGCTATCCAATAGAAAGTGCAAACTCAAGAAACTGTAGGAGGGGATTTTATCATGAATATAAAAGGGTAGAACCTTATATCATGAATAACCGGTAAAATCACCCAACCTCGAAAACGCAATAGAAGATGCATGCGAACTCCGTTTTCGATGAACTTGGGCTTGTTGTAAAGCTAGCAACAAGCTCAAGAACCTCACATAGAGAAACACCAAGAAGCAATAAGGATATGCAAAGTATGCAAAGGATTGAGCTCCCTAAGACGATGTGATCAAGTTACTCAACCGAAAGCCCCTCTTAATAGTGCGACTATCTATCCTATAATCCGGTCTCCCAACATCCACCTTGAGACCGGTAAAGGAAAACCTAGCAAGGCCATACCTTTGCCTTGCGCATCCCGCTTGATCTTGATGATAACTCTTCAAGCTTCACTCAAGCCGGAATGCCTCACTTGACCGATGTTGCTTCGTGAAGACTAACAAATGCTCCCCCATACACTATGATGGGAAAGCTCCATTGATGCACATCTTCACTAGTCCATTATCACCAAATGGACGGCAAGCTTCAAGCATGTGATTCACTTGAGATGCTCATCTTGAACTTGCCCAACTCAACCTTGTATCTTCTCATACTCACATAAGATAGAGCATGGCTAATATTGAGTTCCACATAAGAACTCCATCTTCATTTCTTCTTATTGATCATATCACATATATGTATCTTCATACCGATGATCTTGATGCCAATACACAAAGAATACCTTTTATCTTCATGGCATCCATACTTGAATCCAACACATGGAGTACAAGTAGTACCTATGGAATATTCCTTCATATAAACTCAATGAAAACATTAGTCCATAGGGGTTGTCATTAATTACCAAAACCACACATAGGGGCAATGTACCCTTACAATCTCCCCCATTTTGGTAATTGATGACAACCACAATAAGAGGGTTTATATAATGAATATTAGTGACAAGTATGCAACTTATCCGAGAATAAGTTGTATACAAGGGGTTGTATTTGATATGGTCAAGTAACACAAAGCTACTAGCCCATATCAAAAACCGGCTCTACTCACACAACTACAACAAATGCAAGAGATGTGAGTAGAACCAATATATATAGAGAAAATTCCCCCACAATGTATGCACGTGTGATGAACATGAATGCATTGCATATATTTTCAAGATTAACCTTTGGGATAGTTTCCACTATATATATACAACCATGCAAGACATATAAATATGGAATGCATGAGAGGCAAAACACTTAAGCACAAACCAAACTTAAGTATAAAACCATTCCCTTAAACCCTATAAACTTCTCCCCCATTGGCATCGATTGTCAAAATGGGTGAAAAATTTAGAAGACCAATATAATGTGAGTTCCTCCCCAAAGGGTGCACTTCTCATAATTTGAGTGGAATCAAGTGCACATATCCAATGATGAATACTTGAAGGAAGTCAAACTATATTGAGGATCAAAGATTGCATAAAGATAACATGGTGAAATGAGCAATCAAAGATCCACTTGGACTAATAAAGATATCATGATAAGAGAGATATAGTGCTCTAAAAATAAGAAAGCTCCCCAAGGTTCGTGCACAATTTATAATGTTTGCATTTGAATACAATATGCACAAACATGGAATCCTTACTCCCTATATATCATTTAGAACACAACAAAGATAAAGAGAATATGCTTATGAAGAACAACTTGAGTCCAACAATTACGAGATATGAGTGCATGAAGAGAAAAAAATAAACCAAGCACTCATAAATCTTCTTTACCAATAACATTAAAATCAAAAGGATAAGGAGATAGTTGGCAAAGAACAAGGATATCAAGGTGATGGATTAACGCTCTTATGTATATGAGTTTCTAAAGTGGACAAAGTGGTCCATAAAGAAACACGCACACACAAGATGTTAACAAAATAGATAAGACAAGATATCCAAGATGAAGTCATAAAATAGACCAAAGGATGTTTGCTTAAGAAGCATATATAGCCAATGGCTCCAATTTTCACTTATGGTATATGAATGAACTTCAACCAAGTTAAACCTCAAAAACATCACAACTAACAATAAGGGAAATAGAGCTAGTTGGAGTGTTTTGAGAAAAGGCAACAAGTATCATAAATATGGATTTATTTCGCAATTTCATCAATATTGCACATAAGAGCTCTTTGAGGAATTGATATGCAATAAATCGCTAGAGGGCATGTGTGGGTAGATGAATCATAAACATGATGTATATATATATTCCCAACATATGCATCTTCTCAAATTACTCAAATGTACAATAAGAAGTTTTACTTTAAAAATGATTTTTCAAGAACCGCAATATTTTCGAAATAAATAATTTCATGCCAAGATACAACCTACAATAGGTTGGATGCTATATGAGAGTGCATGAATAAGATACTTGTTACCGAGATGGCAATGGCTTGATGTAGTAGATAAGAGTTCATCGATCATCCTAGCTTGACTCCAATCCTCATATGGTGACAACACCTTCCTTATAGATGAGACAAGCCTCCATTGCATCTCCAATGTACCTAAAACATCATTCAAGTACATCTTGGTCCCAAACTTATTGGGTCCAACATGGTTAGACTAACCACAATATATAGGACACACTCCACATAAACATGTGCATATTTAGATGAAATTTGAATTTCATGCACATCTTAGCCATTTAGGATTTGATGGAGTATATCCTACATAATGGATCGAAAGAAAGCAAGCATGCTATAAATATAAATAAATTACATATAAGCACGCACAAAGACTTTTAAAGATCCAAGAAAGATATACTTTGGACAAAACACCAAAAGAATTGAATAAGGCATAGAGGTTTCACAAAACAAATTTGTTGTCCAAATTATATCTAAGAAGCAAATCACAAAATATTTGTTCAACAAAGTTCAACAAATGAACTAAGAAGAGACCATTGAGCATAAAGGATGAAATAAAGCAAACATGCTCAAATATTTTATCTCATTCAACAAATAAAGCATAGAAGAAGGAATGAGATAGCAAAACTCCCAAGGGAGCAAGGTTCGAACAAATAAACCAAACCCACTACACTTTTCACAATGGCACAATGTACCGTAAGGAAAAGGTATGTATTCCAAAACAAACACTTAATATGAATCAAGGGGATTTATAAAAAGATTTTTCAAAGGGACAAGGAAGACATATGGGAGCTATAAAGATTTCTTGGAAATAAAATAAGGAAGTAAGAAACAATCCAAGGTGAAGATGATCCAAAAATTCAACCACATACAAGGTTATCAATTGTCAAAGACAATGAGTATATTGGAAATAATTTCCGGTGGAGTATTGACAATGATAGTAAGGATCAACTTCACAATAAAAGGCATAGGATAAGTATATAGAATTAAGCACTATGCACGGATGAAGATTCTTGATAACTTCAACTAGTCACATAATCACGCACGGCAATGATTAGAATAACTTGAAGCAAACGGTGTCCCAAATAAGATATAGAGATATGTATTTGAGGAAAAACCGCACCAAGAATTTCATATTCAAACAAGAGCCCACAAGATGAGTAATAAAGTATTTTTATTGGGAATGGATCTTGTTTGAGCAAACATGCCACCTAGGAACAAGATAATTAAGAGCATCAACTCTAAGTGGCATAACCTCATATGTTCACATTTTCTAGGCTTGTGATATGTACAAAACATATTACTCCCCCATAATGTGATAAAACATTTCTTCTAAATAAGAGGCAACTAAAATTCAACTAGAGATGATTAATGGATATTTAGAATTTGAATTTCTCATGAGTATGACACACCACATAGTGACTAGATAATCTTGCAATATCAATACTAAGTGGTGGTACTCATGTACACACATTTTAAAGAAAGAGAGATGCACAAAGCATATCACTCCCCCAAAATAGGATGTTCCATTAATCACCTCAAAGAGAGCCAAATAAGATATCATCAAGATGCATTAGGCTCAAAACAATACACAAGTATATGATGAGTCAAACAAACATACTTGAATACACAAGATAAGCAAGTAAGACACAACACATACAAACACATATTTGGTACAAAACCAAACATGCAAAGGGGCAAGTAACTTACAATAAATATGATGAGTTGAAGTATAAGTTACCGCAAAGAGGAACATTGGATATAAGTTATAGATGATAATCCATACGACTTGGCTTGGTAAAAATATAATATATGAAGATCCCTTAATTCTTCATGAAATAGCCAAGTCTTCAATGCCCTCCACTTGTACCTATTGATCAAGTTTGAGATTGTTGGTCCCCAACCAAGTTGGGTCCTAAGAGGTTAGTCACAATAGGCTTGGCAACCCAAATGGTTCTTTTCTTGAAACCACTTTGAGTTCCAACAAACTTGGCAAACACATTGCCATCCTTATCCTTCCCTAGAGAATAATCATCATCAACAATTATAGGGTTAGATAAGGTACCACCTAAGCAAGAAGAAGCAAAGTGCCCCTTCTCACGGCATAAGTAGCAAGTGTTCCCCTTTCTCTTCTTTATTGATTTCTTCTCTTGGGGAACAATATCTTGATTCTTCTTGGGAAGTGGCCTATCTTCAACTTGAGGTCGAGCATGAGCTTGACTTTGACCTTGTGGCCGTTTCCCTTGTTGTTTCTCACTCAAGTGCTTCTTCTTCTTCAATGGGCATGATCTAACATGATGCCCTTCAACCTTGCACTTGAAGCAAACCAACTTGGCCGGATCATCGACCTTATCTTGGCCCTTCTTCTTGTTGCTCTTTCTCTTGGACTTGTTCTTGTTATTGGAGTTGAATCCAAGTCCACTATTGTCATTGGGGGATTGTTGCGCACTCAACATCTTGTCAAGTGCGGATTTCCCTTCATGACGCCTTTCCAAGTCTTTCTTCAAAGAAAGGACTTGAGCCTCGAGCTCTTTTATTTCCTCTACATGGTTAGTTGAAATACAAGTACTAGAGGAAGTAGAAGCTTCATTGTTAGAGCAACAAGGCAAAGTGAGTAATCCAACACAAGGTGTATCACTAGTTTGACTAGATGGATTACAAGGACTAACACATGGCAATATAGTATTTGTAGTAGAGATTGTGCTAATGTCCACATGAGGCTCACAAGATATTACCTTAGTGATACTAGCCTCATGAGCTAACTTTAGCCCATCATAGGAAATTAGAATATCATCATGAGAGCTTGAGAGCTTTTTATGACTTTCTTCCAATTCCCTATAATTGCTAGTTAGCAACTCAAGTTGAGCCCTTAGCTCAACATTTTCCTTTAAGGTCGATGCTTCACAAGAATTAGAGTTAGTAGCACAAGCATCATCAATAGATTTTTCATTTTCAAGCTCATAGGATTCAATTTTTTGTGTAAGCATAAAATTAGTATGCTTCTCATCTTTTAGCTCATGCTTGAGGAGAGTGAATCTCATTTCCCCATTTTCAACATGGGACTCCAACTCCACTATGGTTTCCCTATATTTATACAAGGTATCCATAGAGTGTTCGAGATTAGCACGAGCTTCTTTATTACCACGAAGAGAAGCATAAACCATTGCCATATTATGCACCAAGGTATTATATTCTTCATCATTATCATCATCATCGTTCTAATCATTAGAGGATGTGTTAGGAGTCAAAGTAGGAGATAGCTTTGATCCTTTTGCCATAAGGCACATGTGCAAACCGGAGGATGAAGATGAAGATATTCTTGAATCCTCATTCGAAGTCGTGTCTTGATCCATAGAGTGTTCGGTTTCCTCTCGTGTCTTGCTACACGTTGGTGAAGTGGAAGAAGATGATAACTCATCACGACCGGAGGTGGAAGCAACTTGGAGCTCTTCATGATGTGAAGGGGAAGAGAGCTCCTCGGAGTCACCACCGACCAATTGAGAAGTGGATCCACCAAACATTTCCTTAAGCTTGATCCACATCTCATGAGACGATTTTCGCTTTATATATATCAAGAACCTACGAAAATCGGGTCTCAAAGAGAATAAAAGCTCATTAGATACTTGAGCTTCAAGATGTAAGTTTTTCTCATCCTCTAAAGATAGATTTTGAGAATCCATCGGAGGAGAAAAACCGACATCTAGAAATTGCTCTATATGTGGACACAAGGTCCGAAGCTTACAAAGCAAGCAATTTCTCCACAAGAGATAATTTGTGCCATTAAAGACAATTGTGTCATTGTGCACTATACTAGACGACATCTTTACTCTCAAGGCGGTGAAGCCTTAAACAAGGAGAGACCTTGCTCTGATACCAATTGAAAGATCGAGATGTCGCCTAGAGGGGGGGGTGAATAGGCAATTACAAACTCTTGCGGATTTGTCTTGTAAGAATGCGGAATTAAACTATCGTTTAGTTTACAAGCACAAACCCTAAATATGCTAAGCTCAACTAAGTATAACAATAGCAACTAGAGCTAAGCAAGATAGGCACAAGATATATGTAGCACAAGTGATAGCAAGATATATGTACTTCAACCACGATGGCTATCACAAGGAAAGAGAGCTCGGGTATAGAAATAACCGAGGCACGCGGAGATGAGGATGTATTCCCGTGTTCCCTTGCTTTGCAACAAGGTACGTCACGTTTGGAGGAGTGGAGGTCCCACGAAGGATTCCCCGCGCCACGAAGGCTCACCCTATTCTCCGAACCACACCCACGAAGGATAATGGCCCTTTCCTTATGGTTAGCTTTTCCTCCGCTCCGGAGATGGCAAGCTCCACAACCACTTCACAAGCTCCACGAAGGAGAAGCCCGGGCCCCTTCAGAATCTTCCACGAAGAGATCACCGGGACACCAACCAAGCCAACTAGGAGGTCACCTTCCAAGAGTAACAAGCTCACGGTTTCTCACTCGAACAAATCATGGTGGAGAGCTCAACACTATGCAATGATGCAAAGCAAGAACACCGGAGGTGTTCAAGTCCTTCACACTCAAATCCCACCAAAGCAACGAATGCTAGGATGAGATTGGAGAGGAAGAACAAGGGGGAAAGTCAACCAAAGACTCCAAGATCTAGATCCCAAGAGATTCCCTCACATAGAGAAGAAATGGTTTGGTGGAAGTGTAGATCTAGATCTCCTCTCTCAAATCCTCAAGTATGAGCAAGAATGGTTGGAGGAATCAAGGGAGAGAGCAACTTCTTCAAATGCAACAATGGAGGTGAGAGAAAAGGGAAGAAGTTGTTGCTCAAGGTGGAAGAAGGGCTATTTATAGTCTAAGGAGAAAAATAACCGTTGGGGAGAAAACCGGGTGAAAATCGCATAAAAAAACGGGCTGAAAATGTGCCCAGGCCGGCTGCCAGGCCGGTTGACCGGAGCCTGGGCTGGGGAGACCGGAGGCCTGCCCGGTCCGACCGGCCCAAAGAACCGGGCGGGGCGGAAGCAGCGCACATGCGGCGAAAAGGCTCTGGCCGCGGGGGGAAGCGGCCCAGGCCGCGTGGGCGGCGGCGGCCCGAGCAGCGCCGGGCGGCGCGGAGGGCGGCCGCGCGGGCGCGCGTCGGGGGCGCAGCCGCGTGGGCCTCCGGACGGAGAGGCGGCCCGGTCAAATCCCGGTCGGACCGGAGGAGCAGCTGGGCTAGGCCGGCGCGTGGGCCGGTGGCCGCCCGGTCCGGTTGGCGCCCGGTGCGGACCGGGTGGGCCGGCGTGCGGCCCGGCAGGCCGGGCGGCAACCGGCAGCCTTCCCCTTTTTTTCTTTTCTTTTCTTTTTCTTTTTCTTCTTTTACCTTTTCTTTAATAACTATTGCTCCCGAACTCCGATTGACATGAAACTAATTTCGTTGGAAAGATAACAACAAATGCTATCCAATAGAAAGTGCAAACTCAAGAAACTGTAGGAGGGGATTTTATCATGAATATAAAAGGGTAGAACCTTATATCATGAATAACCGGTAAAATCACCCAACCTCGAAAACGCAATAGAAGATGCATGCGAACTCCGTTTTCGATGAACTTGGGCTTGTTGTAAAGCTAGCAACAAGCTCAAGAACCTCACATAGAGAAACACCAAGAAGCAATAAGGATATGCAAAGTATGCAAAGGATTGAGCTCCCTAAGACGATGTGATCAAGTTACTCAACCGAAAGCCCCTCTTAATAGTGCGGCTATCTATCCTATAATCCGGTCTCCCAACATCCACCTTGAGACCGGTAAAAGGAAAACCTAGCAAGGCCATACCTTTGCCTTGCGCATCCCGCTTGATCTTGATGATAACTCTTCAAGCTTCACTCAAGCCGGAATGCCTCACTTGACCGATGTTGCTTCGTGAAGACTAACAAATGCTCCCCCATACACTATGATGGGAAAGCTCCATTGATGCACATCTTCACTAGTCCATTATCACCAAATGGACGGCAAGCTTCAAGCATGTGATTCACTTGAGATGCTCATCTTGAACTTGCCCAACTCAACCTTGTATCTTCTCATACTCACATAAGATAGAGCATGGCTAATATTGAGTTCCACATAAGAACTCCATCTTCATTTCTTCTTATTGATCATATCACATATATGTATCTTCATACCGATGATCTTGATGCCAATACACAAAGAATACCTTTTATCTTCATGGCATCCATACTTGAATCCAACACATGGAGTACAAGTAGTACCTATGGAATATTCCTTCATATAAACTCAATGAAAACATTAGTCCATAGGGGTTGTCATTAATTACCAAAACCACACATAGGGGCAATGTACCCTTACACTCTGGCCCCAGCGCCTCCCGGAGGAAGCTCCAGAGGAAACGGGCCGCAGGGCAAGAGAACATTATGTGGGCCGTCGTCTCCAGGATCGCACACAATGGACAAAGCCCGTCGCCCGGCCCGTGCCTCTTCGCAACCTCCACCCCAGAGGGGAGGCGATCCCTAAGCAACTGCCATAGAAAAATCTTCGTCTTAAGCGGGATAGGCTCTTTAAAAAGAGGGGTCGTCCAGAGCAGCAGGGGGCCCTAAACAAGGCCCTATAGGCAGTCCACACGGAAAACGAACCGGAAGGCGTCAAGCGCCAAGAGGGCGAATCTAGTCCTCCCGGCAGAACGTCAGGGAGGAGGTTCCGCAGCAGGGCCAGACTCAGGGCCTCTCCATGGGTAAGGCCGCGACGGAACCGGATGTCCCAGCCCTCCTGGGCAGCGTCGGCGACAAGAATAGGGGGGTCGGCGCAAATGGCGAAAAGGTCCGGGAAGTCAAGGCAAATGGGGCGAACGCCCAGCCACGGATCAAGCCAGAACATGGTCCCTCTACCATCGCCTATGGAGAGGGATAGTCCTGCTCTAATCTCATGCTTAATGTCCTGGAGGGCCCTCCAAAACTGAGAACCCTCCCGGCGGTCACAAGCAAGAAGTGGCCGGCCCCGCAGGTATTTAGCCTTAACTAACTTAAGCCACAGACCCCCGTCATCAGAAAGGATCCTCCAAACCCATTTCAGCATGAGGGCCACATTCATGTGACGAGAGGAGATAATCCCTATGCCCCCAAGATCCTTGGGGGCGCACACATCGGCCGATTTGACCATGTGGTATTTTTGACGGCCTGTCATGTCCTGCCAAAAGAAGCGAGAGAGCTCTTTGTCGAAGGCCGCATATACCCCTTCAGGAAGGATGTACATGCCCATGATATACATGGGAAGACTAGACAGGCACGAATCAATGAGGATCGTCTTGCTACCCTTGGAGGTGAACCGTCGGCACCACGGTTCAGCCTTCGCTCTAACTCTATCAAATTTTAACCATGGATATTTTTGAAGCTTGCTTAGATGGTTGCTAAAATTGCTTCTTCACCATTTTTTGTTAGGGGAATAGTTGTGGGCGGCCCTAGCTGGCGCTCGATCGCCAGGTTTAAAGCGAGCGATCGGTTTCCGACAGTCCAATTAGGGAAAGCCGTGTTAGCAACTCTAAATCCGTATTTGAAAATTTAAAATGTTTTATCTCACAAACGACAACTCCGATTTAAGATCTCATTTTCACCAATAAATCCGTCTCGACGAGATCTTCAAAACTAGCACCCATGTTGATATGTTTCGAGAAACTTTTTTTCGGGCTAAAAGTTATCAACCCTCTCTATCTGAATAATCAACCCATCCGTACTTGAGTGATCAATGGTAAATGTATAAAATTATCAACCTGGTGCAGGCTATTGAGAGAAAGTTCTGCATGCATGCACAAATAGACGAATCTGCTGATGTCAGCGGAATCTTTTTCAAATTTGTAAATTCAAAATATTTTATCTCACAAACGACAACTCCGATTTAAGATCTGTTTTCACCAATAAATCCGTCTCAACGAGATCTTCAAAACTAGCACCCATGTTGATATGTTTCGAGAAACTTTTTTTCGGGCTAAAAGTTATCAACCCTCTCTATCTGAATAATCAACCCCTCCGTACTTGAGTGATCAACGGTAAATGTAAAAAATTATCAACCTGGTGTAGGCTACTAAGAGAAAGTTCTGCATGCATGCACAAAAAGACAAATCCGCTGATGTCAGCGGAATCTTTTTCAAATTTGAAAATTCAAAATGTTTTAACTTTCAAACGACAACTCCAAATTAAGATTCGCTTTCACCAATAAATCCGTCTCGACGAGATCTTCAAAACTAGCACCCATGTTGATATGTTTCGAGAAACTTTTTTTCGGGCTAAAAGTTATCAACTCTCTCTATCTGAATAATCAACCCCTCCGTACTTGAGTGATCAACGGTGAATGTATAAAATTATCAACCTGGTGCAGGCTATTGAGGGAAAAGTTCTGCATGCATGCACAAATAGACGAATCTGCTGATGTCAGCGAAATCATTTCCAAATTTGTAAATTCAAAACGTTTTAACTTTCAAACGACAACTCCAAATTAAGATTCGGTTTCACCAATAAATCCGTCTCGATGAGATCTTCAAAACTAGCACCCATGTTGATATGTTTCGAGAAAACTTTTTTTCGGGCTAAAATTTATCAACCCTCTCTATCTGAATAATCAACCCCTCCGTACTTGAGTGATCAACGGTAAATGTAAAAAAATTATCAACCCCAAAGTTAATTTTATTTGAAAGAGTTTAGCGATTTTTTTAGTTTAGAAGCTATCAACCCAGTGTCCTGTTATTTATCAACAGTAAATATAAATAACTACCAACCCTAAAAATCTAATTTTATTTTGAATATTTTGGCGACTCTTTTTAGTTTACAAGTTATCAACCCGGTGCTCCGTTATTTATCAATGGTAATTATAAATAACTACCAACCCTAAAAAGTATTCCATTTAGAATATTTTAGCGAACATTTTTTTATTTTACAAGCTATCAACCCGGTGTCTCGTTATTTATCAATGATAAATATAAAAATAAATAATAACCCTAAAAAGTATTTCATTTAGAATATTTTAGCCACTCTCTTTTAGTTTAGAAGCTATCAACTCGGTGACCCTCTATTTATCAATGGTAAATATAAATAAATATCAACCCTACAAATTTAATTTAATTTAAAATATGTAGGGACTCTTTTTTTGTTTACAAGTTATCAACCCGGTGCCCCGTTATTTATCAACGGTAAATATAAATAACTAGCAACCCTAAAAAGTAATTTTCATTAAGAATTTTTGAGCAACTTTTGTTAGATTACAACTTAAAACAATACTTAATTTGAGTAGCAAGTGGTAGTTCATTTGAGTTGCAAGTGGATCTTCCCACCCGTTATTTTCCCCCTTAAATACCACTGCCCGAAAAAGGGAATTGCAAAAGGACCCCATTAAATCTGAATTACCATACGAAAAAAACCCAAAAGGGAATTGTAAAAAGTGAATTGAGAGTCCACTTCGTGCTGAAGAAAAAGAGTGAGATGCTATGTGTATGCATGCAACAACTTATGAAAGAGTGCTGAAAAGTTGGCTCATTAAATGCAAATCCATGAGATACTCTATGCATGTGCATGCATGAAGTGTGAACGCTAATGCAACTTGCAAAGTAGTAATACAAGCTGTTAGTGTGAACACATGTGAACACAATTAAAGCACTACGTGATACAAAGGGAATTGAGTCACGCTTTCGCGTGAGCGCTCCGCGCCATAGAAACCGATCGCTCGAGCGAGCGATTGCCAGGGAGGGGATTCGAATAGTTGTTGCTTTACCCCCACATTCACCCAAAAAAAAAAGCAAAGAAAACCATATTGGATTGGACTCAAAACGAAACACACCAAAAGTGACCAGCCCCATGCACAGAGAAAGTTACTAGGCCCAATAGCCCATAGCGCTGCCTGGGCGGGCGTTTCAATAGTTTTTGCCTCGCGCCGCCGCCCGCGGAACAAGCGGCTCACCGCGAGCGCAGCAGCTCCACCCCGCCGCCGTCCTAGAACACCGCTCGCATCACCGCCGCGCCGCGCCGCACGGCCATGCCGGCATGGTGCACCTCGTCCGGCCGCGTCCCCCACCCGCACTGCTCCTCCACGCCCCGCCGCCGCCGCCGCTCGCCAGCACGCTGCTGCTGCCCCTCCTCCCGCCGCCCGCGCTCGCCTCGCTCCTGCTCGCTGCCGTCGACTCCTCCGCGTCACTCCGGCACCTCCGCAGCCTCCACGCGCTCCTCCTCCGCCTGCCGCTCCAGCCCCGCTCCCAGCCCTACCTCCTCTCCCGCCTCCTCCGCCGCCTCGCCGCCCTCCCGCCCCCGCACGCCCCGCTCCCCTACGCGCTCTCCGTCTTCTCCGCGCACACCCCCCCGGACCCCTTCCTCGCCGCCGCGCTCCTCCGCTTCGCGCTCCTCACGCAGCCGCCGCTGACCCCCTTCCGCGTCTTCTCCCGCCTCCTCGGCATCACCCACGGCGGCCACCTCCCCTTCCTCCCGTTCGCCTTCTCCCCGCTCGCCAAGTCCGCCGCGGCCGCCCGCTCCCTCCCCGCCGCCGAGGCCGCGCACGCGGTCTCGATCCTCGTCGGCGGGTTCGACAAGCACCGGTATGTCGAGAACTCCCTGATCGGCGCCTACGTCGCCTGTGGCGACGTAACCGCTGCACGTAAGGTGTTCGATGAAATGGTGGTGAAGGATGCCATCTCCTGGACAAGCATCGTGGTGGCGTATTCCAGGAGCGGGGACATGGGTTCCGCGGAGGAGGTGTTCGCGCAGTGCCCGGAGAAGGACTTGGTGGCATGGACAGCGATGGTGACCGGGTACGCTCAAAACTCCATGCCGATGAAGGCGTTGGAAGTGTTTGAGCGGATGGCCGCGCTCGGCGTGGGCATTGACGAGGTCTCCTTGACGGGTGCGATCTCGGCTTGCGCTCAGCTTGGTGCGGTGAGGCGTGCCGCTTGGGTTAAGGAGATCGCGGAGAGGGGTGGTTTTGGGAGCAACGTGGTTGTCGGGTCGGGGTTGGTGGATATGTTTGCAAAGTGCGGGCTTATCGATGAAGCACGCAGTGTTTTTCATGGGATGCAGGAGAAGAATGTGTACACGTATAGCTCGATGATTGTTGGTCTAGCTGCTCATGGGAGGGCAACGGAGGCGATTGCTTTCTTCAAGGACATGGTTAGGAGGGCTGATGTGGTGCCCAACCATGTGACCTTTATAGGGCTATTGACGGCTTGCAGCCATGCAGGGATGGTTAGAGATGGGCGCTACTACTTTGCACAGATGAAGGACAAATATGGGATATCGCCATCTCCAGATCACTATACTTGTATGGTCGACTTGCTTGGTCGTGCTGGATTGGTGGATGAAGCTTTTGGTCTTGTGAGGTCAATGTCCGTGGAGCCTCACGGTGGTGTGTGGGGAGCGCTGCTTGGGGCTTGTCGGATCCATGGGAATACTGAAGTTGCCAAGGTTGCGGCTGAGCATCTTTTTAAGCTTGAGCCAGAGGGTATAGGGAACTACGTGCTGTTATCGAATACACTTGCATCGGCAGGAAAATGGGATGAAGTCTCCAAGGTTCGGAAGCTAATGAGAAGCCGGAGGCTGAAAAGGATCCTGCTGTGAGCTGGTTTGAAGGTAGAGACGGTCTGGTCCATCAATTCTTTGCTGGTGATAACTCACATCCGAGGACCAATGAAATAAAGAAGGCATTAATAGAGCTAGTAGCAAAACTGAAGCAAGCTGGTTATGTGCCAATCCTGAGTTCTATTGTTTATGATGTGAGCAATGGAGAGAAAGAGCGGATTTTAATGGGGCACAGTGAGAAACTTGCTCTCTTGTTTGGATTGCTGACTCTTGGATCTAGATGCACAATTCGAATAGTAAAAAATCTAAGGATCTGTGAGGACTGTCATTTGTTTATGCGACTAGTTTCAAGAGTTGAGCATGTTGACATTATAGTCAGAGACAATATGAGATTCCATCATTTCAAAGATGGAGAATGCTCATGTGGTGGATTCTGGTGAAAGCAGATAAACAAATAACATGGCAGAATAGGAACTTTGGTGTTTGATTGCAAAAGGTCCCACAATCATTCTGAACTTCTGTACGTGAACTTACATGGGTGATGCAGATAAACAAGAATGCAAATAACAAAGCACTGCGCATGGTAGGTTAGCCAAAACTCCTTTCAGGGCATTGGTAAATATACGTATTGCAGGAGGACGGAAGTCTAGTAATTTCCTACTCGTTCTTGTCTCTTTCAGTCTGAGTAATAGTGGGAAGAAAAATAAGAAATGAATTGCTGCCAATGTTTGCTATCTTCACACTAGATTGGCGTGCTCCTAGCAAGTTCTTGTGCTTGATAACCTGAGAAGTGAGAAGCTTTATACTTTTGCATACAGGTTACTTGTGACCAGTGACCGAGGCATAGTTTGGATCAAAATTTCAGGGCAGCATGTCAGGGAGATATGATTTCTTGTGAGATAGCTTGGAAGTGTTGTGGTCCATTGTTAGGATACTCTGTCTTCCTAGGTGTTGATCCCATTGCTTCTTGTTCCATGTATAACTAACTGATCTAAGATGCCAGTTGTCATCGATGATGACCAGAAGGTTTTCTTTCCCTGTTATCTGAGAAGAGCCAGTGTGGTGCTTTTGTTTCATGTGAACTGGGCGCAATGGTTAGCTTGAGGTCAAGATCACTTTCCATAGAAACGCTCCAACTTTCATCTTGAACTGATTTACTGCTTTCTGGTCTTCCTTCTTGGCTTCTCGAGGTTTCTTCGTTGAAGAGGTTTAAGCATGACACGGGCTTGCATTCTTGAAGAAAAAAATGTTCAGGTACTTGTCTAGGAGCAGAGTATTGTGCACCAGCAAGACGAGCAGATTGGCTGGTCTCTGATGTACAGGGACTATTCTTCAGGTTTGACCTGTGGCCCTGCATCATTTCTCTAGTTTCTTCTGTTCTGGATTGGAAACTGTGCTTCTCACCACCTAATTCAGCCATCAGTGATCTCTGTACACTATATAGCCGATGCAGTTCGTGCACCTGATGCAAGAGAACATGAATGTAAAATTATGATGTGCAGAATGACAAGACAATCACAGAGCAGCATAAAAATTGCTCAGCAACTTCTCAGATGAATGCCTAATGTCGATGCAGGTTAACAGTACTATGCACTGCATTATATCGTATAGCTGGAACACACCTGTTAATAATATTCTTATTGATGACTGCAAGCACATCTTTCGAATTCAAGAGTCTCAAATTTTAATCTGGTATTTTAACTTTGATTTCCTTACTGTCACAATTCCTTTTTTTGTAATGCTGTATAGATGTCTTGTAAATCTGGTGCTTTATGAGATAAATGATGAATAGAAAAATTACTCCTTGTTACCTGTTGTCTGAAGACCTCATCATGTTCCATGATTGTTCTCCGAAGTGATTCCTTGCTATATTGTTCGGAATACTTGTCCATTGGATCTATCAAGGTGTCGTTCAAAAGCCTTCGCCCACTAGCTTTCAGCAGTATTTTAGCTAGCTTCTGAACAGAACCTTCACTTTCTAGCTCTCTAATGATGGTTACGCCCTCTTTCTCCAACAAGGCAAAGAGGATTCTACTAGTACCAAATAAATCAGTTTCCATTCCTGAAACAATCAGAGTCAAAGGTCAGGCCCATCGCCAATATTGTTTGCATGGGTGAGTTAATTATCACATGAAATTTGAACTAAAATAAACTTGATTCTACTATTTGCATGGTAATTATGATATGCCTGACTGCAGAGTAAGAGAGGAAGAGAGCGATGCTGGATGCTGGGCCAATAGAGGATTGCGAGAAGCAAACACGGAGCAATTCACATGAAGATTCACTCACCTGAAAATTGGCGTCTCATGCTGCAGCAGCTGCTTATCTCGCATCTTCACTCTCCTCTGGTTATTGCTCATGAACAGTCGGAATCTCCATATATCAGCAAGGGCACTGAACGGGATGCGGCTTGCGTATATCTCTCCTCAGCACCCATTACTCATTTCAGAGCAGTGGATAGGGCCCGAACTATCGGAGAATTCTGGGGAAGACAGTCTTGGAGTCTGGATGTAGCAGCAAGGCTCTCTCTCATGCTCATGAAGTGAACTGCATCCTTTTGTAGGAAGAACAATAGCTAGGCCAACCAAAAGGAAAGGCAGTAATGCAAAGGGTTGACAGGCTGTGTGTGATGGCTAAGCAGGATGCAAGGGCAGCAACAAGGGAAAAGTTCAGGATTTGAGATCGTTGGCAGGAGGCACAAGTATTTGTTTAACAGGCTCAAGGAAGGATCAGGGAAGTGCAACAACCAATTGGAAGGCCAAATCTCGCTGGTTTAATGAAACAACAAGGCCAACCTATAAGCATGTGGAGCAGATATTTCACGCAGGCCTTGCCGGGACTAAGGATATCAAGGATTTGAACTTTGCAGCCCCCCACCCCACCCCACTCCCCTCTGATATAGATAAGCAAGGCCAGACATATCTTCACATGTTTGCAGTTTGTAGTAGTACAGATCTGCAGATACCGTGGGCCTACACGGCAATGAGTTATCCTAGGCTGTCCTTGGTAGTCGTCACAGTCCCAGCCCTGGGATCTGGCCACAGCCTTGGAAAAGTGAACTACCGTTTGAGTATCCATGTGAGTTGCAAACCCCTTCCTTACTTTGCGTTTCTTTTTTAACCGGGATAGGTTGTTGCTGTATTGCTGCTTCAGCATGTTCCATCCCTGCCTTCCCAAGATTCTAGGACGCCCCGTATCTCAAACTAAGCCTTTGTTAATCCCTTAATTGCACCGACAAGACACTAAACTAACCTCTCTTGTTGATCTTAATTACATTTGGGTTGACTTAAACAGTAGCTAGGCTGTTCAATGATCAGTTTTGGATTTGAGCTGCAGTCCAGATTCCATATAGTTTGACTTTTATTATTTCATGTGTGCCCTTGATGGATCTGTGCCTTGATTTAAGCCTCACCATATGGGCGGTATCCTGAGCTAGCTAAAAGATTTTTTTGTAAACGGTTTAATCATTTTTTTCAGATGTCGTGCGTACATAGGACAGTAGTGCAGTACAACGTAGGATAAGATTGAGCTGCCCATCACTTGGCCATCCAAGAATCCTATGTCAATAACTAGGATTTATTGTTGGGGCCATGTTACATCCTAGCCACTCCATCTCCAAGCTAATTTTCTTTCTCATGTTTCCTTCTCCGCAAAAGAAAGGGATCTGGATACCAGATTGTCACTGTTGCTGAAAAGGATTTGCACTTGGATATATCACATGATCATAGTTTTGACCCAATCTGTGTCTTGCAGTTTGTTTTCGTTGATGAGCCCTACCTCGTGGTTAGACTTTGAATTATACACCCAACGTTAACGTACGCATGAAGTTTGGTCTTTCTGTCTTTATAGTGAAGTTATTATTTGACCTTCTGCTGCTTCGATATGGTGAGAATCTAACAGGCTTTTCTGTCCAGCAGCATAACTTGTTTATTTGTTCAATTCGGCTCTCTATACCATATGCTGCTAAGGGCCCGATATCACTATATCAGACAAGAAAATATCTAACATGGAAAGGAACTTTGCAACGTCTTGGCGCTCATGGCCATCCACGTACCACTCAAAGTCAGACAAGCAGCATCAACTCTGGATAACTTCGACAACAATCTACTGGCTCTTGTTGCACCCTGAGACCAGATATTCGATAGTTCCTTTCAAGAACGACTAGATACGCATGGACAACTTGCTCATAAAAGGTACGAACATATTAAATCTCTATTTTTGCTCGCCAATTCTTTACCCTATATAACACTGCCTGTTCCTCGGTGGCTTGTTGATAAACATCAATCTTTTCTCCATCAAGCGTAAAGCGTCTGCCTTTTTTCGGGAAAGAAGTCTCTAACGCATATATCCTCCCGAAAACCTGTGATATGCAGCTCTCCTGCGTGTGCTCGATCGAAAAATAGCACCCAGATTCTCACGGGATGGAACTGGCCATTTGCTAAGGCCTGATTCTACTATTGCTGGGATAGAATCAAGTAGTAGTGAGGATCCTAAATAAGGAGCAGCAGCGTTCAAATAATGCAAAGCGACTGTCGCACTCGCGTCCAAGGCCCGACAGGCTACCTGCCGCTGATCCTTTCCCTCGCTGTCGAGAGCTGCGGCCAATCTCTTAATGAGTATTCCTGTGTGTGTATGTGTAGGTGCGCGCTTGGTGGCCAGCACAAACAACATCAAACTGGCTGGATCACATGGACCACACCGTGGCGTCCAGTCCAGTTGTTCGCGTACGTACGTGCAGCTTTCGTCCTCGGATGCGCTCGGGGGATCTGGACATAGATTATTGGTGGCTTCTCGCCACGCCATGAGTGAGTACTTTGGACCTTTCCTGGCCTAGTTTTGTAATAGATCTGTTGGAGTGGATTGTAAAGTGATTTGATGAAGTGATGCGTCGGGGTGGTTACGAGCATCCTGAACTGTACTGTGAGCGTCGTCATGTGTACTGGGCTATGGTTCCCTTAATCCCTTTTTACTTCTGTTGTAATGAATGGACGCAGAACCTTTTGCTATTCAAAAAGGTTTTGGGCAGCAATGATTTTGCCGAGTTTGAGATGAACCGAGCTCTGTTTACCTGCCCTAAATGTGTACCATATCTCGCGAGTGTACGATTTTTGCACTCGTGCACATACCACGCAGAGAAAGAACTGGATTTTATGCAGGATGTTAGCTATGGAACGAGATCTATGCACCTCTCCCTTTTGTGGGCGTTGTTGTGTCATCTCTTTGCAAAAAAAAAAATCACTTTGGAACTCGGGTTGCAGGCAGCCCTTTACTTTACGAAGTTTTAAAAAAATTCTAAACAAAATTTCTAGATGTAGATGCTGATGTACTCTCTAACCATACAAAATCTGGACCCCAAAATACCTTATATTCTAGGATTAACAAAATGACAAAATTTGGAGGTTTGAAACTTCGCAGTTTTCACTACTTTAGATGTCATACTAGGTATTTGGAGTTGAGATATTTTCAGATTGGTAGAGTACATTATTTTCTACATCTAGAATTTTTTCATTGAATTTTTTGAAACTTCAAAACACAGTTATTGAACCGTTCAAAAAATAGGCTACTAAATCTAAAAAAAGAGAGAGAAAGAAATAGGCTAGTGTAGAGACCTAACGTACCCGTCACCTTCAATCTTACCCATCACTCGTACCCATACCCGTCTTTTTCACATACCCGTCACCCAGTAGGGTAAATGGGTAACTGCAGGTAAAAATACCCGCGCTTACAACACATCAAATTGATAAAAAAAATATGACATGAGCTCAAGCGATCCTAAATAGGGAACTAATCCTCACTAACCTACAACAATTCTGAGACCGGAATACGTGAGGTTCAACCTTTTCAACAGGCTTTTCATACCATTAAAAAACAGGCTTTTCAATTTGATCATGGGCCTGGAGATGGATCACATATTTACATTAGGCCCAACAAAACTTCTCCCTGGGTGAACGGTGAACCACATCCTGACATCCAGGAAACGAAAGGAATCACGAACGGGTGAGCCTGCCGCTGGCTGGACGTCCACGATACCAGCTCACACCCGTCGTCTAATTTGCCTCGCGACGAGCTTGTAAAAAAATCTGGTTCAGATGAGGCTCTGCTCGCCCAATCTCCGGCAAGCCACCGCTGCCGGAACCGGCGCCAGCACCCCCCTCGCAGCAGCTCTCGGCAAGGTAATTTCACTCACCAGCCTCTTCCTTTCCAACCATTCTTCTTGGCACTAACCGATCCTACTTCTGCACAGAACTCTTCAAGCTCCCATATCCATGGCCGACTCAGCTTCAGCCACACGTTACTGAACCACCGCGCCAAGAGAGCAGGTACACAAAGAAAATGATTAGAGCTACACCATGCCACAGACGTACAGTATACATGCCAGAATTGTAGTATTGACCATGTTTTGACGATACCTGAAGGATGGGCGGTGCGTGTGCTTCCCCTGACGGAGGAGAACGTGGAGAGGGTGCTGGACGAGGTGCGGCCGAGCCTGATGGCCGACGGCGGCAACGTGGCCCTGCACGAGATCGACGGCCTCGTTGTCGTGCTCATGCTCCAGGGCGCCTGCGGTTCCTGCCCCAGCTCCACCATGACACTCAAGATGGGCATCGAGACCCGCCTCCGCGACAAGATCCCCGAGATCCTCGAGGTCGAGCAGATCCATGATACCGAGACTGGACTCGAGCTCAATAACGAGAACGTCGAGAAGGTAAGCCAGATACCCTGTCATATGCTCACTTACCAATCAGTGTTCATTGTGCACGCCACTCGTCTGTTTTCTGAGCCTGTTACAGTTCAGATAGTTCAATAAAGATGCAGTTTTTGGGTGATCAAACTATAATCCTGAATTTTGCTTGACATTGTAGCTGCTAGATGAGATCAGGCCATACCTTTCTGGCACCGGAGGTGGAAGCCTAGAGCTTGTTCAGATCGATGGTTTTGTCGTGAAGATTCAAATCAGTGGACCTGCAGCCGGTGTGATGACAGTACGTGTAGCTGTGACACAAAAACTGAGAGAGAAAATACCATCGATCCTGGCTGTTCAGCTGATAGATTAAACATGAATTCAGTTGCGCATCAATAAAAGAAAGATAAATTCAGCTTTCTGATGAGTTTTCCATGTCAGTACTTCAGTCTTTTAGTTCCGAATCACAGCACTGAAATAGTGAATAGACTAATACAGTTATGTACAAGGATTCTGTGGCTAGGAGAGAAGAAATCTTCATGCCACTGTTAAGTGTAAAAAAAATGTAATTCAACAAAACTTTCAACCAGTGTTATGACAATAAATAAATAATATTTAACATTATCAATATATTGTATCAATTTTAGACTCAGTGCATTGCCTTGGTAAAGTCTAAGCCAAAACTTTCTACAAGGAAATGGCAAATTCAGTTTCTTTAGTAGAACCTGGCTGCACAAACATTCCTCCTCAGTCACTCGAACTCTTTAACAGTCAAAGTTTCTCTAATCTTCAGTTCTTTCACTAAAATTGGCAGCTTGGGACTATACTTTACACTCTGTTTGTCTCAGTCAAAGCAAGTTTGGTCATGCAAGGCTATCTCTGAGGCAAGTTCGGTCATTGCAACAACGAGCATTTCAAACCTCGACATCACAGGGTATCAAGTCTGGATACCTTATTAAACCATGGAGGCTTTGAAATTTTACACAGCCGAAGAAATAAATATGTTTCTTCCCAAAAGGAATCACAAGAGGGTTGATAGATTCACGCAGCTTCTTCTTCTTTGTCTTCTTCTTCTTCATTTTGATGTTCCTCCAATTGAGCTGCCTTCATCATTTGTCTAATCTCCTCAATCTTGCCAAACTCCCGCTTCTTCTTTAAGAACCCTTCGAGAACCCCAAATGCACGCTCTGTAGGTGCCATTCCCATCTCGACCATCTCCCGGAAGCACCTATATGCCTCACCAACCACATCTCTGCAGCATAAACCAGTAACCAGAACATCCAATGCATGGCGGTGAGGCACACATCCTTTCCCGATGAGATAATCCCACAGCTCAAGTCCAAGATCCGGCCGCCCATTCTCGCAAAAGACCTTCATGAGCAACATTGTCGTCCTGGTCCTTGGCATGAACCCCGAGCTAACCATCTTGCTATATATCTTCCATATGCCCTCCAAGTCGCCCACCCTACGAAAGCCGCACAGCATCGTGTTGTAGGTAACATCGTCCAGACCAATCCCCTTGCGCTCCATCTCGCCCATCAGCGCCATCCCGGACTGCAAATCTTTGGCCCTCACATAGGCCCCCATGAGGGCATTGTGTGCTCCACGGTCCGGAGCAACTCCGCCGCACTGCTCCATTTCGTCGAACAGGCGGCGCGCACGAGCCGCATCCCTCGCGATCCCAGCTCCGTAGATCAGCGTGGTGTAGACCTGCAGCGTGGGGTTGCAGTCCTTGCTGCGCATTTCGTCGAGCAGGTGGAGGGCGTCGAGGAACCGGCCTTTCTTGCATAGGGCGTCCATCCTGACGCAGTAGGACACGGCGTCCGGGACGAAGCCGCGCAGCACGGCGTCGTGGTAGAAGAGGTCGAGCGCCTGCGCGTGGCCGGCCTCCTTGAACCCGAGCAGCAGCGTGTTGAACGTGCGCGTGTCGGGCGGGTACGCGTCGCGGTAGCGGTGGAAGAGCGCGCGGGCCTCCGCGACGCGGCCCCGGGCGCAGAAGACGCGGAGTAAGGCGTTGAGCTCGCTGGCGCCGAACGAGCGCCCCGCGCGCGCCCAGACGGCGGCGGCGGACTCGAAGCGGGTGACGGCGGCGGCGAAGGACGCGCCCGGGGCGGAGGCGCAGAGGGCGGTGGAGAGGAGGACGGAGAGGGCCGGCACGGAGAGGAGGTGCGGGTGGGTGGGCGGGAGCGACTCGAGGAGCTGGAAGGAGAGCGGCGCGTGGCGGCGGGAGCGCGCGAGGAGGCGGAGGAGGACCGGGAGGGAGGTCTCCGGGACTGGGAAATGGGGCAGGGCGAGCAGGCGGCGGAACAGGGTGAGCGCCGGGAGCGGCGGGGAGTGGGAGAGCAGGAGGTGGGAGAGGAGTGGCGTGAGGAGGGCCGGCGAGGCCGGCAGGATGGCGGTGAGCAGCGGCGGGATCGCCGGCGCGTGCGTGAGGAGGAGGCGGGCGAGGTGCGGGACCGTCGGGGCGAGGAGCCGTGGGGCGGCGCACGGCGGCGGCGGCAGGAGGGCGGGCATGGGCAAGAGGCGTAGCGGTCACTGCGCGTTGTGGGTTGCGAACAATGTAACCGGTAAATGTTTGGGCTGCGTTCGACTCGGATTCAGCCCAGCCGCAGCCACGGCAGCGATTCTCGTTTCGACAGTTTCACTACTTTACTCCTTGGTTTCCACTTCCACTTCCACCTGACTCGCATCCCAGTGATCCTCCTCCTCGAAATAGGCTTTCGCCCCGCTTTATAAATAAAACCACAATGGTCAAACCGATACAAGGTGGAGAGGAGAACCTCATACAAAGCAGATCAAAGAAAAGAAAGAAAAAACACAGAAAACCCCACACTTGCAACCGAAGACATTGAGGTGGGACAAAGTCGACTCGGGGCTCCACAACGGCGCCCCCAAGAGGGTAACGACGAATTCCGCCGCCGTCGCCGAGATCGTGAGGTCTAGGGTTTTCACCTGGAGCCGTAGCGCGGGACGGATACCCACAACGACGCCCCCAAGAGGGTTACGACACCCGCAGGCATCGCCGTCGTTGGCGCCAAGGCACTGAACTTTCGCTCGAAAGCATCCACACACCGCGCCCGAGAACTTAGTCGCCCGCTGTCTCCAAGATGGGATCTCCAAACACGATCTGGGGGTTGCCAAAGCCGAAGCGCTGCCAACTCCAGGAACTCCCATCGTCCGCTCCACGCCATCCTCATGACCGAAGAGTGAGACCACCACCGCTGCCACGTTGCCCGCCGTAGAGCCATCCGCGCAGTCCACCTTCCAGAGCCGCCGCCCCGGCATCCCCACGAACTCGAGCCCGTGACTCGGCCATCACATCCCAGTGATCTAGGTTAAAATCTCTAAATTTTCTTCCTTTCTTATCACCATGACGAGTTCTTTCCACGCCAATTCTGGATTCTACCTCCAGCCAGTCATGCCCCGAAGCAGCAATTTCCTAAATTTAAGTTGTATGTTACATTAAAAGTTTTTTCCTTTAGCTATTTCACGATTGCATACATTATATAGTGTATACACATGTATTTGTGTGTAGGTACATTTGTTCACATATATATTTTTATAATCCTCACAAATGATGACAGAGATTTTTTTTTGAACTGGTTATGATAGAGATTATTGAAGCGAACAGTCAACCAAATATCTTGGCAACGAATTCTAGGGTGTGTTTGGTAGGTCGGGCCGACCCAGCAATTCTCATCTCAACACAGATTTCTGAGATTTTGGCTGTTTGGTAGGTCGGCTCTCCCATGTGGGCACTGCCCAACTCACCCGGAAAAGGCCTCTCAGCCCTGCCCGGTAGAGAAGCTGAAATCGAGCTTCGCACCTGGACAGGGCTGACCTCGCCCGAAAAAAACCCCCGCGCCCCGCTGCTGGGCCAAAATCCACCAGGGGTCAGGATCTAGACTCGCTCATTCCCCCCCTAACCGCTCTCGCTCCAAACTCGCCCCGCTCTTCACGCCGGCCTCTGCGCCGCCTCCTCGACGCCGGACGCCACCGCCTCAACGCCGGACGACGCGGACGGCCGCCTCGCAACCCGCACCTTCACGCCGGAGCTCCCTCGCCTGGGACAGCCACGGTCAGCAGAGATCCTTCGCCACCGGAGCTCCCTCAACAGAGCACACGCGACCGGACTTTCTTCGCCACAGAGCACACGCGACCAACCACCGGAGCTCCCTCGCCAAGGCTCCACCGCGACGGCCGGCCACGACCAGCGCCGCGGCGGCCAGCCACGGACAGCGCCGCGACCGGCCGACCACGGACGGCCCGCGGACGGCCGGCCACGGACAGCGCGCGCGGCGCCGGCCACGGACGACGCCGCGGACGGCCGGCCACGGACGGCGCCGCGACGGCCGCCCACGGCCTCGCGCCGCCACCGGAGCTCGCTCGCCGGAGCATCCTCGCCGGAGTTTCCTCACCAGGGACCCGATTGCGTTTTTTACAGGGACCCGATTGCTTTGTATTTTGTAAACAGGAATCTGATTGCTTTTTATTTTGTATGCAGGGATCTGATTGCTTTTTATTTTTGTGTTCAGGGGTTTTTGTGCAAATCTTAGACCTCCTCAGCATATCTCACCCCATGCAGCCCTCCAAACAAGTGATGCACTCAGCATGTCTCAACCAACACGACCTACCATGTGAAAAAATCTGAACTTAGCTTAGTTAGGGTCAGCTTGTATGAGTACAGATAGCTATTCTCCCTTGGCCCAGGCTACCAAACACACCCCTAGTGTACCATTAGTCTGTTGGACACCACGACGGACCGATGTCCGATGTTTTGTTTCCCATCGGACTAGCTTCTTGTCGTAGGATTGCAAGCATTCTCTCCGTTGGTTTCCGTCCAGGCCCAGCGCAAGGAAATAATAGACACACGATGTCCCTTGTATAGCACTTCGCTCCCGTTAATCAGTTGCTTTGAATGCTCCACTCCCTTGGTGGTTCCCAAATACAAGATGCTTCTATATATACTCCTAAAATTGACTCCAGATATTTATAATCACGTATCATTCCATTTACGATAGACAGGCATGCTTCCTTTCCATTCCAAACTTGTTTCCACCACACAATGAACATGCGTCCTAATTGAGTCACATTTTTATCCAAGCAATGTCATTATTTGGTTCTACTATGAAGCCATATAGATGCATTTCAAAAAGGCAAAAGTCTGAAACTAACCTTGATCTCGTAGACCAAGTCTGAATCGAACCCTGATGTTCTAATCCCTGATTTTCAAACCCTGACCTCTTGCATCCTGGACTTCCTGGAAGTTTTCTGCCCTATTCCCGTTTGTGCGCTGGAATTAGCTGATGCGGCAGGGATTAAGGTATTCGGTGGTCTGGTCCAGTCAAGTAGACGGGCCTGGTCGTTTGGGCCCATAATCCACGACCCACATCTTCCTCAACAATGCATGTAATGCCGGATGCGCTCTCGCTGGGGAATGAGATAAGGTGAAGGGAGCGAGCGAGGAGAGGCGTCCGACGGCGGCGAAGTAAGGAGAGGCGGCCGGAAGTTTCCAGCGGTGGCGAAGTGAGCCGTTCGACGGAGGCTCGTCCAGTGCACCCATATCACGCGGAGACGGCGGCCGAACGAGAGGCGGCCGACCGGGGGCTCGTTCGATGCACCCAATCAGAGAGGCGGCCGACGGTGCCTTGTCCGGTTGCGTACGAGCCCACCATGAATTACTATGGCCTGTATACTGATTGGAAAACTTGATTTTTTAATCTCACGCTTTAGTTTCATCTGTTATACTTGCCTCGTATTTTATCTAATTTGTTCTCATGTAAAACAGATTGGTGGTTAGGTAGAGGATTGTGGTGACCCAGCATACCACTGCATGGTGTAGTATGCAAGTCAGATATAACACCAATGAAACACCGTCCCACTAGTATTATATCGCTCAGAGTGGTACAACAGAAACATATGCGGGTCCAAGGCATGTCTATAGAATTACATACAGACTTTGTTACAAAAGATCATCATAGCCTCCTACTTTACAATGAGGTAAAACTGCAAATAACTCCAGAAGAACGACTCGTAGTCTAGTCTTATCACGGACTCTATTTGTAGAGTATTTAACTAGCTATACGGCTAAGAATAGATTCTAGCTAAGTAGGAGCTAAGTGTAGGAAGCTAGTTCCCTTCTATGACTAATCTAGGTTTTCTCCTTGTTGGATGTGGTATCTGACTCCTCTGACATGGTCATGTCTCTTGAAGTAGTTGTTGACTCCTCGGCCTTCGAGTTGCACTGTAGATCCTCTTTCGATGCCTTCATATCTAAGCAGGGGATTTAAGAGTGGGATGAGTACGAGCGTACTCAACAAGTTCATTACAGGAAAGAGGTGTTTAATGCACTAGCTACGGCATTAGACCAGAAAGTCTAATACCAATGCGAGTTTTCATAACCATTTCTTCAAAAGGTTGCTTTTATTCGGAAGAACTATGTCCGTCGGCCTTCACCGGTTTACTAGAACTTCATGGAGTTCCTTTCCGGCCGCGTTCGCAGTTCCATATCCCGGAACAGGGAGTGACGAGTCACGGTTCTTTACACTCTGCAGAGGTGTGTTGCTTTACCCATAAGAGATCTTAACCTTGGTGCCAACCGAGTTGCGGTGCTCGTCCACACTTCCTTTGGTGTGAGGCCCGGTATAAGGTCTAGCCAATCATGTTCCTCCGCTACCTCGAACACCCACCCTTTGTTGCATGCCCCGACCCCGGGTCCTCGCCGGTCCCATTATTCCCACTCACGGGTGGACCCCGACCACGACGACGGTTTGGGACTCGTTAACCAAACTCCTTCGCCGGTAGCCGCAACCCATCATAGACCGCAATACCGTGGGGACTTAAGGCTTCCCCAGCCAACCGCTTGCACTTCGAGCGACAAGTGTCTACGGACTATGCCGTGGGGACTTAAGGCTTCCCCAGCCAACCGCTTGCCCCGACGGATACAAGTGTCTACGGTAAAGCGCATCCGTTGATGAACGAGAGGTGGAAACACTTTTGACTACTCCGTCCCACTCCGGATCTTATGGTTAACACGGGTATTACAGGCACAAGAATCATCGGCGACATTTGTTGTTTAATCCTAGATGGATATAAACCCGTGCAATGGAACCTCCACCATATCAACACATTCCATGGTTCCATTGCCCACCACATAGTCATATTCATAGTTATGAAAGTAGTGGTTTTGGTTTTTATGCAATAATGATAATTATAGTACTTTGCAAGTAATTTGATAAAGATACTCAAATGACATGAGCAAGCGATGAACTTGCCTTTCTTGATCGCAAGATTATGCGGACAAGGTCTTCGATACGCAATAACTCCAAATTCTGAAATAGCATCATCGTCCGTAGGGACGATGTTTAAAAGATTGGCAAGGATGCAATAATGCATAATAATGAGATGCAATCGCTCTAAGCGTGACCTAACCCCGATGATTTAGGATTAGTGAGTGGTAATGATTAGTTCAGGGTGTGTTGCACTTTTAGAGTGATTCACAAACAAGGTTCTTATTCAGGTGTGATTACTTGGTATCCTAAACATGTGATGCAATATATCATAATAATAGCATTAATAGCACACAACAATAACATTTGGTATAATCTTAACATGTAATGAATAGTGGTTGGTTTTAGCACTCTATGGCATGGTTAATGATTAATTATCATATACTTTAAAAGAATAACTTTTGAAGAACATGTTCTTTAATAAAGAACAAGTATGATGATTAGGTTTGTGGGGTTCTATGGTGTACTATGGTTTCCATCTGCTTCGGGAGTAAGTAGTAGATGGATCACATCCTCGTTGGATTCATCAGCTTGCTAGGGCTTGTATTGTTGAATTAAGCCTAGTCATCTTAATTACCAATAGTTGCTAAAAAGGTGGTATACCTTATTGGTGATAATTGGCTAGGGTTTATAGATCCTGTTAGGTAGGGTGGATGATGATTCCTTATTTTCTTCAAAAGAATAACTTTTGAAGAACATACTTCTTAAGTAATAAGAAGTATTACAATTAAGGTTGTGGTTGCCTAAGGTTTACCTTTGGATTCACTAAGTAAAGAATGTTTGGTTCCTAAATAGGATGGTTCATAAATATCTCACACTAGTAGGGTTTAGTGGAGTATGGAATGTAAGGTAATCATCAATCATGGTTACTATTAGGATTCATCCCAATATTGTGATGCTAATCATGGATAGTTAAGGTTGGTGGTCTTGGGAATAGGAATTAGGGTTTTACACTAGGTTGATCCTACTAGGTCAACAAGTTTGATTTAGATGAGAGCATAGCGTAGCAATTAACTAGTGATAGGGTTCTTACATTTTATGTGGTCATGGCAATTATTTAGTTGCTATTATAGTTCTATGTTTGAAAGGAAAGTATCATGATTACATGATCTAACCTAGGGTTTAGGTTAGAAGCAATTTAAGGTTTACAGGAAATAGTGGACCTAGGGTTTCTATTGGATTTAGGGTTTTGGGTTTTACATACAATTATGAGGTTGTGTTCTTTATTCAATATGGAATCAGGGTTTCCGAATCACCATATAGTTCTTAGCTTGATAACTTCATTATAAAGTTGAAGTTATTAATAACTTTGAATTAAAAATAATATTGGATTTGACTTTTTCTTATTTTTAAAGAATTAATAATTAAGACAATTATTAATTAAGGTTTAAATCCTCTTATTAAGTATTTAATAAGTTATAAGTAAAGGAAAATTAGTTTTAGTATTTTCCTGATTTACTTTCTGGTTTTTATTTAATTTGGAAAGTTTTCCTAATTATTGAATTTTAATTGAATTTAGAATTAATAATTAAGGCTTAATTAACAAGTATTAAATAATTGAATTTTTATTAAAAATAAAAATTTCATATTATATTTTTATTGGATATATTTTTCTTTTATAAGAATTTTGATATGTCATTTGTATTTTTCTGAGCTTTTATGAATTTTCTACAATTATTTGAAGTTTCAGACATTTTCACGTAAAATGAAAATAAACTAAAACACTAGACACACCCGTGCTCGTGCTACTCACAGACACAGACAGGTGGGGTCTGGCTGAGTCAGCTGCCACGGTGGCGTCGAGGTGGCAACTATGGCCACCACCGGCGGCCAGTGACGGTGATCGCCGGCGGTACGGCGCTCGCGCGGGCAATCTACCCATACAGCGAGGCTCAACGCGCCGAGGTGAACACGCAGGTACCATCGCCGCCCCTATTTGGTCGCCGGAGCAAGCTCGCCGGCGATGCCGCACGGTGGTGCTCACGGGTTAACGGCGCGGCGATGATTTGGGAAGCAATCGGACGGGCTAGGCATGCCAGGGGAATCAGGAGCTCACCAGGAGCACGCAGAGCTTGGCGGTGGAGTAAGAGGAGGTCTGGTTCGCCGGGATTGCCTGCTCCCGTCGTCGGAGAAGACGATGTCGATGGCGGCGCTACGGCTTGATGGAGGTCGATTCCTCTAGCAGACAGAGCAAGTCGAGGCCGCTGATCACGATGGTGCCCACCGCAAGGTCTGGGGATGCTCTGAACGACGGCGATGTTCAAGGTCTGGGCGTGCTAGGGTTTCGGGATTTTGGGGAAATCGAACAGAGGGAGAAGAAAGCGAGCTAGGGTTCGTCCTGGGGCTTTTATAGAGCTCCATGGCCTGCCTCGTCACGTCTACGGTCGCGGAGGAGCTGCCAGCGGCGAGGAAAGACGGCCACGGCGTCGCGCTGTCCTCCATGCGTGCTGGAGAGGATGAGGACGAGCTCGTCCCGATATTTTGGGACGAAGGGGTAACGGGCTGCCTATGGGCCGTGGTGTTGGGCTGCTAGGCAGGCTGCTGCTGGGCTGTGTTGCTGGGCTTCTGCGGCCAGGTGAGCCCAGGTAAGGTTTTTCTTCTTTCTTTTCTATTTCTCGTTTGTATTTTCTGTTTTTAAATATCACCTTTTGAATTCAAATTTGAATTCAATTCTGTTTACAAATATTTTTACATATTTTAATTATGACTTAACAACAATGACAATTTCATGGTTTTGTTGTGCAGAACAAATATTTAACATATCAAGTTTTGTTGAAACTTTCATTAAGCATGATTTTATGCACTCATTTTATTTTCCCTTTTTCTTGTGGAATCAAATTTGTTTTAATTATTAGAGTTGAGGAATTCTACTCCAAAGCATTTGAGGATCATTATGAAGTCTTGGTTTCTTATTTGAGAGTGTTGCTCACTTGCATATTATTTTATGTGATCACTTATTTATTATAGTTTTGTAAATTCTCTTATCACTCCCTTTCAAGGTTAACACCCTTATTATCTTTGAAAATGTATAAAGTAGATATTGTCCCCATACTGGCTTGGTCTTAGTTACAAAGGTAAGTGGTTGATCACCACACATGGTCTAATTAAAGGTTTTAAATTAGGTTTATCTTGTGCTCCATAAGTAAGTATAGGTTTTAACTAGAGTGCAATTCTGGGGTTCTAATTATGTTTACCTAATGACAATTGGTTTGAATCTCAATTATGGCCTGGGTTTATATTAGGATCATCATAGTGATACATCAACTAGGGTTGAGATATAATTCTAAGTTATAGAGATGAAATGACACCATATTGCATGTGCTAGGGTTAATCTCCCCTAACCAAGATAATATGGTTACTTTCTTAATTGCTTCTGTGCTAATTTAATTACTAAGGATTTGAGAATTGGTTTTATCTTCTACCAATTAACTTATATTATTATCCCTAATTTATCATTAAAGTAACTATACTAGTTATAGTTATTTTTTATAGTTAACTTTGGTCATATGGATGGATGGTTTCTCACCATATAAAGTATAGAGTTTGACACTAAGGTTTTCTATTGTTCTTTATTTGAGGAGTAAGTGGAACATAGATATGGTAGGATTTTACTTATGATCACCAAGTGATTCACAAGTTAAGGTTGGGATATAAGCCTGGATTTGATTACTAGTGATCTTCCTATAATTTCATGTGATGAATGATATCTACTTATCCGATTAGGGTTTAATTTATCCTCACATACTTCAAGAGCAAGATCATGGTTAGACATGATCCACTTGTTCTTGATATCTTTACCTCAAGTTCTTAGGGTTTATGATCATCACTCAATTTATAATGATCAAGGTTTGGCTTCCTAAGATATCTCTCATTTAATAGGTTTCCCACTCTCAAGATCAAGTGTTGTCTTGATCAATTAAATATATACTTTCTTTTATAGTTTCTTGAATGGGCATGGTTATGGTTGTCTCAATTATCTTGAGTATAACACCATAGCTTGAGCTCTCATATAGGCATAGTTATTCTAGGGTTTATGGTGTATTCACAATATCTCAATAGGTATCTAGTCTAAAGCTCCACTTGGCTATCTTAGTTGGATTAGTCTCCTCCCTATTTCATCAACTCATGGATATTATCTTATCCAATTGGATATTTGGTTATCTCACCCCTCCAAGATGAAATGGTTTACAAATCTATTACTTTAGTTCAGGTTTATCATTGATCCTCTAATAAGTAACATAGAACTCTCACTTCTCTAGGTTTGATGTATATTAATATGTAGTAGAGAGGAATATATATTTCTAGAGTTTATCTCCTTGTCTTGTTTCCAAGAATGAAGTGAATTGGTTACCATGAGGTTCATGGTAGGATCAAGGATTGGTTTAAGGCATGGAAAAGCTAAGCCAACACTGGTTTCTCCATTTTATTGTTCTTTGATTTATAATTGAATTGGTGTTCATATGTTATGACAAGGATTACCATGTTGTGATCTTTAATAAGATCTAGTAGTTGATCCATGATTAAGAAGTTCTTGTGTTGATTTTAATTCCATTTGATCTAACCCCTTAGATCAAATCATCACTACCCAAAACAGGTTTTAACAAAGGTCACACTGAGGTTTATAGTGCTTGACTTGATGAGCTACTTCAATTCCACCAAGGTCAAGTGAAACTTCGATTCATCGTGACTGTTTTATTTTAAAGCGCGAAAATTCCCCAGATTTTCTATGCATGAATGCAATGCACACATCTGTTTCCCCTATTTTTGTAACCCCATTACCTGGGATATTACAGTCTCTACCCCTTAAACTAAACTCCGTCCTCGAAGTTTGCACTCTCTCACGTTTCCGGAGTGTGGATCTGACTTGTATAGACTACAACTTTTCTCGAACTCCTTTGGGATCCTTTTGGATATAATTGAATATATCCCTTGTCCAGATTCTTCCCGGAATCCAATAGTGTCTCGTCTCTCGAACAATGGGCTTCGACTTCAGTTCCCTGATTTTTTTCCTGGAATCTAATAATACTTGTCTCTGAACCATGGCTCTAACTTTAAGTCATTGATTTCTTCCAACTCTATAAACTTGTTTCATTTCTCATTGAAGATTCAATGATTGAGATTTCTTCTGGTGCTGCTAGTCTTGACTGAAGACTAATTGGATAACATTCTCCTATTTGATAAAATAGGTCTTTGTTTTCCCTTAGTACCAAAACTGCAATAATGGTACTAAGTAAGGTATTTAACATGGAAATGATCATGATGGTTTATTCCTCTAAGAATGGATTAGACTCATTTCGTCCATCCAATCATGGTTTATTGATGACACCTAAAGCTATTTTGGATTCTTTAGGTTCCATGAAAGGAATCTTTCATATGGACTTTAGTTTTGGTATGGTCAATCTCCTTTGGTCTTTGGCCTTTTTGAGCTATATTGGTCTACGGTATTTCCTTTGTCCAACTTCTTTATCTTTGACTTACTTGAGCTTTCGTACTTCTGATTAAGTATGACTCACTTTTTCAAGTTATAGTCCACTTCTTACTTCCTCGAGGTATAAACCTCGGCTTCTGGTCTGACATACTTCTGAAAGTAGTGTTCAACAATCTTATGAAAATAAGATCGAACTTCCTCTCAGTTCAGACCTTCTGCTTCTATCAAGCTTAAAGTATTAAGTTATTGTACATCTATCTCAATCTTTACTCTACCCCTTTGAGTTTTCTTATGGTCTTCAACTCCTTTTCTTCCAACCATTGGGTTTATGGTTAGAATATTGGTATAGGTCTTGTTTACGATTTATATTCCTCTAAGCTTTTGCGAAGAAACTTAGTGGTGTATCCACTCAATTGTGGACATCCAATGTGAATCCTTTGACTAAATGTTTATAGATCTAGCTATTTGGCTGACAAGATTTTTATTTGTTCACAAACTTTTGTTACAAATAATTAAATCGTGGACTATTTGTAATACCAATTGATACCAGCTGTGGTTATTACACCAACTTTGGCTATTTGATATCTAAAAATGGATTCTATTATAGGTTCTGATCAACTGGACGAGACATCTTCTGCTTTATCTCGCAGTATTGATCCAATACCAATTGTGGTCTTCTGATATCAACTATGGTCTTCTTATATCTACTATGGTTTCATATATCATCTACCTTCATTCAGGGTTTATTTTGCAAGAAAACCACTAGCTGACACTATGAGTATAGTATTCGAAGTGATTTCCCATGCATTCCCTCTTCTATGTTGACTATGGATCTCGCTTCAGCTTCACCATAATCATTATATTTCTCACCTTCATGCTTCTTTCGTACAAAAGTACTCCTCTGTTGAGGTAAGCAGGAGTTTCTGCTTGCACTTCCTTCAGAGTATTGTGGTTACTTCCCACAACTTTACTTCCTTTTTCTGATGAACCTTCATCTTGTCTTTAAGATCTTCAGATTTCGTCACTTCCTCTCACGTTTACCATCACCCTCTAGATCTATAGCATCAAGTAAGAACTTGATATTGCAACATGCATTTGCATATCAAAGTCAAACTTCATGTATGGATCTAGTCAAACAATGAAAATCCAAATAAATCCAAGAAGATTCAGCTTTGTGCATATAATACACACCATCATAAGCCTGAATATGATTGTTGAATAAGACATCTCTAAACATCAGGCTCTGATGTGTAGTATAGAAGACCACATAATTTAGGTTTATATCGTGATACTTAGCACGAATATAGGGAATTCTACTATTTGTCTCAACCTTTACCTTAATTGCACATTTGCAATGAGATAAACTTGAAACAAAGTGGTCTAGGATAGTTGTGGTTAACCTAATTTTCTTTGAAAGTACTAACTTAGCTTCCATTTTGTTGAGGACTACTTCAATGATATGTCTGGTTCGAACATTGCTACTCTAAACACCTACTATGGAAATATAGCTCCTACACTTCCAAGTGTTTATATTATCATAAAACTATGGTCATGATGTGCTTGGCACACTTCCCATGGTTTTGGAACATAATTCTTGCACTATTGGTGAACACTCGACTTCTTATTGTACTCCTCCTAAGTATTTATAATGTTCTATTCCATCACATAATGATTCTCAGGTGAATCATATATGATTCACCACTCTACCATGTAAGTAATCATATTTTATTCATACCTCTCTTCCTTATCTCCCATGATTGACTCATCATGGTCTATACTACCTCATATGACTCATAGTTATTACTTACTATCAATTGTTTCACACGTCTAGATAATTTTACTTACTCATTACTTATCTCGGGTCTACATCTTCTATTAGGATATCTTAATTATCTTCATCAATTGATATAACTCCTATTACCGAGTCTGGATAATTCTTACTTAATCATAACATATGTTGGTACACATCTTCCACTAGGATATCTTCCTTATGGTTGTATCCTCTCTTTGGACTACCATGTATTGTATACCAACCGTGGTCTACTCATAATTATTTTAGGGTCTTAAGAGTATCCTACATAATTTGAGATTAGCTAGCTAACATTACTTAGGAAATATAGGTAAGAAATGTTGACTCAAGTGTGTCGGGATTATTCTCAAGTGAATATCCATCTTAAGTCATTAAAAGTATTGGTTTAGCTACGACAACTTCCTATAGACACTACCAAACCTATAGGTCTCCTTTAAAGGGTTTTAATCCTAAGGTCAAAGCATTTGCTCGATACCAACCGTGGTGACCCAAGCATACCACTCGCATGGTGTAGTATGCAAGTCGGATATAACACCAATGAAACACCGTCCCACTAGTATTATATCGCTCGAGTGGTACAACGTAAACATATGCGGGTCCAAGGCATGTCTATAGAATTACATACAGACTTTGTTACAAAAGATCATCATAGCCTCCTACTTTACAATGAGGTAAAACCGCAAATAACTCCGTAAGAACGACTCGTAGTCTAGTCTTATCACGGACTCTATTTGTAGAGTATTTAACTAGCTATACGGCTAAGAATAGATTCTAGCTAAGTAGGAGCTAAGTGTAGGAAGCTAGTTCCCTTCTATGACTAATCTAGGTTTTCTCCTTGTTGGATGTGGTATCTGACTCCTCTGACATGGTCATGTCTCTTGAAGTAGTTGTTGACTCCTCGGCCTTCGAGTTGCACTCGTAGATCCTCTTTCGATGCCTTCATATCTAAGCGAGGGATTTAAGAGTGGGATGAGTACGAGCGTACTCAACAAGTTCATTATAGGAAAGAGGTGTTTAATGCACTAGCTACGGCATTAGACCAGTAAAGTCTAATACCAATGCAGGTTTTCATAACCATTTCTTCAAAAGGTTGCTTTTATTCAGAAGAACTATGTCCGTCAGCCTTCACCGGTTTACTAGAACTTCATGGAGTTCCTTTCCGGCCGCGTTCGCAGTTCCATATCCCGGAACAGGGAGTGACAGGTCACGGTTCTTTACACTCTCAGAGGTGTGTTGCTTTACCCATAAGAGATCTTAACCTTGGTGCCAACCGAGTTGCAGTGCTCGTCCACACTTCCTTTGGTGTGAGGCCCGGTATAAGGTCTAGCCAATCATGTTCCTCCGCTACCTCGAACACCCACCCTTTGTTGCATGCCCCGACCACGGGTCCTCGCCGGTCCCATTATTCCCACTCACGGGTGGACCCCGACCACGACGACGGCTTGGGACTCGTTAACCAAACTCCTTCGCCGGTAGCTGCAACCCATCATAGACCGCAATACCGTGGGGACTTAAGGCTTCCCCAGCCAACCGCTTGCACTTCGAGCGACAAGTGTCTACGGACTATGCCGTGGGGACTTAAGGCTTCCCCAGCCAACCGCTTGCCCCGACGGATACAAGTGTCTACGGTAAAGCGCATCCGTTGATGAACGAGAGGTGGAAACACTTTTGACTACTCCGTCCCACTCCGGATCTTATGGTTAACACGGGTATTACGGCACAAGAATCATCTGGCGACATTTGTTGTTTAATCCTAGATGGATATAAACCCGTGCAATGGAACCTCCACCATATCAACACATTCCATGGTTCCATTGCCCACCACATAGTCATATTCATAGTTATGAAAGTAGTGGTTTTGGTTTTTATGCAATAATGATAATTATAGTACTTTGCAAGTAATTTGATAAAGATACTCAAATGACATGAGCAAGCGATGAACTTGCCTTTCTTGATTGCAAGATTATGCGAGACAAGGTCTTCGATACGCAATAACTCCAAATTCTGAAATAGCATCATCGTCCGGTAAGGACGATGTTTAAAAGATTGGCAAGGATGCAATAATGCATAATAATGAGATGCAATCGCTCTAAGCGTGACCTAACCCCGATGATTTAGGATTAGTGAGTGGTAATGATTAGTTCGGGGTGTGTTGCACTTTTAGAGTGATTCACAAACAAGGTTCTTATTCGGGTGTGATTACTTGGTATCCTAAACATGTGCTGCAATATATCATAATAATAGCATTAATAGCACACAACAATAACATTTGGTATAATCTTAACATGTAATGAATAGTGGTTGGTTTTAGCACTCTATGGCATGGTTAATGATTAATTATCATATACTTTAAAAGAATAACTTTTGAAGAACATGTTCTTTAATAAAGAACAAGTATGATGATTAGGTTTGTGGGGTTCTATGGTGTACTATGGTTTCCACTTAGCTTCGGGAGTAAGTAGTAGATGGATCACATCCTCGTTGGATTCATCAGCTTGCTAGGGCTTGTATTGTTGAATTAAGCCTAGTCATCTTAATTACCAATAGTTGCTAAAAGGTGGTATACCTTATTGGTGATAATTGGCTAGGGTTTATAGATCCTGTTAGGTAGGGTGGATGATGATTCCTTATTTTCTTCAAAAGAATAACTTTTGAAGAACATACTTCTTAAGTAATAAGAAGTATTACAATTAAGGTTGTGGTTGCCTAAGGTTTACCTTTGGATTCACTAAGTAAAGAATGTTTGGTTCCTAAATAGGATGGTTCATAAATATCTCACACTAGTAGGGTTTAGTGGAGTATGGAATGTAAGGTAATCATCAATCATGGTTACTATTAGGATTCATCCCAATATTGTGATGCTAATCATGGATAGTTAAGGTTGGTGGTCTTGGGAATATGAATTAGGGTTTTACACTAGGTTGATCCTACTAGGTCAACAAGTTTGATTTAGATGAGAGCATAGCGTAGCAATTAACTAGTGATAGGGTTCTTACATTTTATGTGGTCATGGCAATTATTTAGTTGCTATTATAGTTCTATGTTTGAAAGGAAAGTATCATGATTACATGATCTAACCTAGGGTTTAGGTTAGAAGCAATTTAAGGTTTACATGAAATAGTGGACCTAGGGTTTCTAAGTGGATTTAGGGTTTTGGGTTTTACATACAATTATGAGGTTGTGTTCTTTATTCAATATGGAATCGGGGTTTCCGAATCACCATATAGTTCTTAGCTTGATAACTTCATTATAAAGTTGAAGTTATTAATAACTTTGAATTAAAAATAATATTGGATTTGACTTTTTCTTATTTTTAAAGAATTAATAATTAAGACAATTATTAATTAAGGTTTAAATCCTCTTATTAAGTATTTAATAAGTTATAAGTAAAGGAAAATTAGTTTTAGTATTTTCCTGATTTACTTACTGGTTTTTATTTAATTTGGAAAGTTTTCCTAATTATTGAATTTTAATTGAATTTAGAATTAATAATTAAGGCTTAATTAACAAGTATTAAATAATTGAATTTTTATTAAAAATAAAAATTTCATATTATATTTTTATTGGATATATTTTTCTTTTATAAGAATTTTGATATGTCATTTGTATTTTTCTGAGCTTTTATGAATTTTCTACAATTATTTGAAGTTTCAGACATTTTCTGTAAAATGAAAATAAACTAAAACACTAGACACACCCGTGCCTGTGCTACTCACAAACACAGACAGGTGGGGTCTGGCTGAGTCAGCTGCCACGGTGGCGTCGAGGTGGCAACTATGGCCACCACCGGCGGCCAGTGACGGTGATCGCCGGCGGTACGGCGCTCGCGCGGCAATCTACCCATACGACGAGGCTCAACGCGCCGAGGTGAACACGCGGTACCATCGCCGCCCCTATTTGGTCGCCGGAGCAAGCTCGCCGGCGATGCCGCACGGTGGTGCTCACGGGTTAACGGCGCGGCGATGATTTGGGAAGCAATCGGACGGGATAGGCATGCCAGGGGAATCAGGAGCTCACCAGGAGCACGCAGAGCTTGGCGGTGGAGTAAGAGGAGGTCTGGTTCGCCGGGATTGCCTGCTCCCGTCGTCGGAGAAGACGATGTCGATGGCGGCGCTACGGCTTGATGGAGGTCGATTCCTCTAGCAGACAGAGCAAGTCGAGGCCGCTGATCACGATGGTGCCCACCGCAAGGTCTGGGGATGCTGCGAACGACGGCGATGTTCAAGGTCCGGGCGTGCTAGGGTTTCGGGATTTTGGGGAAATCGAACGAGAGGGAGAAGAAAGCGAGCTAGGGTTCGTCCCGGGGCTTTTATAGAGCTCCATGGCTCCGCCTCGTCACGTCTACGGTCGCGGAGGAGCTGCCGGCGGCGAGGGAAAGACGGCCACGGCGTCGCGCGGCGTCCTCCATGCGTGCCTGGAGAGGATGAGGACGAGCTCGTCCCGATATTTTGGGACGAAGGGGTAACGGGCTGCCTATGGGCCGTGGTGTTGGGCTGCTAGGCAGGCTGCTGCTGGGCTGTGTTGCTGGGCTTCTGCGGCCAGGTGAGTCCGGGTAAGGTTTTTCTTCTTTCTTTTCTATTTCGTTTGTATTTTCTGTTTTTAAATATCACCTTTTGAATTCAAATTTGAATTCAATTTCGTTTACAAATATTTTTACATATTTTAATTATGACTTAACAACAATGACAATTTCATGGTTTTGTTGTGCAGAACAAATATTTAACATATCAAGTTTTGTTGAAACTTTCATTAAGCATGATTTTATGCACTCATTTTATTTTCCCTTTTTCTTGTGGAATCAAATTTGTTTTAATTATTAGAGTTGAGGAATTCTACTCCAAAGCATTTGAGGATCATTATGAAGTCTTGGTTTCTTATTTGAGAGTGTTGCTCACTTGCATATTATTTTATGTGATCACTTATTTATTATAGTTTTGTAAATTCTCTTATAACTCCCTTTCAAGGTTAGCACCCTTATTATCTTTGAAAATGTCTAAAGTAGATATTGTCCCCATACTGGCTTGGTCTTAGTTACAAAGGTAAGTGGTTGATCACCACACATGGTCTAATTAAAGGTTTTAAATTAGGTTTATCTTGTGCTCCATAAGTAAGTATAGGTTTTAACTAGAGTGCAATTCTGGGGTTCTAATTATGTTTACCTAATGACAATTGGTTTGAATCTCAATTATGGCCTGGGTTTATATTAGGATCATCATAGTGATACATCAACTAGGGTTGAGATATAATTCTAAGTTATAGAGATGAAATGACACCATATTGCATGTGCTAGGGTTAATCTCCCCTAACCAAGATAATATGGTTACCTTCTTAATTGCTTATGTGCTAATTTAATTACTAAGGATTTGAGAATTGGTTTTATCTTCTACCAATTAACTTATATTATTATCCCTAATTTATCATTAAAGTAACTATACTAGTTATAGTTATTTTTTATAGTTAACTTTGGTCATATGGATGGATGGTTTCTCACCATATAAAGTATAGAGTTTGACACTAAGGTTTTCTATTGTTCTTTATTTGAGGAGTAAGTGGAACATAGATATGGTAGGATTTTACTTATGATCACCAAGTGATTCACAAGTTAAGGTTGGGATATAAGCCTAGGATTTGATTACTAGTGATCTTCCTATAATTTCATGTGATGAATGATATCTACTTATCCGATTAGGGTTTAATTTATCCTCACATACTTCAAGAGCAAGATCATGGTTAGACATGATCCACTTGTTCTTGATATCTTTACCTCAAGTTCTTAGGGTTTATGATCATCACTCAATTTATAATGATCAAGGTTTGGCTTCCTAAGATATCTCTCATTTAATAGGTTTCTCACTCTCAAGATCAAGTGTTGTCTTGATCAATTAAATATATACTTTCTTTTATAGTTTCTTGAATGGGCATGGTTATGGTTGTCTCAATTATCTTGAGTATAACACCATAGCTTGAGCTCTCATATAGGCATAGTTATTCTAGGGTTTATGGTGTATTCACAATATCTCAATAGGTATCTAGTCTAAAGTCTCCACTTGGTCTATCTTAGTTGGATTAGTTCTCCTACCCTAATTTCATCAACTCATGGATATGTGATCTTATCCAATTGGATATTTGGTTATCTCACCCTCTTAAAGATGAAATTGGTTTACTAAATCTATATCACGGTTTAGTTCAGAGTTTATCATTGATCCTCTAATAAGTAACATAGAACTCTCACTTCTCTAGGTTTGATGTATATTAATATGTAGTAGAGAGGAATATATATTTCTAGAGTTTATCTCCTTGTCTTGTTTCCAAGAATGAAGTGAATTGGTTACCATGAGGTTCATGGTAGGATCAAGGATTGGTTTAAGGCATGGAAAAGCTAAGCCAACACTGGTTTCTCCATTTTATTGTTCTTTGATTTATAATTGAATTGGTGTTCATATGTTATGACAAGGATTACCATGTTGTGATCTTTAATAAGATCTAGTAGTTGATCCATGATTAAGAATGTTCTTGTGTTGATTATTAATTCCATTTGATCTAACCCCTTAGATCAAATCATCACTACCCAAAACAAGGTTTTAACAAAGGTCACATTGAGGTTTATAGTGCTTGACTTGATGAGCTACTTCAATTCCACCAAGGTCAAGTGAAACTTCGATTCATCGTGACTGTTTTATTTTAAAGCGCGAAAATTCCCCAGATTTTCTATGCATGAATGCAATGCACACATCTGTTTCCCCTATTTTTGTAACCCCATTACCTGGGATATTACAGTCTCTACCCCTTAAACTAAACTTCGTCCTCGAAGTTTGCACTCTCTCACGTTTCCGGAGTGTGGATCTGACTTGTATAGACTACAACTTTTCTCGAACTCCTTTGGGATCCTTTTGGATATAATTGAATATATCCCTTGTCCAGATTCTTCCTGGAATCCAATAGTGTCTGTCTCTGAACAGTGGCTTCTGACTTCAGTTCCCTGATTTTTTTCCTGGAATCTAATAATACTTGTCTCTGAACCATGGCTCTAACTTTAAGTCATTGATTTCTTCCAACTCTATAAACTTGTTTCATTTCTCATTGAAGATTCAATGATTGAGATTTCTTCCGGTGCTCGCTAGTCTTGATCGAAGACTAATTGGATAACATTCTCCTATTTGATAAAATAGGTCTTTGTTTTCCCTTAGTACCAAAACTGCAATAATGGTACTAAGTAAGGTATTTAACATGGAAATGATCATGATGGTTTATTCCTCTAAGAATGGATTAGACTCATTTCGTCCATCCAATCATGGTTTATTGATGACACCTAAAGCTATTTTGGATTCTTTAGGTTCCATGAAAGGAATCTTTCATATGGACTTTAGTTTTGGTATGGTCAATCTCCTTTGGTCTTTGGCCTTTTTGAGCTATATTGGTCTACGGTATTTCCTTTGTCCAACTTCTTTATCTTTGACTTACTTGAGCTTTCGTACTTCGATTAAGTATGACTCACTTTTTCAAGTTATAGTCCACTTCTTACTTCCTCGAGGTATAAACCTCGGCTTCGGTCCGACATACTTCGAAAGTAGTGTTCAACAATCTTATGAAAATAAGATCGAACTTCCTCTCGGTTCGGACCTTCTGCTTCTATCAAGCTTAAAGTATTAAGTTATTGTACATCTATCTCAATCTTTACTCTACCCCTTTGAGTTTTCTTATGGTCTTCAACTCCTTTTCTTCCAACCATTGGGTTTATGGTTAGAATATTGGTATAGGTCTTGTTTACGATTTATATTCCTCTAAGCTTTTGCGAAGAAACTTAGTGGTGTATCCACTCAATTGTGGACATCCAATGTGAATCCTTTGACTAAATGTTTATAGATCTAGCTATTTGGCTGACAAGATTTTTATTTGTTCACAAACTTTTGTTACAAATAATTAAATCGTGGACTATTTGTAATACAAATTGATACCAGCTGTGGTTATTACACCAACTTTGGCTATTTGATATCTAAAAATGGATTCTATTATAGGTTCTGATCAACTGGACGAGACATCTTCTGCTTTATCTCGCAGTATTGATCCAATACCAATTGTGGTCTTCCGATATCAACTATGGTCTTCTTATATCTACTATGGTTTCATATATCATCTACCTTCATTCAGGGTTTATTTTGCAAGAAAACCACTAGCTGACACTATGAGTATAGTATTCGAAGTGATTTCCCATGCATTCCCTCTTCTATGTTGATTATGGATCTGCTTCAGCTTCACCATAATCATTATATTTCTCACCTTCATGCTTCTTTCGTACAAAAGTACTCCTCTGTTGAGGTAAGCAGGAGTTTCTGCTTGCACTTCCTTCAGAGTATTGTGGTTACTTCCCACAACTTTACTTCCTTTTTCCGATGAACCTTCATCTTGTCTTTAAGATCTTCGATTTCGTCACTTCCTCTCACGTTTACCATCACCCTCTAGATCTATAGCATCAAGTAAGAACTTGATATTGCAACATGCATTTGCATATCAAAGTCAAACTTCATGTATGGATCTAGTCAAACAATGAAAATCCAAATAAATCCAAGAAGATTCAGCTTTGTGCATATAATACACACCATCATAAGCCTGAATATGATTGTTGAATAAGACATCTCTAAACATCAGGCTCTGATGTGTAGTATAGAACACCACATAATTTAGGTTTATATCGTGATACTTAGCACGAATATAGGGAATTCTACTATTTGTCTCAACCTTTACCTTAATTGCACATTTGCAATGAGATAAACTTGAAACAAAGTGGTCTAGGATAGTTGTGGTTAACCTAATTTTCTTTGAAAGTACTAACTTAGCTTCCATTTTGTTGAGGACTACTTCAATGATATGTCTGGTTCGAACATTGCTACTCTAAACACCTACTATGGAAATATAGCTCCTACACTTCCAAGTGTTTATATTATCATAAAACTATGGTCATGATGTGCTTGGCACACTTCCCATGGTTTTGGAACATAATTCTTGCACTATTGGTGAACACCTGACTTCTTATTGTACTCCTCCTAAGTATTTATAATGTTCTATTCCATCACATAATGATTCTCAGGTGAATCATATATGATTCACCACTCTACCATGTAAGTAATCATATTTTATTCATACCTCTCTTCCTTATCTCCCATGATTGACTCATCATGGTCTATACTACCTCATATGACTCATAGTTATTACTTACTATCAATTGTTTCACACGTCTAGATAATTTTACTTACTCATTACTTATCTGGGTCTACATCTTCTATTAGGATATCTTAATTATCTTCATCAATTGATATAACTCCTATTACCAGTCTGGATAATTCTTACTTAATCATAACATATGTTGGTACACATCTTCCACTAGGATATCTTCCTTATGGTTGTATCCTCTCTTTGGACTACCATGTATTGTATACCAACCGTGGTCTACTCATAATTATTTTAGGGTCTTAAGAGTATCCTACATAATTTGAGATTAGCTAGCTAACATTACTTAGGAAATATAGGTAAGAAATGTTGACTCAAGTGTGTCAGGATTATTCTCAAGTGAATATCCATCTTAAGTCATTAAAAGTATTGGTTTAGCTACGACAACTTCCTATAGACACTACCAAACCTATAGGTCTCCTTTAAAGGGTTTTAATCCTAAGGTCAAAGCATTTGCTCTGATACCAACTGTGGTGACCCAGCATACCACTGCATGGTGTAGTATGCAAGTCAGATATAACACCAATGAAACACCGTCCCACTAGTATTATATCGCTCAGAGTGGTACAACAGAAACATATGCGGGTCCAAGGCATGTCTATAGAATTACATACGTGACTTTGTTACAAAAGATCATCATAGCCTCCTACTTTACAATGAGGTAAAACCGCAAATAACTCCGGAAGAACGACTCGTAGTCTAGTCTTATCACGGACTCTATTTGTAGAGTATTTAACTAGCTATAGCGGCTAAGAATAGATTCTAGCTAAGTAGGAGCTAAGTGTAGGAAGCTAGTTCCCTTCTATGACTAATCTAGGTTTTCTCCTTGTTGGATGTGGTATCTGACTCCTCTGACATGGTCATGTCTCTTGAAGTAGTTGTTGACTCCTCGGCCTTCGAGTTGCACTGTAGATCCTCTTTCGATGCCTTCATATCTAAGCAGGGGATTTAAGAGTGGGATGAGTACGAGCGTACTCAACAAGTTCATTATAGGAAAGAGGTGTTTAATGCACTAGCTACGGCATTAGACCAGAAAGTCTAATACCAATGCGAGTTTTCATAACCATTTCTTCAAAAGGTTGCTTTTATTCGGAAGAACTATGTCCGTCGGCCTTCACCGGTTTACTAGAACTTCATGGAGTTCCTTTCCGGCCGCGTTCGCAGCTCCATATCCCGGAACGGGGAGTGACGAGTCACGGTTCTTTACACTCTGCAGAGGTGTGTTGCTTTACCCATAAGAGATCTTAACCTTGGTGCCAACCGAGTTGCAGTGCTCGTCCACACTTCCTTTGGTGTGAGGCCCGGTATAAGGTCTAGCCAATCATGTTCCTCCGCTACCTCGAACACCCACCCTTTGTTGCATGCCCCGACCCCGGGTCCTCGCCGGTCCCATTATTCCCACTCACGGGTGGACCCCGACCACGACGACGGCTTGGGACTCGTTAACCAAACTCCTTCGCCGGTAGGCTGCAACCCATCATAGACCGCAATACCGTGGGGACTTAAGGCTTCCCCAGCCTAACCGCTTGCACTTCGAGCGACAAGTGTCTACGGACTATGCCGTGGGGACTTAAGGCTTCCCAGCCAACCGCTTGCCCCGACGGATACAAGTGTCTACGGTAAAGCGCATCCGTTGATGAACGAGAGGTGGAAACACTTTTGACTACTCCGTCCCACTCCGGATCTTATGGTTAACACGGGTATTACTGAGCACAAGAATCACCGGCGACATTTGTTGTTTAATCCTAGATGGATATAAACCCGTGCAATGGAACCTCCACCATATCAACACATTCCATGGTTCCATTGCCCACCACATAGTCATATTCATAGTTATGAAAGTAGTGGTTTTGGTTTTTATGCAATAATGATAATTATAGTACTTTGCAAGTAATTTGATAAAGATACTCAAATGACATGAGCAAGCGATGAACTTGCCTTTCTTGACTCGCAAGATTATGCGTACAAGGTCTTCGATACGCAATAACTCCAAATTCTGAAATAGCATCATCGTCCGGTAAGGACGATGTTTAAAAGATTGGCAAGGATGCAATAATGCATAATAATGAGATGCAATCGCTCTAAGCGTGACCTAACCCCGATGATTTAGGATTAGTGAGTGGTAATGATTAGTTCAGGGTGTGTTGCACTTTTAGAGTGATTCACAAACAAGGTTCTTATTCAGGTGTGATTACTTGGTATCCTAAACATGTAGCTGCAATATATCATAATAATAGCATTAATAGCACACAACAATAACATTTGGTATAATCTTAACATGTAATGAATAGTGGTTGGTTTTAGCACTCTATGGCATGGTTAATGATTAATTATCATATACTTTAAAAGAATAACTTTTGAAGAACATGTTCTTTAATAAAGAACAAGTATGATGATTAGGTTTGTGGGGTTCTATGGTTGTACTATGGTTTCCACTCAGTTTCGGGAGTAAGTAGTAGATGGATCACATCCTCGTTGGATTCATCGACTTACTAGGGCTTGTATTGTTGAATTAAGCCTAGTCATCTTAATTACCAATAGTTGCTATAAAGGTGGTATACCTTATTGGTGATAATTGGCTAGGGTTTATAGATCCGTATAGGTAGGGTGGATGATGATTCCTTATTTTCTTCAAAAGAATAACTTTTGAAGAACATACTTCTTAAGTAATAAGAAGTATTATCAATTAAGGTTGTGGTTGCCTAAGGTTTTACCTTTGGATTCACTAAGTAAAGAATGTTTGGTTCCTAAATAGGATGGTTCATAAATATCTCACACTAGTAGGGTTTAGTGGAGTATGGTAATGTAAGGTAAAATCAGTCAGATCATGGTTACTATTAGGATTCATCCCAATATTGTGATGCTAATCATGGATAGTTAAGGTTGGTGGTCTTTGGGAATATGAATTAGGGTTTTACACTAGGTTGATCCTACTAGGTCAACAAGTTTGATTTAGATGAGAGCATAGCGATAGCAATTAACTAGTGATAGGGTTCTTACATTTTATGTGGTCATGAGCAATTATTTAGTTGCTATTATAGTTCTATGTTTGAAAGGAAAGTATCATGATTACATGATCTAACCTAGGGTTTAGGTTAGAAGCAATTTAAGGTTTACAGGAAATAGTGGACCTAGGGTTTCTAGTGGATTTAGGGTTTTGGGTTTTACATACAATTATGAGGTTGTGTTCTTTATTCAATATGGAATCAGGGTTTCCGAATCACCATATAGTTCTTAGCTTGATAACTTCATTATAAAGTTGAAGTTATTAATAACTTTGAATTAAAAATAATATTGGATTTGACTTTTTCTTATTTTTAAAGAATTAATAATTAAGACAATTATTAATTAAGGTTTAAATCCTCTTATTAAGTATTTAATAAGTTATAAGTAAAGGAAAATTAGTTTTAGTATTTTCCTGATTTACTTACTGGTTTTTATTTAATTTGGAAAGTTTTCCTAATTATTGAATTTTAATTGAATTTAGAATTAATAATTAAGGCTTAATTAACAAGTATTAAATAATTGAATTTTTATTAAAAATAAAAATTTCATATTATATTTTTATTGGATATATTTTTCTTTTATAAGAATTTTGATATGTCATTTGTATTTTTCTGAGCTTTTATGAATTTTCTACAATTATTTGAAGTTTCAGACATTTTCTGTAAAATGAAAATAAACTAAAACACTAGACACACCCGTGCCTGTGCTACTCACAGACACAGACAGGTGGGTCTGGCTGAGTCAGCTGCCACGGTGGCGTCGAGGTGGCAACTATGGCCACCACCGGCGGCCGCGTGACGGTGATCGCCGGCGGTACGGCGCTCGCGCGGGCAATCTACCCATACGGCGAGGCTCAACGCGCCGAGGTGAACACGCAGGTACCATCGCCGCCCCTATTTGGTCGCCGGAGCAAGCTCGCCGGCGATGCCGCACGGTGGTGCTCACGGGTTAACGGCGCGGCGATGATTTGGGAAGCAATCGGACGGGATAGGCATGCCAGGGGAATCGAGAGCTCACCGGGAGCACGCGAGCTTGGCGGTGGAGTAAGAGGAGGTCCGGTTCGCCGGGATTGCCTCGCTCCCGTCGTCGGAGAAGACGATGTCGATGGCGGCGCTACGGCTTGATGGAGGTCGATTCCTCTAGCAGACAGAGCAAGTCGAGGCCGCTGATCACGATGGTGCCCACCGCAAGGTCTGGGGATGCTCTGAACGACGGCGATGTTCAAGGTCTGGGCGTGCTAGGGTTTCGGGATTTTTGGGGAAATCGAACAGAGGGAGAAGAAAGCGAGCTAGGGTTCGTCCTGGGGCTTTTATAGAGCTCCATGGCCTGCCTCGTCACGTCTACGGTCGCGGAGGAGCTGCCAGCGGCGAGGGAAAGACGGCCACGGCGTCGCGCGCTGTCCTCCATGCGTGCGGGAGAGGATGAGGACGAGCTCGTCCCGATATTTTGGGACGAAGGGGTAACGGGCTGCCTATGGGCCGTGGTGTTGGGCTGCTAGGCGGGCTGCTGCTCGGGCTGTGTTGTCTGGGCTTCGCGGCCGGTGAGTCCGGGTAAGGTTTTTCTTCTTTCTTTTCTATTTCGTTTGTATTTTCTCGTTTTTAAATATCACCTTTTGAATTCAAATTTGAATTCAATTCCGTTTACAAATATTTTTACATATTTTAATTATGACTTAACAACAATGACAATTTCATGGTTTTGTTGTGCAGAACAAATATTTAACATATCAAGTTTTGTTGAAACTTTCATTAAGCATGATTTTATGCACTCATTTTATTTTCCCTTTTTCTTGTGGAATCAAATTTGTTTTAATTATTAGAGTTGAGGAATTCTACTCCAAAGCATTTGAGGATCATTATGAAGTCTTGGTTTCTTATTTGAGAGTGTTGCTCACTTGCATATTATTTTATGTGATCACTTATTTATTATAGTTTTGTAAATTCTCTTATAACTCCCTTTCAAGGTTAACACCCTTATTATCTTTGAAAATGTCTAAAGTAGATATTGTCCCCATAATGGCTTGGTCTTAGTTACAAAGGTAAGTGGTTGATCACCACACATGGTCTAATTAAAGGTTTTAAATTAGGTTTATCTTGTGCTCCATAAGTAAGTATAGGTTTTAACTAGAGTGCAATTCGGGGTTCTAATTATGTTTACCTAATGACAATTGGTTTGAATCTCAATTATGGCCTGGGTTTATATTAGGATCATCATAGTGATACATCAACTAGGGTTGAGATATAATTCTAAGTTATAGAGATGAAATGGCACCATATTGCATGTGCTAGGGTTAATCTCCCCTAACCATGATAATGTGGTAGCTTACTTAACATTTTATGTTCTCCTCTAGTTACTAAGATTTTGAGAATTAGTTTTATCTTCTACCAATTAACTTCTATTATTATCCTTAATTTATCATTAAAGTAACTATACTAGTTATAGTTATTTTTTATAGTTAACTTTGGTCATATGGATGGATGGTTTCTCACCATATTAAAGTATGGAGTTTGACTCTAAGGTTTTCTATTGGTTCTTTATTTGAGGAGTAAGTGGAACATAGATATGGTAGGATTCTACTTATGATCACCAAATGATTCACAAGTTAAGGTTAGGATATAAGCCTAGGATTTGATTACTAGTGATCTTCCTATAATTTCATGTGGTGAATGATATCTACTTATCTGATTAGGGTTTAATTTATCCTCACATACTTCAAGAGCAAGATCATGGTTAGACATGATCCACTTGTTCTTGATATCTTTACCTCAAGTTCTTAGGGTTTATGATCATCACTCAATTTATAATGATCAAGGTTTGGCTTCCTAAGATTATCTCTCATTGAATGGGTTTCTCACTTCCATGATCAAGCATTGTCTTGATCAACTAAGATATATCACTTTCTATTTATACTTTCTAGAATGGGCATGGTTATGGTTGTCTCAATTAGTCTTGAGTATAACACCATAGCTTGAGCTCTCATATAGGCATAGTTATTCTCAGGGATTTATGGTGTATTCACTTGAATATCTCAATAGGTAAATCTAGATCTAATAGCTCCACTTGGTCTATCTTAGTTGGATTAGAACTTCAATCCTACCCTATTTCATCAGCTCCATGGAGGTTGATGTGATCATCAATATCCATGTTGAACATTAATGGTTATCTCACTCCAGGTTGTCCTGAAGATGAAATGGTTTGACATACTGGATCTATATACAAGGTTTAGCTCAAGGTTTGTCATTGATCCTCTAATAAGTAATATAGAACTCTCACTTCTCTAGGTTTGATGTATATTAATATGTGGATAGAGAGGAATATATATTTATAGAGTTTATCTCCTTGTCTTGTTTCCATGAATGAAGTGGAATGGATACCATGAGGTTCATGGTAGGATCAAGGATTGGTTTAAGACATGGAAAAGATAAGTGAAGAATAGTTTCTTCATTCATTGTTACTTGATTTACAATTGAATTGGTGTTCATATGTTATGACAAGGATTACCATATTATGATCTTTAATAAGATCAAGCAGTTGATCCATTGAGTAAGAGTGTTGTTGTGTTGATTATTAATTCCATTTGATCTAACCCCTTAGATCAAATCATCACTACCCAAAACAAGGTTTTAACAAAGGTCACATTGAGGTTTATAGCGCTTGACTTGATGAGCTACTTCAATTCCACCAAGGTCAAGTGAAACTTCAGCTATCTGTGATTGTTTTATTTTAAAGCGCGAAAATTCCCAGATTTTCTATGCATGAATGCAATGCACACAT